>NC_092418.1:121264082-121589082 GCF_040894005.1 Engystomops pustulosus | reverse complement strand
TGGAGCACAGTTATTATTATGGTGCACAGTTATTATTATAGAGCACAGTTATTATTATAATGCACTGTTATTATTATGGAGCACAGTAATTATTATGGGGCACAGTTATTATTATGGTGCACAGTTATTATTATAGAGCACAGTTATTGTTATAGAGCACAGTTATTATTATAGCGCACAGTTATTATTATAGAGCACAATTATTATAATGGAGCACTGTTATTATTATAGAGCACAGTTATTATTATGGTGCACAGTTATTATTATGGGGCACAGTTATTATTATAGAGCACAGTTATTATTATGGTGCACAGTTATTATTATGCTAAACAATTATTATTATGGAGCACAGTTATTATTATAGAGCACAGTTGTTATTATTATGAAGCACAGTTATTATTATGGTGCACAGTTATTATTATAATGCACAGTTATTATTATGGAGCACAGTTATTATAATAGAGCACATTTATTATTATAGAGCACAGTTATTATAATGGAGCACTGTTATTATTATAGAGCACAGTTATTATTATGGTGCACAGTTATTATTATGGTGCACAGTTATTATTATAGAGCACAGTTATTATTATGGAGCACAGTTATTATTATGAAGCACAATTATTATTATAGTGCACAGTTATTATTATGGAGCACAGTTATTATTATGGAGCACAGTTATTATTATAATGCACTGTTATTATTATGGAGCACAGTTATTATTATAGAGAACAGTTATTATTATGGTGCACAGTTATTATTATGGGGCACAGTTATTATTATAGAGCACAGTTATTATTATGGTGCACAGTTATTATTATGCTAAACAATTATTATTATGGAGCACAGTTATTATTATAGAGCACAGTTGTTATTATTATGAAGCACAGTTATTATTATGGTGCACAGTTATTATTATAATGCACAGTTATTATTATGGAGCACAGTTATTATAATAGAGCACATTTATTATTATAGAGCACAGTTATTATAATGGAGCACTGTTATTATTATAGAGCACAGTTATTATTATGGTGCACAGTTATTATTATGGTGCACAGTTATTATTATAGAGCACAGTTATTATTATGGAGCACAGTTATTATTATGAAGCACAATTATTATTATAGTGCACAGTTATTATTATGGAGCACAGTTATTATTATGGAGCACAGTTATTATTATAATGCACTGTTATTATTATGGAGCACAGTTATTATTATAGAGAACAGTTATTATTATGGTGCACAGTTATTATTATAGTGCACAGTTATTATTATTATTATAGTGCACAGTTATTATTATTATTATTATTATTATGGTGCAGAGTTATTATTATGGGGCACAGTTATGATTATAGAGCACAGTTATTATTATGGAGCACAGTTATTATTATTATTATTATTATTATTATTATTATTATTATTATTATGGAGCACAGTTATTATTATAGAGCACAATTATTATAATGGAGCACTGTTATTATTATAGAGCACAGTTATTATTATGGTGCACAGTTATTATTATGGAGCACAGTTATTATTATAGAGCACAATTATTATTATGGAGCACAATTATTATTATAGTGCACAGTTATTATTATAGTGCACAGTTATTATTATGGAGCACAGTTATTATAATAGAGCACAGTTATTATTATAGAGCACAGTTATTATTATAGAGCACAGTTATTATTATGGAGCACAGTTAATATTATGGTGCACAGTTATTATTATGGATTACAGGTATTATTATGGTGCACAGTTATTATTGTGGAGCACAGTTATTATTATGGAGCACAGTTATTATAATAGAGCACAGTTGTTATTATTATGGAGCACAGTTATTATTATAGAGCACAGTTATTATTATGGAGCACAGTTATTATTATAGCGCACAGTAATTATTATAGAGCACAATTATTATTATGGAGCACAATTATTATTATAGTGCACAGTTATTATTATGGAGCACAGTTATTATTATAGAGCACAGTTATTATTATAGAGCACAGTTATTATTATGGAGCACAGTTAATATTATGGTGCACAGTTATTATTATAGAGCACAGTTATTATTATAGAGCACAGTTATTATTATAATGCACAGTTATTATTATATAGCACAGTTATTATTATGGAGCACAGTTATTATTATAGTGCACAGTTATTATTATGGAGCACAGTTATTATTATGGATCACAATTATTATTATGGAGCACAGTTATTATTATGGAGCACAGTTATTATTATGGTGCACAGTTATTATTATGGAGCACAGTTATTATTATAGAGCACAGTTATTATTATGGAGCACAGTTATTATTATAGAGCACAGTTATTATTATAATGCACAGTTATTATTATAGAGCACAGTTATTATTATGGAGCACAGTTATTATTATAGTGCACAGTTATTATTATGGAGCACAGTTATTATTATGGATCACAATTATTATTATGGAGCACAGTTATTATGGAGCACAGTTATTATTATGGTGCACAGTTATTATTATAGAGCACAGTTATTATTATGGAGCACAGTTATTATTATGGTGCACAGTTATTATTATAGAGCACAGTTATTATTATGGAGCACAGTTATTATTATAGTGCACAGTTATTATTATGGATCACAATTATTATTATGGAGCACAGTTATTATTATGGAGCACAGTTATTATTATGGTGCACAGTTATTATTATAGAGCACAGTTATTATTATGGAGCACAGTTATTATTATGGTGCACAGTTATTATTATGGAGCACAGTTATTATTATGGAGCACAGTTATTATTATGGTGCACAGTTATTATGGAACACAGTTATTATTATAGAGCACAGTTATTATTATGGAGCACAGTTATTATTATGGAGCGTAGTTATTATTATGGTGCACAGTTATTACTATAGAGCACAGTTATTATTTTGGAGCACAGTTATTATTATGGTGCACAGTTATTATTATAATGCACAGTTATTATTATGGAGCAGTTATTATAATAGAGCACAGTTATTATTATAGAGCACAGTTATTATTATGGTGCACAGTTATTATTATGGGGCACAGTTATTATTATGGAGCACAGTTATTATTATAGAGCACAGTTATTATTATGGAGCACAGTTATTATTATGAAGCACAATTATTATTATGGAGCACAGTTATTATTATGGAGCACAGTTATTATTATGGAGCACAGTTATTATTATAATGCACTGTTATTATTATGGAGCACAGTTATTATTATAGAGCACAGTTATTATTATGGAGCACAGTTATTATTATGGAGCACAGTTATTATTATGGAGCACAGTTATTATTATAGTGCACAGTTATTATTATGGAGCACAGTTATTATTATGGAGCACAGTTATTATTATGGAGCACAGTTATTATTATAATGCACTGTTATTATTATGGAGCACAGTTATTATTATAGAGCACAGTTATTATTATGGTGCACAGTTATTATTATGGAGCACAGTTATTATTATAGAGCACAGTTATTATTATGGAGCACAGTTATTATTATGGAGCATAGTTATTATTATGGTGCACAGTTATTATTATAGAGCACAGTTATTATTATGGAGCACAGTTATTATTATGGTGCACAGTTATTATTATGGAGCACAGTTATTATAATAGAGCACATTTATTATTATAGAGCACAGTTATTATAATGGAGCACTGTTATTATTATAGAGCACAGTTATTATTATGGTGCACAGTTATTATTATGGGGCACAGTTATTATTATAGAGCACAGTTATTATTATGGAGCACAGTTATTATTATGAAGCACAATTATTATTATAGTGCACAGTTATTATTATGGAGCACAGTTATTATTATAATGCACTGTTATTATTATGGAGCACAGTTATTATTATAGAGAACAGTTATTATTATGGTGCACAGTTATTATTATAGTGCACAGTTATTATTATTATTATAGTGCACAGTTATTATTATTATTATTATTATTATGGTGCACAGTTATTATTATGGGGCACAGTTATGATTATAGAGCACAGTTATTATTATGGAGCACAGTTATTATTATTATTATTATTATTATTATTATGGTGCACAGTAATTATTATGGGGCACAGTTATTATAATAGAGCACAGTTATTATTTTGGAGCGCTGTTATTATTATGGTAAACAGTTATTATTATGGTGCACAGTTATTATTATCGTGCACAGTTATTATTATAGAGCACAGTTATTATTATAGTGCACAGTTATTATTATAGAGCACAGTTATTATAATAGAGCACAGTTATTATTATGGAGCACAGTTATTATTATAGAGCACAGTTATTATTATGGAGCACAGTTATTATTATGGTGTACAGTTATTATTATGGAGCACAGTTATTATTATAGTGCACAGTTATTATTATGGAGCACTGTTATTATTATGGTGTACAGTTATTATTATGGAGCACAGTTATTATTATAGTGCACAGTTATTATTATGGAGCACAGTTATTATTATAGATCACAATTATTATTATGGAGCACAGTTATTATTATGGAGCACAGTTATTATTATGGTGCACAGTTATTATTATAGAGCACAGTTATTATTATGGAGCACAGTTATTATTATGGAGCACAGTTATTATTATGGTGCACAGTTATTATTATAGAGCACAGTTATTATAATGGAGCACTGTTATTATTATAGAGCACAGTTATTATTATGGTGCACAGTTATTATTATGGGGCACAGTTATTATTATAGAGCACAGTTATTATTATGGTGCACAGTTATTATTATAGAGCACAGTTATTATTATAGCGCACAGTTATTATTATAGAGCACAATTATTATAATGGAGCACTGTTATTGTTATAGACCACAGTTATTATTATAGAGCACAGTTATTATTATGTAGCACTGTTATTAATATGCTAAACAGTTATTATTATGGTGCACAGTTATTATTATGGAGCACAGTTATTATTATGGAGCACAGTTATTATTATAAAGAACAGTTATTATTATGGAGCACAGTTATTATTATAGAGCACAGTTATTATTATAGAGCACAGTTATTATTATGGTGCACAGTTATTATTATGGAGCACAGTTATTATTATTATTATTATTATTATTATTATTATTATTATAGAGCACAGTTATTATTATGGGGCACAGTAATTATTATAGAGCACAGTTATTATTATGGTGCACAGTTATTATTATAGTGCACAGTTATTATTATGGTGCACAGTTATTATTATGGTGCACAGTTATTGTTATAGCGCACAGTTATTATTATAGTGCACAGTTATTATTATGGAGCACAGTTATTATTATGGAGCACTGTTATTATTATGGTGCACAGTTATTATTATGGAGCATAGTTATTATTATAGAGCACAGTTATTATTATGGTGCACAGTTATTATTATGGAGCATAGTTATTATTATAGAGCACAGTTATTATTATGGTGCACAGTTATTATTATGGAGCATAGTTATTATTATAGAGCACAGTTATTATTATGGAGCACAGTTATTATTATAGCGCACAGTTATTATTATAGAGCACAATTATTATAATGGAGCACTGTTATTATTATAGAGCACAGTTATTATTATGGTGCACAGTTATTATTATGGAGCACAATTATTATTATAGTGCACAGTTATTATTATGGAGCACAGTTATTATTATAGTGCACAGTTATTATTATGGAGCACAGTTATTATTATGGAGCACAGTTATTATTATAGAGCACATTTATTATTATGGTGCACAGTTATTATTATGGTGCACAGTTATTATTATAGAGCACAGTTATTATTATAGAGCACAGTTATTATTATGGGGCACAGTTATTATTATAGAGCAGTTATTATTATAGTGCACAGTTATTATTATGGAGCACAGTTATTATTATAGAGCACAGTTATTATTATAGAGCACAGTTATTAATATGGCGCACAGTTATTATTATAGCGCATAGTTATTATTATAGTGCACAAGTATTATTATAGAGCACAGTTATTATTATGGAGTACAGTTATTAATATGGAGCACAGATATTATTATAGAGCACAGTTATTATTATAGAGCACAGTTATTATTATGGAGCACAGTTATTATTATAGAGCACAGCTATTATTATGGTGCACAGTTATTATTATGGAGCACAGTTATTATTATGGTGCACAGTTATTATTATGGAGCATAGTTATTATTATATAGCACAGTTATTATTATGGTGCACAGTTATTATTATGGAGCACAGTTATTATTATGGGGCACAGTTATTATTATAGAGCACAGTTATTATTATGGTGCACAGTTATTATTATGGAGCACAGTTATTATTATAGAGCACAGTTATTATTATGGTGCACAGTTATTATTATGGAGCACAATTATTATTATAGTGCACAGTTATTATTATGGAGCACAGTTATTATTATGGAGCACAGTTATTATTATTATGGGGCACAGTTATTATAATAGAGCACAGTTATTATAATAGAGCACAGTTATTATTATGGAGCACAGTATTATTATAGAGCACAGTTATTATTATGGAGCACTGTTATTATTATGGTAAACAGTTATTATTATGGAGCACAGTTATTATTATAGCGCACAGTTATTATTATAGAGCACGATTATTATAATGGAGCACTGTTATTATTATAGAGCACAGTTATTATTATGGTACACAGTTATTATTATGGAGCACTGTTATTATTATAGAGCACAGTTATTATTATGGTGCACAGTTATTATTATGGAGCACAGTTATTATTATAGAGCACAGTTATTATTATGGTGCACAGTTATTATTATGGAGCACAATTATTATTATAGTGCACAGTTATTATTATGGAGCACAGTTATTATTATGGAGCACAGTTATTATTATAGAGCACAGTTATTATTATGGGGCACAGTTATTATTATGGAGCACTTTTATTATTATAGTGCACAGTTATTATTATAGAGCACAGTTATTATTATAGAGCACAGTTATTATTATGGAGCACAGTTATTATTATAGTGCACAGTTATTATTATAGTGCACAGTAATTATTATAGAGCACAGTTATTATTATGGTGCACAGTTATTATTATGGCGCATAGTTATTATTATAGTGCACAATTATTATTATAGAGCACAGTTATTATTATGGAGCACAGTTATTCATATGGAGCACAGTTATTATTATAGAGCACAGTTATTCATATGGAGCACAGTTATTATTATAGAGCACAGTTATTATTATAGAGCACAGTTATTATTATAGCGCACAGTTATTATTATAGAGCACAGTTATTATTATAGTGCACAGTTATTATTATTATTATTATAGAGCACAGTTATTATTTTGGAGCACAGTTATTATTATTATTATTATTATTATTATTGTTATTATTATTATTATGGTGCACAGTTATTATTATGGTGCACAGTTATTATTATAGAGCACAGTTATTATTATTGTGGAGCACAGTTATTATTATAGTGCACAGTTATTATTATGGATCACAATTATTATTATGGAGCACAGTTATTATTATGGAGCACAGTTATTATTATGGTGCACAGTTATTATTATGGAGCACAGTTATTATTATAGAGCACAGTTATTATTATGGAGCTCAGTTATTATTATGGAGCGTAGTTATTATTATGGTGCACAGTTATTATTATAGAGCACAGTTGTTATTATTATGGAGCACAGTTATTATTATGGTGCACAGTTATTATTATAATGCACAGTTATTATTATGGAGCACAGTTATTATAATAGAGCACAGTTATTATAATAGAGCACAGTTATTATTATAGAGCACAGTTATTATTATGGTGCACAGTTATTATTATGGGGCACAGTTATTATTATAGAGCACAGTTATTATTATGGAGCACAGTTATTATTATAGCGCACAGTTATTATTATGGGGCACAGTTATTATTATGGAGCACAGTTATTATTATGGGGCACAGTTATTATTATAGAGCACAGTTATTATAATAGAGCACAGTTATTATTATGGAGCACAGTTATTATTATAGAGCACAGTTATTATTATAGAGCACTGTTATTATTATGCTAAACAGTTATTATTATGGAGCACAGTTATTATTATAGCGCACAGTTATTATTATAGAGCACGATTATTATAATGGAGCACTGTTATTATTATAGAGCACAGTTATTATTATGGTGCACAGTTATTATTATGGAGTACTGTTATTATTATAGAGCACAGTTATTATTATTATGGTGCACAGTTATTATTATGGAGCACAGTTATTATTAAAGAGCACAGTTATTATTATGGTGCACAGTTATTATTATGGAGCACAATTATTATTATAGTGCACAGTTATTATTATGGAGCACAGTTATTATTATGGAGCACAGTTATTATTATAGAGCACAGTTATTATTATGGGGCAAAGTTATTATTATGGAGCACTGTTATTATTATAGTGCACAGTAATTATTATGGAGCACAGTTATTATTATAAAGCACAGTTAATATTATGGAGCACAGTTATTATTATAGAGCACAGTTATTATTATGGGGCACAGTTATTATTATGGAGCACCGTTATTATTACAGTGCACAGTTATTATTATGGAGCACAGTTATTTTTATAGAGCACAGTTATTATTATGGAGCACTGTTATTATTATGGAGCACAGTTATTATTATAGAGCACAGTTATTATTATGGTGCACAGTTATTATTATGGAGCACAATTATTATTATAGTGCACAGTTATTATTATGGAGCACAGTTATTATTATAGTGCACAGTTATTATTATGGAGCACAGTTATTATTATGGAGCACAGTTATTATTATAGAGCACATTTATTATTATGGTGCACAGTTATTATTATGGTGCACAGTTATTATTATAGAGCACAGTTATTATTATAGAGCACAGTTATTATTATGGGGCACAGTTATTATTATAGAGCACAGTTATTATTATAGTGCACAGTTATTATTATGGAGCACAGTTATTATTATAGAGCACAGTTATTATTATAGAGCACAGTTATTAATATGGCGCACAGTTATTATTATAGAGCATAGTTATTATTATAGTGCACAAGTATTATTATAGAGCACAGTTATTATTATGGAGTACAGTTATTAATATGGAGCACAGATATTATTATAGAGCACAGTTATTATTATAGAGCACAGTTATTATTATGGAGCACAGTTATTATTATAGAGCACAGTTATTATTATAGCGCACAGTTATTATTATAGAGCACAGCTATTATTATGGTGCACAGTTATTATTATGGAGCACAGTTATTATTATGGTGCACAGTTATTATTATGGAGCATAGTTATTATTATATAGCACAGTTATTATTATGGTGCACAGTTATTATTATGGAGCACAGTTATTATTATGGGGCACAGTTATTATTATGGTGCACAGTTATTATTATGGAGCACAGTTATTATTATAGAGCACAGTTATTATTATGGGGCACAGTTATTATTATGGAGCACAATTATTATTATAGTGCACAGTTATTATTATGGAGCACAGTTATTATTATGGAGCACAGTTATTATTATTATGGGGCACAGTTATTATTATAGAGCACAGTTATTATAATAGAGCACAGTTATTATTATGGAGCACAGTATTATTATAGAGCACAGTTATTATTATGGAGCACAGTTATTATTATGGTAAACAGTTATTATTATGGAGCACAGTTATTATTATAGCGCACAGTTATTATTATAGAGCACGATTATTATAATGGAGCACTGTTATTATTATAGAGCACAGTTATTATTATGGTGCACAGTTATTATTATGGAGTACTGTTATTATTATAGAGCACGGTTATTATTATGGTGCACAGTTATTATTATGGAGCACAGTTATTATTATAGAGCACAGTTATTATTATGGTGCACAGTTATTATTATGGAGCACAATTATTATTATAGTGCACAGTTATTATTATGGAGCACAGTTATTATTATGGAGCACAGTTATTATTATAGAGCACAGTTATTATTATGGGGCAAAGTTATTATTATGGAGCACTGTTATTATTATAGTGCACAGTTATTATTATGGAGCACAGTTATTATTATAGAGCACAGTTAATATTATGGAGCACAGTTATTATTATAGAGCACAGTTATTATTATGGAGCACAGTTATTATTATAGAGCACAGTTATTAATATGGAGCACAGTTATTATTATTAAAGAGCACAGTAATTATTATAGAGCACAATTATTATTATAGAGCACAGTTATTATGGAGCACAGTTATTATTATAGAGCACAGTTATTATTATAGCGCACAGTTATTATTATAGAGCACAGTTATTATTATAGAGCACAGTTATTATTATTATTATTATAGAGCACAGTTATTATTTTGGAGCACAGTTATTATTATTATTATTATTGTTATTATTATTATTATGGTGCACAGTTATTATTATTATTATTATTATTATTATAGTGCACAGTTATTATTATTATTATTATAGAGCACAGTTATTATTATGGGGCACAGTAATTATTATGGAGCACAGTTATTATTATGGTGCACAGTTATTATTATAGTGCACAGTTATTATTATGGTGCACAGTTATTATTATAGTGCACAGTTATTATTATGGAGCACAGTTATTATTATGGAGCATAGTTATTATTATGGGGCACAGTTATTATGGTGCACAGTTGTTATTATTATGGGGCACAGTTATTATTATGGAGCACAGTTATTATTATGGGGCACAGTTATTATTATGGAGCACCGTTATTATTACAGTGCACAGTTATTATTATGGAGCACAGTTATTATTATAGTGCACAGTTATTATTATGGAGCACTGTTATTATTATGGAGCACAGTTATTATTATAGAGCACATTTATTATTATGGTGCACAGTTATTATTATGGTGCACAGTTATTATTATAGAGCACAGTTATTATTATAGAGCACAGTTATTATTATGGGGCACAGTTATTATTATAGAGCACAGTTATTATTATAGAGCACAGTTATTAATATGGCGCACAGTTATTATTATAGCGCATAGTTATTATTATAGTGCACAAGTATTATTATAGAGCACAGTTATTATTATGGAGTACAGTTATTAATATGGAGCACAGATATTATTATAGAGCACAGTTATTATTATAGAGCACAGTTATTATTATGGAGCACAGTTATTATTATAGAGCACAGTTATTATTATAGCGCACAGTTATTATTATAGAGCACAGCTATTATTATGGTGCACAGTTATTATTATGGAGCACAGTTATTATTATGGTGCACAGTTATTATTATGGAGCATAGTTATTATTATATAGCACAGTTATTATTATGGTGCACAGTTATTATTATGGAGCACAGTTATTATTATGGGGCACAGTTATTATTATAGAGCACAGTTATTATTATGGTGCACAGTTATTATTATGGAGCACAGTTATTATTATAGAGCACAGTTATTATTATGGTGCACAGTTATTATTATGGAGCACAGTATTATTATAGAGCACAGTTATTATTATGGAGCACTGTTATTATTATGGTAAACAGTTATTATTATGGAGCACAGTTATTATTATAGCGCACAGTTATTATTATAGAGCACGATTATTATAATGGAGCACTGTTATTATTATAGAGCACAGTTATTATTATGGTACACAGTTATTATTATGGAGCACTGTTATTATTATAGAGCACAGTTATTATTATGGTGCACAGTTATTATTATGGAGCACAGTTATTATTATAGAGCACAATTATTATTATGGTGCACAGTTATTATTATGGAGCACAATTATTATTATAGTGCACAGTTATTATTATGGAGCACAGTTATTATTATGGAGCACAGTTATTATTATAGAGCACAGTTATTATTATGGGGGACAGTTATTATTATGGAGCACTTTTATTATTATAGTGCACAGTTATTATTATGGAGCACAGTTATTATTATAGAGCACAGTTATTATTATGGAGCACAGTTATTATTATAGTGCACAGTTATTATTATAGTGCACAGTAATTATTATAGAGCACAGTTATTATTATGGAGCACAGTTATTATTATGGCGCATGGTTATTATTATAGTGCACAATTATTATTATAGAGCACAGTTATTATTATGGAGCACAGTTATTCATATGGAGCACAGTTATTATTATGGAGCACAGTTATTCATATGGAGCACAGTTATTATTATAGAGCACAGTTATTCATATGGAGCACAGTTATTATTATGGAGCACAGTTATTATTATAGAGCACAGTTATTATTATAGCGCACAGTTATTATTATAGAGCACAGTTATTATTATAGTGCACAGTTATTATTATTATTATTATAGAGCACAGTTATTATTGTGGAGCACAGTTATTATTATTATTATTATTATTATTATTATTATTATTGTTATTATTATGGTGCACAGTTATTATTATGGTGCACAGTTATTATTATAGAGCACAGTAATTATTATTGTGGAGCACAGTTATTATTATAGTGCACAGTTATTATTATGGATCACAATTATTATTATGCAGCACAGTTATTATTATGGAGCACAGTTATTATTATGGTGCACAGTTATTATTATGGAGCACAGTTATTATTATAGAGCTCAGTTATTATTATGGAGCTCAGTTATTATTATGGAGCGTAGTTATTATTATGGTGCACAGTTATTATTATAGAGCACAGTTGTTATTATTATGGAGCACAGTTATTATTATGGTGCACAGTTATTATTATAATGCACAGTTATTATTATGGAGCACAGTTATTATAATAGAGCACAGTTATTATTATAGAGCACAGTTATTATTATGGTGCACAGTTATTATTATGGGGCACAGTTATTATTATAGAGCACAGTTATTATTATGGAGCACAGTTATTATTATAGCGCACAGTTATTATTATGGTGCACAGTTATTATTATGGAGCACAGTTATTATTATGGGGCACAGTTATTATTATAGAGCACAGTTATTATAATAGAGCACAGTTATTATTATGGAGCACAGTTATTATTATAGAGCACAGTTATTATTATAGAGCACTGTTATTATTATGCTAAACAGTTATTATTATGGAGCACAGTTATTATTATAGCGCACAGTTATTATTATAGAGCACGATTATTATAATGGAGCACTGTTATTATTATAGAGCACAGTTATTATTATGGTGCACAGTTATTATTATGGAGTATTGTTATTATTATAGAGCACAGTTATTATTATTATGGTGCACAGTTATTATTATGGAGCACAGTTATTATTATAGAGCACAGTTAATATTATGGAGCACAGTTATTATTATAGAGCACAGTTATTATTATGGAGCACAGTTATTATTATAGAGCACAGTTATTAATATGGAGCACAGTTATTATTATTAAAGAGCACAGTAATTATTATAGAGCACAGTTATTATTATGGAGCACAGTTATTATTATGGCGCATAGTTATTATTATAATGCACAATTATTATTATAGAGCACAGTTATTATTATGGAGCACAGTTATTAATATGGAGCACAGTTATTATTATAGAGCACAGTTATTATTATGGAACACAGTTATTATTATGGAGCACAGTTATTATTATAGAGCACAGTTATTATTATAGCGCACAGTTATTATTATAGAGCACAGTTATTATTATTATTATAGTGCACAGTTATTATTATTATTATTATTATAGAGCACAGTTATTATTTTGGAGCACAGTTATTATTATTATTATTATAATTATTATTGTTATTATTATTATTATGGGGCACAGTTATTATTATAGAGCACAGTTATTATAATAGAGCACAGTTATTATTATGGAGCACAGTTATTATTATAGAGCACAGTTATTATTATAGAGCACTGTTATTATTATGCTAAACAGTTATTATTATGGAGCACAGTTATTATTATAGCGCACAGTTATTATTATAGAGCACGATTATTATAATGGAGCACTGTTATTATTATAGAGCACAGTTATTATTATGGTGCACAGTTATTATTATGGAGTATTGTTATTATTATAGAGCACAGTTATTATTATTATGGTGCACAGTTATTATTATGGAGCACAGTTATTATTATAGAGCACAGTTAATATTATGGAGCACAGTTATTATTATAGAGCACAGTTATTATTATGGAGCACAGTTATTATTATAGAGCACAGTTATTAATATGGAGCACAGTTATTATTATTAAAGAGCACAGTAATTATTATAGAGCACAGTTATTATTATGGAGCACAGTTATTATTATGGAGCACAGTTATTATTATAGAGCACAGTTATTATTATAGCGCACAGTTATTATTATAGAGCACAGTTATTATTATTATTATAGTGCACAGTTATTATTATTATTATTATTATAGAGCACAGTTATTATTATGGTGCACAGTTATTATTTTGGAGCACAGTTATTATTATTATTATTATAATTATTATTGTTATTATTATTATTATGGTGCACAGTTATTATTATTATTATTATTATTATAGTGCACAGTTATTATTATTATTATTATTATTTTTATTATAGAGCACAGTTATTATTATGGGGCACAGGAATTATTATGGAGCACAGTTATTATTATAGTGCACAGTTATTATTATGGTGCACAGTTATTATTATGGAGCACAGTTATTATTATGGAGCATAGTTATTATTATGGAGCATAGTTATTATTATGGAGCACAGTTATTATTATGGGGCACAGTTATTATTATGGAGCACCGTTATTATTATAGTGCACAGTTATTATTATGGAGCACAGTTATTATTATAGAGCATAGTTATTATTATGGAGCATAGTTATTATTATGGAGCACAGTTATTATTATGGGGCACAGTTATTATTATGGAGCACCGTTATTATTATAGTGCACAGTTATTATTATGGAGCACAGTTATTATTATAGAGCACAGTTATTATTATAGCGCACAGTTATTATTATAGAGCACAGTTATTATTATAGTGCACAGTTATTATTATTATTATTATAGAGCACAGTTATTATTTTGGAGCACAGTTATTATTATTATTATTATTATTATTATTATTATTGTTATTATTATGGTGCACAGTTATTATTATGGTGCACAGTTATTATTATAGAGCACAGTAATTATTATTGTGGAGCACAGTTATTATTATAGTGCACAGTTATTATTATGGATCACAATTATTATTATGGAGCACAGTTATTATTATGGAGCACAGTTATTATTATGGTGCACAGTTATTATTATGGAGCACAGTTATTATTATAGAGCTCAGTTATTATTATGGAGCTCAGTTATTATTATGGAGCGTAGTTATTATTATGGTGCACAGTTATTATTATAGAGCACAGTTGTTATTATTATGGAGCACAGTTATTATTATGGTGCACAGTTATTATTATAATGCACAGTTATTATTATGGAGCACAGTTATTATAATAGAGCACAGTTATTATTATAGAGCACAGTTATTATTATGGTGCACAGTTATTATTATGGGGCACAGTTATTATTATAGAGCACAGTTATTATTATGGAGCACAGTTATTATTATAGCGCACAGTTATTATTATGGTGCACAGTTATTATTATGGAGCACAGTTATTATTATGGGGCACAGTTATTATTATAGAGCACAGTTATTATAATAGAGCACAGTTATTATTATGGAGCACAGTTATTATTATAGAGCACAGTTATTATTATAGAGCACTGTTATTATTATGCTAAACAGTTATTATTATGGAGCACAGTTATTATTATAGCGCACAGTTATTATTATAGAGCACGATTATTATAATGGAGCACTGTTATTATTATAGAGCACAGTTATTATTATGGTGCACAGTTATTATTATGGAGTACTGTTATTATTATAGAGCACAGTTATTATTATTATGGTGCACAGTTATTATTATGGAGCACAATTATTATTATAGAGCACAGTTAATATTATGGAGCACAGTTATTATTATAGAGCACAGTTATTATTATGGAGCACAGTTATTATTATAGAGCACAGTTATTAATATGGAGCACAGTTATTATTATTAAAGAGCACAGTAATTATTATAGAGCACAGTTATTATTATGGAGCACAGTTATTATTATGGCGCATAGTTATTATTATAATGCACAATTATTATTATAGAGCACAGTTATTATTATGGAGCACAGTTATTAATATGGAGCACAGTTATTATTATAGAGCACAGTTATTATTATGGAGCACAGTTATTATTATGGAGCACAGTTATTATTATAGCGCACAGTTATTATTATAGAGCACAGTTATTATTATTATTATAGTGCACAGTTATTATTATTATTATTATTATAGAGCACAGTTATTATTTTGGAGCACAGTTATTATTATTATTATAATTATTATTGTTATTATTATTATTATGGTGCACAGTTATTATTATTATTATTATTATTATTATTATTATTATAGTGCACAGTTATTATTATTATTATTATTTTTATTATAGAGCACAGTTATTATTATGGGGCACAGGAATTATTATGGAGCACAGTTATTATTATAGTGCACAGTTATTATTATGGTGCACAGTTATTATTATGGAGCATAGTTATTATTATGGAGCATAGTTATTATTATGGAGCACAGTTATTATTATGGAGCATAGTTATTATTATGGAGCATAGTTATTATTATGGAGCACAGTTATTATTATGGGGCACAGTTATTATTATGGAGCACCGTTATTATTATAGTGCACAGTTATTATTATGGAGCACAGTTATTATTATAGAGCATAGTTATTATTATGGAGCATAGTTATTATTATGGAGCACAGTTATTATTATGGGGCACAGTTATTATTATGGAGCACCGTTATTATTATAGTGCACAGTTATTATTATGGAGCACAGTTATTATTATAGAGCACAGTTATTATTATGGAGCACTGTTATTATTATGGAGCACAGTTATTATTATAGAGCACAGTTATTATTATAGAGCAAAGTTATTATTATGGAGCACAGTTATTATTATAGAGCACAGTTATTATTATGGTGCACAGTTATTATTATGGAGCACAATTATTATTATAGTGCACAGTTTTTATTATGGAGCACAGTTATTATTATGGTGCACAGTTATTATTATAGAGCACAGTTATTATTATAGCGCACAGTTATTATTATAGAGCACAATTATTATAATGGAGCACTGTTATTATTATAGACCACAGTTATTATTATAGAGCACAGTTATTATTATGGAGCACAGTTATTATTATGGAGCACAGTTATTATTATAGAGCACAGTTATTATTATGGAGCACAGTTATTATTATAGAGCACAGTTATTAATATGGAGCACAGTTATTATTATTAAAGAGCACAGTAATTATTATAGAGCACAGTTATTATTATGGAGCACAGTTATTCTTATGGCGCATAGTTATTATTATAGTGCACAATTATTATTATAGAGCACAGTTATTATTATGGAGCACAGTTATTAATATGGAGCACAGTTATTATAGAGCACAGTTATTATTATGGAGCACAGTTATTATTATAGCGCACAGTTATTATTATAGTGCACAGTTATTATTATTATTATTATAGTGCACAGTTATTATTATTATTGTAGAGCACAGTTATTATTTTGGAGCACAGTTATTATTATTATTATTATTATTATTATTATTATTATTATTGTTATTATTATTATTATGGTGCACAGTTATTATTATGGTGCACAGTTATTATTATAGAGCACAGTTATTATTATTGTGGAGCACAGTTATTATTATAGTGCACAGTTATTATTATGGATCACAATTATTATTATGGAGCACAGTTATTATTATGGAGCACAGTTATTATTATGGTGCACAGTTATTATTATAATGCACAGTTATTATTATGGAGCACAGTTATTATAATAGAGCACAGTTATTATTATAGAGCACAGTTATTATTATGGAGCACAGTTATTATTATGAAGCACAATTATTATTATAGTGCACAGTTATTATTATGGAGCACAGTTATTATTATGGAGCACAGTTATTATTATGGAGCACAGTTATTATTATAATGCACTGTTATTATTATGGAGCACAGTTATTATTATAGAGAACAGTTATTATTATGGAGCACAGTTATTATTATAGAGCACAGTTATTATTATGGTGCACAGTTATTATTATGGAGCACAGTTATTATTATAGAGCACAGTTATTATTATGGAGCACAGTTATTATTATGGAGCATAGTTATTATTATGGTGCACAGTTATTATTATAGAGCACAGTTATTATTATGGAGCACAGTTATTATTATGGTGCACAGTTAATATTATAATGCACAGTTATTATTATGGAGCACAGTTATTATAATAGAGCACATTTATTATTATAGAGCACAGTTATTATAATGGAGCACTGTTATTATTATAGAGCACAGTTATTATTATGGTGCACAGTTATTATTATGGGGCACAGTTTTAATTATAGAGCACAGTTATTATTATGGAGCACAGTTATTATTATGGTGCACAGTTATTATTATGGAGCACTGTTATTATTATGGTGCGCAGTTATTATTATGTAGCACTGTTATTATTATGCTAAACAGTTATTATTATGGTGCACAGTTATTATTATGTAGCACTGTTATTATTATGGAGCACAGATATTATTATGGAGCACAGTTATTATAGAGCACAGTTATTATTATAGAGCACAGTTATTTTTATGGAGCACAGTTATTATTATGGAGCACAGTTATTATTATAGAGAACAGTTATTATTATAGAGTACAGTTATTATTATTGTGCACAGTTATTATTATAGAGCACAGTTATTATTATAATGCACTGTTATTATTATGGAGCACAGTAATTATTATGGGGCACAGTTATTATTATGGTGCACAGTTATTATTATAGAGCACAGTTATTATTATAGAGCACAGTTATTATTATAGCGCACAGTTATTATTATAGAGCACAATTATTATAATGGAGCACTGTTATTATTATAGAGCACAGTTATTATTATGGTGCACAGTTATTATTATGGGGCACAGTTATTATTATAGAGCACAGTTATTATTATGGTGCACAGTTATTATTATGCTAAACAATTATTATTATGGAGCACAGTTATTATTATAGAGCACAGTTGTTATTATTATGAAGCACAGTTATTATTATGGTGCACAGTTATTATTATAATGCACAGTTATTATTATGGAGCACAGTTATTATAATAGAGCACATTTATTATTATAGAGCACAGTTATTATAATGGAGCACTGTTATTATTATAGAGCACAGTTATTATTATGGTGCACAGTTATTATTATGGTGCACAGTTATTATTATAGAGCACAGTTATTATTATGGAGCACAGTTATTATTATGAAGCACAATTATTATTATAGTGCACAGTTATTATTATGGAGCACAGTTATTATTATGGAGCACAGTTATTATTATAATGCACTGTTATTATTATGGAGCACAGTTATTATTATAGAGAACAGTTATTATTATGGTGCACAGTTATTATTATAGTGCAGAGTTATTATTATTATTATAGTGCACAGTTATTATTATTATTATTATTATTATTATTATTATTATGGTGCAGAGTTATTATTATGGGGCACAGTTATGATTATAGAGCACAGTTATTATTATGGAGCACAGTTATTATTATTATTATTATTATTATTATTATTATTATTATGGAGCACAGTTATTATTATAGAGCACAATTATTATAATGGAGCACTGTTATTATTATAGAGCACAGTTATTATTATGGTGCACAGTTATTATTATGGAGCACAGTTATTATTATAGAGCACAATTATTATTATGGAGCACAATTATTATTATAGTGCACAGTTATTATTATAGTGCACAGTTATTATTATGGAGCACAGTTATTATAATAGAGCACAGTTATTATTATAGAGCACAGTTATTATTATAGAGCACAGTTATTATTATGGAGCACAGTTAATATTATGGTGCACAGTTATTATTATGGATTACAGGTATTATTATGGTGCACAGTTATTATTGTGGAGCACAGTTATTATTATGGAGCACAGTTATTATAATAGAGCACAGTTGTTATTATGATGGAGCACAGTTATTATTATAGAGCACAGTTATTATTATGGAGCACAGTTATTATTATAGCGCACAGTAATTATTATAGAGCACAATTATTATTATGGAGCACAATTATTATTATAGTGCACAGTTATTATTATGGAGCACAGTTATTATTATAGAGCACAGTTATTATTATAGAGCACAGTTATTATTATGGAGCACAGTTAATATTATGGTGCACAGTTATTATTATAGAGCACAGTTATTATTATAGAGCACAGTTATTATTATAATGCACAGTTATTATTATATAGCACAGTTATTATTATGGAGCACAGTTATTATTATAGTGCACAGTTATTATTATGGAGCACAGTTATTATTATGGATCACAATTATTATTATGGAGCACAGTTATTATTATGGAGCACAGTTATTATTATGGTGCACAGTTATTATTATGGAGCACAGTTATTATTATAGAGCACAGTTATTATTATGGAGCACAGTTATTATTATAGAGCACAGTTATTATTATAGAGCACAGTTATTATTATAATGCACAGTTATTATTATAGAGCACAGTTATTATTATGGAGCACAGTTATTATTATAGTGCACAGTTATTATTATGGAGCACAGTTATTATTATGGATCACAATTATTATTATGGAGCACAGTTATTATGGAGCACAGTTATTATTATGGTGCACAGTTATTATTATAGAGCACAGTTATTATTATGGAGCACAGTTATTATTATGGTGCACAGTTATTATTATAGAGCACAGTTATTATTATGGAGCACAGTTATTATTATAGTGCACAGTTATTATTATGGATCACAATTATTATTATGGAGCACAGTTATTATTATGGAGCACAGTTATTATTATGGTGCACAGTTATTATTATAGAGCACAGTTATTATTATGGAGCACAGTTATTATTATGGTGCACAGTTATTATTATGGAGCACAGTTATTATTATGGAGCACAGTTATTATTATGGTGCACAGTTATTATGGAACACAGTTATTATTATAGAGCACAGTTATAATTATGGAGCACAGTTATTATTATGGAGCGTAGTTATTATTATGGTGCACAGTTATTACTATAGAGCACAGTTATTATTTTGGAGCACAGTTATTATTATGGTGCACAGTTATTATTATAATGCACAGTTATTATTATGGAGCAGTTATTATAATAGAGCACAGTTATTATTATAGAGCACAGTTATTATTATGGTGCACAGTTATTATTATGGGGCACAGTTATTATTATGGAGCACAGTTATTATTATAGAGCACAGTTATTATTATGGAGCACAGTTATTATTATGAAGCACAATTATTATTATGGAGCACAGTTATTATTATGGAGCACAGTTATTATTATGGAGCACAGTTATTATTATAATGCACTGTTATTATTATGGAGCACAGTTATTATTATAGAGCACAGTTATTATTATGGAGCACAGTTATTATTATGGAGCACAGTTATTATTATGAAGCACAATTATTATTATTATAGTGCACAGTTATTATTATGGAGCACAGTTATTATTATGGAGCACAGTTATTATTATAATGCACTGTTATTATTATGGAGCACAGTTATTATTATAGAGCACAGTTATTATTATGGTGCACAGTTATTATTATGGAGCACAGTTATTATTATAGAGCACAGTTATTATTATGGAGCACAGTTATTATTATGGAGCATAGTTATTATTATGGTGCACAGTTATTATTATAGAGCACAGTTATTATTATGGAGCACAGTTATTATTATGGTGCACAGTTATTATTATGGAGCACAGTTATTATAATAGAGCACATTTATTATTATAGAGCACAGTTATTATAATGGAGCACTGTTATTATTATAGAGCACAGTTATTATTATGGTGCACAGTTATTATTATGGGGCACAGTTATTATTATAGAGCACAGTTATTATTATGGAGCACAGTTATTATTATGAAGCACAATTATTATTATAGTGCACAGTTATTATTATGGAGCACAGTTATTATTATGGAGCACAGTTATTATTATAATGCACTGTTATTATTATGGAGCACAGTTATTATTATAGAGAACAGTTATTATTATGGTGCACAGTTATTATTATAGTGCACAGTTATTATTATTATTATAGTGCACAGTTATTATTATTATTATTATTATTATGGTGCACAGTTATTATTATGGGGCACAGTTATGATTATAGAGCACAGTTATTATTATGGAGCACAGTTATTATTATTATTATTATTATTATTATTATTATTATGGTGCACAGTAATTATTATGGGGCACAGTTATTATAATAGAGCACAGTTATTATTTTGGAGCGCTGTTATTATTATGGTAAACAGTTATTATTATGGTGCACAGTTATTATTATCGTGCACAGTTATTATTATAGAGCACAGTTATTATTATAGTGCACAGTTATTATTATAGAGCACAGTTATTATAATAGAGCACAGTTATTGTTATGGAGCACAGTTATTATTATAGAGCACAGTTATTATTATGGAGCACAGTTATTATTATGGTGTACAGTTATTATTATGGAGCACAGTTATTATTATAGTGCACAGTTATTATTATGGAGCACTGTTATTATTATGGTGTACAGTTATTATTATGGAGCACAGTTATTATTATAGTGCACAGTTATTATTATGGAGCACAGTTATTATTATAGATCACAATTATTATTATGGAGCACAGTTATTATTATGGAGCACAGTTATTATTATGGTGCACAGTTATTATTATAGAGCACAGTTATTATTATGGAGCACAGTTATTATTATGGAGCACAGTTATTATTATGGTGCACAGTTATTATTATAGAGCACAGTTATTATAATGGAGCACTGTTATTATTATAGAGCACAGTTATTATTATGGTGCACAGTTATTATTATGGGGCACAGTTATTATTATAGAGCACAGTTATTATTATGGTGCACAGTTATTATTATAGAGCACAGTTATTATTATAGCGCACAGTTATTATTATAGAGCACAATTATTATAATGGAGCACTGTTATTGTTATAGACCACAGTTATTATTATAGAGCACAGTTATTATTATGTAGCACTGTTATTATTATGCTAAACAGTTATTATTATGGTGCACAGTTATTATTATGGAGCACAGTTATTATTATGGAGCACAGTTATTATTATAAAGAACAGTTATTATTATGGAGCACAGTTATTATTATAGAGCACAGTTATTATTATAGAGCACAGTTATTATTATGGTGCACAGTTATTATTATGGAGCACAGTTATTATTATTATTATTATTATTATTATTATTATAGAGCACAGTTATTATTATGGGGCACAGTAATTATTATAGAGCACAGTTATTATTATGGTGCACAGTTATTATTATAGTGCACAGTTATTATTATGGTGCACAGTTATTATTATGGTGCACAGTTATTGTTATAGCGCACAGTTATTATTATAGTGCACAGTTATTATTATGGAGCACAGTTATTATTATGGAGCACTGTTATTATTATGGTGCACAGTTATTATTATGGAGCATAGTTATTATTATAGAGCACAGTTATTATTATGGTGCACAGTTATTATTATGGAGCATAGTTATTATTATAGAGCACAGTTATTATTATGGTGCACAGTTATTATTATGGAGCATAGTTATTATTATAGAGCACAGTTATTATTATGGAGCACAGTTATTATTATAGCGCACAGTTATTATTATAGAGCACAATTATTATAATGGAGCACTGTTATTATTATAGAGCACAGTTATTATTATGGTGCACAGTTATTATTATGGAGCACAGTTATTATTATAGAGCACAGTTATTATTATAGAGCACAGTTATTAATATGGCGCACAGTTATTATTATAGCGCATAGTTATTATTATAGTGCACAAGTATTATTATAGAGCACAGTTATTATTATGGAGTACAGTTATTAATATGGAGCACAGATATTATTATAGAGCACAGTTATTATTATAGAGCACAGTTATTATTATGGAGCACAGTTATTATTATAGAGCACAGCTATTATTATGGTGCACAGTTATTATTATGGAGCACAGTTATTATTATGGTGCACAGTTATTATTATGGAGCATAGTTATTATTATATAGCACAGTTATTATTATGGTGCACAGTTATTATTATGGAGCACAGTTATTATTATGGGGCACAGTTATTATTATAGAGCACAGTTATTATTATGGTGCACAGTTATTATTATGGAGCACAGTTATTATTATAGAGCACAGTTATTATTATGGTGCACAGTTATTATTATGGAGCACAATTATTATTATAGTGCACAGTTATTATTATGGAGCACAGTTATTATTATGGAGCACAGTTATTATTATTATGGGGCACAGTTATTATAATAGAGCACAGTTATTATAATAGAGCACAGTTATTATTATGGAGCACAGTATTATTATAGAGCACAGTTATTATTATGGAGCACTGTTATTATTATGGTAAACAGTTATTATTATGGAGCACAGTTATTATTATAGCGCACAGTTATTATTATAGAGCACGATTATTATAATGGAGCACTGTTATTATTATAGAGCACAGTTATTATTATGGTACACAGTTATTATTATGGAGCACTGTTATTATTATAGAGCACAGTTATTATTATGGTGCACAGTTATTATTATGGAGCACAGTTATTATTATAGAGCACAGTTATTATTATGGTGCACAGTTATTATTATGGAGCACAATTATTATTATAGTGCACAGTTATTATTATGGAGCACAGTTATTATTATGGAGCACAGTTATTATTATAGAGCACAGTTATTATTATGGGGCACAGTTATTATTATGGAGCACTTTTATTATTATAGTGCACAGTTATTATTATGGAGCACAGTTATTATTATAGAGCACAGTTATTATTATGGAGCACAGTTATTATTATAGTGCACAGTTATTATTATAGTGCACAGTAATTATTATAGAGCACAGTTATTATTATGGTGCACAGTTATTATTATGGCGCATAGTTATTATTATAGTGCACAATTATTATTATAGAGCACAGTTATTATTATGGAGCACAGTTATTCATATGGAGCACAGTTATTATTATAGAGCACAGTTATTCATATGGAGCACAGTTATTATTATGGAGCACAGTTATTATTATAGAGCACAGTTATTATTATAGCGCACAGTTATTATTATAGAGCACAGTTATTATTATAGTGCACAGTTATTATTATTATTATTATAGAGCACAGTTATTATTTTGGAGCACAGTTATTATTATTATTATTATTATTATTATTATTATTGTTATTATTATTATTATGGTGCACAGTTATTATTATGGTGCACAGTTATTATTATAGAGCACAGTTATTATTATTGAGGAGCACAGTTATTATTATAGTGCACAGTTATTATTATGGATCACAATTATTATTATGGAGCACAGTTATTATTATGGAGCACAGTTATTATTATGGTGCACAGTTATTATTATGGAGCACAGTTATTATTATAGAGCACAGTTATTATTATGGAGCTCAGTTATTATTATGGAGCGTAGTTATTATTATGGTGCACAGTTATTATTATAGAGCACAGTTGTTATTATTATGGAGCACAGTTATTATTATGGTGCACAGTTATTATTATAATGCACAGTTATTATTATGGAGCACAGTTATTATAATAGAGCACAGTTATTATAATAGAGCACAGTTATTATTATAGAGCACAGTTATTATTATGGTGCACAGTTATTATTATGGGGCACAGTTATTATTATAGAGCACAGTTATTATTATGGAGCACAGTTATTATTATAGCGCACAGTTATTATTATGGTGCACAGTTATTATTATGGAGCACAGTTATTATTATGGGGCACAGTTATTATTATAGAGCACAGTTATTATAATAGAGCACAGTTATTATTATGGAGCACAGTTATTATTATAGAGCACAGTTATTATTATAGAGCACTGTTATTATTATGCTAAACAGTTATTATTATGGAGCACAGTTATTATTATAGCGCACAGTTATTATTATAGAGCACGATTATTATAATGGAGCACTGTTATTATTATAGAGCACAGTTATTATTATGGTGCACAGTTATTATTATGGAGTACTGTTATTATTATAGAGCACAGTTATTATTATTATGGTGCACAGTTATTATTATGGAGCACAGTTATTATTAAAGAGCACAGTTATTATTATGGTGCACAGTTATTATTATGGAGCACAATTATTATTATAGTGCACAGTTATTATTATGGAGCACAGTTATTATTATGGAGCACAGTTATTATTATGGAGCACAGTTATTATTATAGAGCACAGTTATTATTATGGGGCAAAGTTATTATTATGGAGCACTGTTATTATTATAGTGCACAGTTATTATTATGGAGCACAGTTATTATTATAGAGCACAGTTAATATTATGGAGCACAGTTATTATTATAGAGCACAGTTATTATTATGGAGCACAGTTATTATTATAGAGCACAGTTATTAATATGGAGCACAGTTATTATTATTAAAGAGCACAGTAATTATTATAGAGCACAGTTATTATTATGGAGCACAGTTATTATTATAGAGCACAGTTATTATTATTGAGCACAGTTATTATTATGGAGCACAGTTATTATTATAGAGCACAGTTATTATTATAGCGCACAGTTATTATTATAGAGCACAGTTATTATTATTATTATAGTGCACAGTTATTATTATTATTATTATAGAGCACAGTTATTATTTTGGAGCACAGTTATTATTATTATTATAATTATTATTGTTATTATTATTATTATGGTGCACAGTTATTATTATTATTATTATTATAGTGCACAGTTATTATTATTATTATTATTTTTATTATAGAGCACAGTTATTATTATGGGGCACAGGAATTATTATGGAGCACAGTTATTATTATAGTGCACAGTTATTATTATGGTGCACAGTTATTATTATGGAGCACAGTTATTATTATGGAGCACAGTTATTATTATGGAGCATAGTTATTATTATGGAGCATAGTTATTATTATGGAGCACAGTTATTATTATGGGGCACAGTTATTATTATGGAGCACCGTTATTATTATAGTGCACAGTTATTATTATGGAGCACAGTTATTATTATAGAGCATAGTTATTATTATGGAGCATAGTTATTATTATGGAGCACAGTTATTATTATGGGGCACAGTTATTCTTATGGAGCACCGTTATTATTATAGTGCACAGTTATTATTATGGAGCACAGTTATTATTATAGAGCACAGTTATTATTATGGAGCACGGTTATTATTATGGAGCACAGTTATTATTATAGAGCACAGTTATTATTATAGAGCAAAGTTATTATTATGGAGCACAGTTATTATTATAGAGCACAGTTATTATTATGGTGCACAGTTATTATTATGGAGCACAATTATTATTATAGTGCACAGTTTTTATTATGGAGCACAGTTATTATTATAGTGCACAGTTATTATTATGGAGCACAGTTATTATTATGGATCACAATTATTATTATGGAGCACAGTTATTATTATGCAGCACAATTATTATTATAGAGCACAGTTATTATTATAGAGCACAGTTATTATTATGGGGCACAGTTATTATTATAGAGCACAGTTATTATTATAGTGCACAGTTATTATTATAGAGCACAGTTATTATTATAGAGCACAGTTATTATTATGGAGCACAGTTATTATTATAGAGCACAGTTATTATTATGGTGCACAGTTATTATTATAGAGCACAGTTATTATTATGGTGCACAGTTATTATTATAGAGCACAGTTATTATTATAGAGCACAGTTATTATTATGGAGCACAGTTATTATTATAGAGCACAGTTATTATTATGGAGCACAGTTATTATTATAGAGCACAGTTATTATTATAGAGCACAGTTATTAATATGGCGCACAGTTATTATTATAGCGCATAGTTATTATTATAGTGCACAAGTATTATTATAGAGCACAGTTATTATTATGGTGCACAGTTATTATTATAGAGCACAGTTATTATTATAGAGCACAGTTATTATTATGGAGCACAGTTATTATTATAGAGCACAGTTATTAATATGGAGCACAGTTATTATTATTAAAGAGCACAGTAATTATTATAGAGCACAGTTATTATTATGGAGCACAGTTATTATTATGGCGCATAGTTATTATTATAGTGCACAATTATTATTATAGAGCACAGTTATTATTATGGAGCACAGTTATTAATATGGAGCACAGTTATTATTATGGTGCACAGTTATTATTATAATGCACAGTTATTATTACGGAGCACAGTTATTATAATAGAGCACAGTTATTATTATAGAGCACAGTTATTATTATGGTGCACAGTTATTATTATGGGGCACAGTTATTATTATAGAGCACAGTTATTATTATGGAGCACAGTTATTATTATGAAGCACAATTATTATTATAGTGCACAGTTATTATTATTATTATAGTGCACAGTTATTATTATTATTATTATAGAGCACAGTTATTATTTTGGAGCACAGTTATTATTATTATTATTATTATTATTATTGTTATTATTATTATTATGGTGCACAGTTATTATTATGGTGCACAGTTATTATTATGGTGCACAGTTATTATTATAGAGCACAGTTATTATT
Organism: Engystomops pustulosus; assembly: GCF_040894005.1. NCBI lineage: Eukaryota > Metazoa > Chordata > Amphibia > Anura > Leptodactylidae > Engystomops > Engystomops pustulosus. The sequence continues at coordinate 121,560,108 of NC_092418.1, read as the reverse complement.
ATTGTGGAGCACAGTTATTATTATAGTGCACAGTTATTATTATGGATCACAATTATTATTATGGAGCACAGTTATTATTATGGAGCACAGTTATTATTATGGAGCACAGTTATTATTATGGTGCACAGTTATTATTATAATGCACAGTTATTATTATGGAGCACAGTTATTATAATAGAGCACAGTTATTATTATAGAGCACAGTTATTATTATGGTGCACAGTTATTATTATGGGGCACAGTTATTATTATAGAGCACAGTTATTATTATGGAGCACAGTTATTATTATGAAGCACAATTATTATTATAGTGCACAGTTATTATTATGGAGCACAGTTATTATTATGGAGCACAGTTATTATTATGGAGCACAGTTATTATTATAATGCACTGTTATTATTATGGAGCACAGTTATTATTATAGAGAACAGTTATTATTATGGAGCACAGTTATTATTATAGAGCACAGTTATTATTATGGTGCACAGTTATTATTATAATGCACAGTTATTATTATGGAGCACAGTTATTATAATAGAGCACAGTTATTATTATAGAGCACAGTTATTATTATGGTGCACAGTTATTATTATGGGGCACAGTTATTATTATAGAGCACAGTTATTATTATGGAGCACAGTTATTATTATAGAGCACAGTTATTATTATGGTGCACAGTTATTATTATGGAGCACAGTTATTATTATAGAGCACAGTTATTACTATGGAGCACAGTTATTATTATGGAGCATAGTTATTATTATGGTGCACAGTTATTATTATAGAGCACAGTTATTATTATGGAGCACAGTTATTATTATGGTGCACAGTTATTATTATAATGCACAGTTATTATTATGGAGCACAGTTATTATAATAGAGCACATTTATTATTATAGAGCACAGTTATTATAATGGAGCACTGTTATTATTATAGAGCACAGTTATTATTATGGTGCACAGTTATTATTATGGGGCACAGTTATTATTATAGAGCACAGTTATTATTATGGAGCACAGTTATTATTATGGTGCACAGTTATTATTATGGAGCACTGTTATTATTATGGTGCACAGTTATTATTATGTAGCACTGTTATTATTATGCTAAACAGTTATTATTATGGTGCACAGTTATTATAGAGCACAGTTATTATTATGGAGCACAGTTATTATTATGGAGCACAGTTATTATAGAGCACAGTTATTATTATAGAGCACAGTTATTTTTATGGAGCACAGTTATTATTATGGAGCACAGTTATTATTATAGAGAACAGTTATTATTATAGAGTACCATTATTATTATTGTGCACAGTTATTATTATAGAGCACAGTTATTATTATAATGCACTGTTATTATTATGGAGCACAGTAATTATTATGGGGCACAGTTATTATTATGGGGCACAGTTATTATAGAGCACAGTTATTATTATAGAGCACAGTTATTATTATAGCGCACAGTTATTATTATAGAGCACAATTATTATAATGGAGCACTGTTATTATTATAGAGCACAGTTATTATTATGGTGCACAGTTATTATTATTGGGCACAGTTATTATTATAGAGCACAGTTATTATTATGGTGCACAGTTATTATTATAGAGCACAGTTATTATTATGGAGCACTATTATTATTATGCTAAACAGTTATTATGGAGCACAGTTATTATTATAGAGCACAGTTATTATTATGGTGCACAGTTATTATTATAGAGCACAGTTATTATTATAGCGCACAGTTATTATTATAGAGCACAATTATTATAATGGAGCACTGTTATTATTATAGAGCACAGTTATTATTATGGTGCACAGTTATTATTATGGGGCACAGTTATTATTATAGAGCACAGTTATTATTATGGTGCACAGTTATTATTATAGAGCACAGTTATTATTATAGCGCACAGTTATTATTATAGAGCACAATTATTATAATGGAGCACTGTTATTATTATAGACCACAGTTATTATTATAGAGCACAGTTAATATTATGGAGCACAGTTATTATTATAGAGCACAGTTATTATTATGGAGCACAGTTATTATTATAGAGCACAGTTATTAATATGGAGCACAGTTATTATTATTATAGAGCACAGTAATTATTATAGAGTACAGTTATTATTATGGAGCACAGTTATTCTTATGGCGCATAGTTATTATTATAGTGCACAATTATTATTATAGAGCACAGTTATTAATATGGAGCACAGTTATTAATATGGAGCACAGTTATTATTATAGAGCACAGTTATTATTATGGAGCACAGTTATTATTATAGAGCACAGTTATTATTATAGCGCACAGTTATTATTATAGCGCACAGTTTTTATTATAGTGCACAGTTATTATTATTATTATTATAGTGCACAGTTATTATTATTATTATAGAGCACAGTTATTATTTTGGAGCACAGTTATTATTATTATTATTATTATTATTATTATTATTGTTATTATTATTATTATTATGGTGCACAGTTATTATTATGGTGCACAGTAATTATTATAGAGCACAGTTATTATTATGGAGCACAGTTATTATTATGGCGCATAGTTATTATTATAGAGCACAGTTATTATTATGGAGCACAGTTATTATTATAGAGCACAGTTATTATTATAGTGCACAGTTATTATTATTATTATTATTATAGTGCACAGTTATTATTATTATTATTATAGAGCACAGTTATTATTTTGGAGCACAGTTATTATTATTATTATTATTATTATTGTTATTATTATTATTATTATGGTGCACAGTTATTATTATGGTGCACAGTAATTATTATTATTATTATTATTATTATAGTGCACAGTTATTATTATTATTATTATTATTATAGAGCACTGTTATTATTATAGAGCACAGTAATTATTATGGAGCACAGTTATTATTATGGTGCACAGTTATTATTATAGTGCACAGTTATTATTATGGTGCACAGTTATTATTATAGTGCACAGTTATTATTATGGAGCACAGTTATTATTATGGAGCATAGTTATTATTATGGAGCATAGTTATTATTATGGGGCACAGTTATTATTATGGAGCACCGTTATTATTATAGTGCACAGTTATTATTATGGAGCACAGTTATTATTATAGAGCACAGTTATTATTATGGAGCACTGTTATTATTATGGAGCACAGTTATTATTATAGAGCACAGTTATTATTATGGTGCACAGTTATTATTATGGAGCACAATTATTATTATAGTGCACAGTTATTATTACGGAGCACAGTTATTATTATGGAGCACAGTTATTATTATGGTGCACAGTTATTATTATGGAGCACAGTTATTATTATAGAGCACAGTTATTATTATGGGGCACAGTTATTATTATGGAGCACAGTTATTATTATAGAGCACAGTTATTAATATGGAGCACAGTTATTATTATAGTGCACAGTTATTATTATGGAGCACAGTTATTATTATGGATCACAATTATTATTATGGAGCACAGTTATTATTATGCAGCACAATTATTATTATGGTGCACAGTTATTATTATAGAGCACAGTTATTATTATAGAGCACAGTTATTATTATAGAGCACAGTTATTATTATGGAGCACAGTTATTATTATAGAGCACAGTTATTATTATGAAGCACAGTTATTATTATAGCGCATAGTTATTATTATAGTGCACAAGTATTATTATAGAGCACAGTTATTATTATGGAGTACAGTTATTAATATGGAGCACAGATATTATTATAGAGCACAGTTATTATTATGGTGCACAGTTATTATTATGGAGCACAGTTATTATTATGGTGCACAGTTATTATTATGGAGCATAGCTATTATTATAGAGCACAGTTATTATTATGGTGCACAGTTATTATTATGGAGCACAGTTATTATTATGGGGCACAGTTATTATTATAGAGCACAGTTATTATTATGGTGCACAGTTATTATTATGGAGCACAGTTATTATTATAGAGCACAGTTATTATTATGGAGCACTGTTATTATTATGCTAAACAGTTATTATTGTGGAGCACAGTTATTATTATGGAGCACAGTTATTATTATAGCGCACAGTTATTATAGAGCATGATTATTATAATGGAGCACTGTTATTATTATAGAGCACAGTTATTATTATGGTGCACAGTTATTATTATGGAGCACTGTTATTATTATAGAGCACAGTTATTATTATGGTGCACAGTTATTATTATGGAGCACAGTTATTATTATAGAGCACAGTTATTATTATGGAGTACTGTTATTATTATGCTAAACAGTTATTATTATGGAGCACAGTTATTATTATGGAGCACTGTTATTATTATGGTGCACATTTATTATTATAATGCACTGTTATTATTATGGAGCACAGTAATTATTATGGAGAACAATTATTATTATAGCGCACAGTGATTATTATAGAGCACAGTTATTATTATAGTGCACGGTTATTATTATGGTGCATAGTTATTATTATGGAGCACAGTTATTATTATGGTGTACAGTTATTATTATGGAGCACAATTATTATTATAATGCACTGTTATTATTATGGAGCACAGTTATTATTATGGTGCACAGTTATTATTATGGAGCACAGTTATTATTATAGAGAACAGTTATTATTATGGAGCACAGTTATTATTATAGAGCACAGTTATTATTATGGTGCACAGTTATTATTATAGTGCACAGTTATTATTATTATTATAACGCACAGTTATTATTATTATTATTATTATTATTATTATTATTGTGCACATTTATTATTATGGAGCACAGTAATTATTATAGAGCACAGTTATTATTATGGTGCACAGTTATTATTATGGTGCACAGTTATTGTTATAGCGCACAGTTATTATTATAGTGCACAGTTATTATTATGGAGCACAGTTATTATTATGGAGAACAGTTATTATTATGGAGCACAGTTATTATTATGGTGCACAGTTATTATTATAGAGCACAGTTATTATTATGGAGAACAGTTATTATTATGGTGCACAGTTATTATTATGGTGCACAGTTATTATTATGGAGCACAGTTATTATTATGGGGCACAGTTATTATTATAGAGCACAGTTATTATAATAGAGCACAGTTATTATTATGGAGCACAGTTATTATTATAGAGCACAGTTATTATTATGGAGCACTGTTATTATTATGCTAAACAGTTATTATTATGGAGCACAGTTATTATTATAGCGCACAGTTATTATTATAGAGCACAGTTGTTGTTATTATTATGGTGCACAGTTATTATTATGGGGCACAGTTATTATTATGGAGCACAGTTATTATTATAGTGCACAGTTATTATTATGGAGCACAGTTATTATTATGGATCACAATTATTATTATGGAGCACAGTTATTATTATGCAGCACAATTATTATTATGGTGCACAGTTATTATTATAGAGCACAGTTATTATTATAGAGCACAGTTATTATTATAGAGCACAGTTATTATAATGGGGCACAGTTATTAATATAGAGCACAGTTATTATTATAGTGCACAGTTATTATTATGGAGCACAGTTATTATTATAGAGCACAGTTATTATTATGAAGCACAGTTATTATTATAGAGCACAGTTATTATTATGGAGCACAGTTATTATTATAGAGCACAATTATTATTATAGAGCACAGTTATTAATATGGCGCACAGTTATTATTATGGAGCACAGTTATTATTATAGAGCACAGTTATTATTATAGAGCACAGTTATTATAATGGGGCACAGTTATTATTATAGAGCACAGTTATTATTATAGAGCACAGTTATTATTATGGTGCACAGTTATTATTATGGAGCACAGTTATTATTATGGGGCACAGTTATTATTATGGAGCACCGTTATTATTATAGTGCACAGTTATTATTATGAAGCACAGTTATTATTATAGAGCACAGTTATTATTATAGAGCACAGTTATTATTATGGAGCACAGTTATTATTATGGAGCACAGTTATTATTATAGAGCACAGTTATTATTATGGAGCACAGTTATTATTATAGAGCACAGTTATTAATATGGAGCACAGTTATTATTATTAAAGAGCACAGTAATTATTATAGAGCACAGTTATTATTATGGAGCACAGTTATTCTTATGGCGCATAGTTATTATTATAGTGCACAATTATTATTATAGAGCACAGTTATTATTATGGAGCACAGTTATTAATATGGAGCACAGTTATTATTATAGAGCACAGTTATTATTATGGAGCACAGTTATTATTATAGCGCACAGTTATTATTATAGTGCACAGTTATTATTATTATTATTATAGTGCACAGTTATTATTATTATTATAGAGCACAGTTATTATTTTGGAGCACAGTTATTATTATTATTATTATTATTATTATTATTATTATTGTTATTATTATTATTATGGTGCACAGTTATTATTATGGTGCACAGTTATTATTATAGAGCACAGTTATTATTATTTTGGAGCACAGTTATTATTATAGTGCACAGTTATTATTATGGATCACAATTATTATTATGGAGCACAGTTATTATTATGGAGCACAGTTATTATTATGGTGCACAGTTATTATTATAATGCACAGTTATTATTATGGAGCACAGTTATTATAATAGAGCACAGTTATTATTATAGAGCACAGTTATTATTATGGAGCACAGTTATTATTATGAAGCACAATTATTATTATAGTGCACAGTTATTATTATGGAGCACAGTTATTATTATGGAGCACAGTTATTATTATGGAGCACAGTTATTATTATAATGCACTGTTATTATTATGGAGCACAGTTATTATTATAGAGAACAGTTATTATTATGGAGCACAGTTATTATTATAGAGCACAGTTATTATTATGGTGCACAGTTATTATTATGGAGCACAGTTATTATTATAGAGCACAGTTATTATTATGGAGCACAGTTATTATTATGGAGCATAGTTATTATTATGGTGCACAGTTATTATTATAGAGCACAGTTATTATTATGGAGCACAGTTATTATTATGGTGCACAGTTAATATTATAATGCACAGTTATTATTATGGAGCACAGTTATTATAATAGAGCACATTTATTATTATAGAGCACAGTTATTATAATGGAGCACTGTTATTATTATAGAGCACAGTTATTATTATGGTGCACAGTTATTATTATGGGGCACAGTTTTAATTATAGAGCACAGTTATTATTATGGAGCACAGTTATTATTATGGTGCACAGTTATTATTATAGAGCACAGTTATTATTATAATGCACTGTTATTATTATGGAGCACAGTAATTATTATGGGGCACAGTTATTATTATGGTGCACAGTTATTATTATAGAGCACAGTTATTGTTATAGAGCACAGTTATTATTATAGCGCACAGTTATTATTATAGAGCACAATTATTATAATGGAGCACTGTTATTATTATAGAGCACAGTTATTATTATGGTGCACAGTTATTATTATGGGGCACAGTTATTATTATAGAGCACAGTTATTATTATGGTGCACAGTTATTATTATGCTAAACAATTATTATTATGGAGCACAGTTATTATTATAGAGCACAGTTGTTATTATTATGAAGCACAGTTATTATTATGGTGCACAGTTATTATTATAATGCACAGTTATTATTATGGAGCACAGTTATTATAATAGAGCATATTTATTATTATAGAGCACAGTTATTATAATGGAGCACTGTTATTATTATAGAGCACAGTTATTATTATGGTGCACAATTATTATTATGGTGCACAGTTATTATTATAGAGCACAGTTATTATTATGGAGCACAGTTATTATTATGAAGCACAATTATTATTATAGTGCACAGTTATTATTATTGAGCACAGTTATTATTATGGAGCACAGTTATTATTATAATGCACTGTTATTATTATGGAGCACAGTTATTATTATAGAGAACAGTTTTTATTATGGTGCACAGTTATTATTATGGGGCACAGTTATTATTATAGAGCACAGTTATTATTATGGTGCACAGTTATTATTATGCTAAACAATTATTATTATGGAGCACAGTTATTATTATAGAGCACAGTTGTTATTATTATGAAGCACAGTTATTATTATGGTGCACAGTTATTATTATAATGCACAGTTATTATTATGGAGCACAGTTATTATAATAGAGCACATTTATTATTATAGAGCACAGTTATTATAATGGAGCACTGTTATTATTATAGAGCACAGTTATTATTATGGTGCACAGTTATTATTATGGTGCACAGTTATTATTATAGAGCACAGTTATTATTATGGAGCACAGTTATTATTATGAAGCACAATTATTATTATAGTGCACAGTTATTATTATGGAGCACAGTTATTATTATGGAGCACAGTTATTATTATAATGCACTGTTATTATTATGGAGCACAGTTATTATTATAGAGAACAGTTATTATTATGGTGCACAGTTATTATTATAGTGCACAGTTATTATTATTATTATAGTGCACAGTTATTATTATTATTATTATTATTATGGTGCAGAGTTATTATTATGGGGCACAGTTATGATTATAGAGCACAGTTATTATTATGGAGCACAGTTATTATTATTATTATTATTATTATTATTATTATTATTATTATTATGGAGCACAGTTATTATTATAGAGCACAATTATTATAATGGAGCACTGTTATTATTATAGAGCACAGTTATTATTATGGTGCACAGTTATTATTATGGAGCACAGTTATTATTATAGAGCACAATTATTATTATGGAGCACAATTATTATTATAGTGCACAGTTATTATTATAGTGCACAGTTATTATTATGGAGCACAGTTATTATAATAGAGCACAGTTATTATTATAGAGCACAGTTATTATTATAGAGCACAGTTATTATTATGGAGCACAGTTAATATTATGGTGCACAGTTATTATTATGGATTACAGGTATTATTATGGTGCACAGTTATTATTGTGGAGCACAGTTATTATTATGGAGCACAGTTATTATAATAGAGCACAGTTGTTATTATTATGGAGCACAGTTATTATTATAGAGCACAGTTATTATTATGGAGCACAGTTATTATTATAGCGCACAGTAATTATTATAGAGCACAATTATTATTATGGAGCACAATTATTATTATAGTGCACAGTTATTATTATGGAGCACAGTTATTATTATAGAGCACAGTTATTATTATAGAGCACAGTTATTATTATGGAGCACAGTTAATATTATGGTGCACAGTTATTATTATAGAGCACAGTTATTATTATAGAGCACAGTTATTATTATAATGCACAGTTATTATTATATAGCACAGTTATTATTATGGAGCACAGTTATTATTATAGTGCACAGTTATTATTATGGAGCACAGTTATTATTATGGATCACAATTATTATTATGGAGCACAGTTATTATTATGGAGCACAGTTATTATTATGGTGCACAGTTATTATTATGGAGCACAGTTATTATTATAGAGCACAGTTATTATTATGGAGCACAGTTATTATTATAGAGCACAGTTATTATTATAGAGCACAGTTATTATTATAATGCACAGTTATTATTATAGAGCACAGTTATTATTATGGAGCACAGTTATTATTATAGTGCACAGTTATTATTATGGAGCACAGTTATTATTATGGATCACAATTATTATTATGGAGCACAGTTATTATGGAGCACAGTTATTATTATGGTGCACAGTTATTATTATAGAGCACAGTTATTATTATGGAGCACAGTTATTATTATGGTGCACAGTTATTATTATAGAGCACAGTTATTATTATGGAGCACAGTTATTATTATAGTGCACAGTTATTATTATGGATCACAATTATTATTATGGAGCACAGTTATTATTATGGAGCACAGTTATTATTATGGTGCACAGTTATTATTATAGAGCACAGTTATTATTATGGAGCACAGTTATTATTATGGTGCACAGTTATTATTATGGAGCACAGTTATTATTATGGAGCACAGTTATTATTATGGTGCACAGTTATTATGGAACACAGTTATTATTATAGAGCACAGTTATTATTATGGAGCACAGTTATTATTATGGAGCGTAGTTATTATTATGGTGCACAGTTATTACTATAGAGCACAGTTATTATTTTGGAGCACAGTTATTATTATGGTGCACAGTTATTATTATAATGCACAGTTATTATTATGGAGCAGTTATTATAATAGAGCACAGTTATTATTATAGAGCACAGTTATTATTATGGTGCACAGTTATTATTATGGGGCACAGTTATTATTATGGAGCACAGTTATTATTATAGAGCACAGTTATTATTATGGAGCACAGTTATTATTATGAAGCACAATTATTATTATGGAGCACAGTTATTATTATGGAGCACAGTTATTATTATGGAGCACAGTTATTATTATAATGCACTGTTATTATTATGGAGCACAGTTATTATTATAGAGCACAGTTATTATTATGGAGCACAGTTATTATTATGGAGCACAGTTATTATTATGGAGCACAGTTATTATTATAGTGCACAGTTATTATTATGGAGCACAGTTATTATTATGGAGCACAGTTATTATTATGGAGCACAGTTATTATTATAATGCACTGTTATTATTATGGAGCACAGTTATTATTATAGAGCACAGTTATTATTATGGTGCACAGTTATTATTATGGAGCACAGTTATTATTATAGAGCACAGTTATTATTATGGAGCACAGTTATTATTATGGAGCATAGTTATTATTATGGTGCACAGTTATTATTATAGAGCACAGTTATTATTATGGAGCACAGTTATTATTATGGTGCACAGTTATTATTATGGAGCACAGTTATTATAATAGAGCACATTTATTATTATAGAGCACAGTTATTATAATGGAGCACTGTTATTATTATAGAGCACAGTTATTATTATGGTGCACAGTTATTATTATGGGGCACAGTTATTATTATAGAGCACAGTTATTATTATGGAGCACAGTTATTATTATGAAGCACAATTATTATTATAGTGCACAGTTATTATTATGGAGCACAGTTATTATTATAATGCACTGTTATTATTATGGAGCACAGTTATTATTATAGAGAACAGTTATTATTATGGTGCACAGTTATTATTATAGTGCACAGTTATTATTATTATTATAGTGCACAGTTATTATTATTATTATTATTATTATGGTGCACAGTTATTATTATGGGGCACAGTTATGATTATAGAGCACAGTTATTATTATGGAGCACAGTTATTATTATTATTATTATTATTATTATTATTATGGTGCACAGTAATTATTATGGGGCACAGTTATTATAATAGAGCACAGTTATTATTTTGGAGCGCTGTTATTATTATGGTAAACAGTTATTATTATGGTGCACAGTTATTATTATCGTGCACAGTTATTATTATAGAGCACAGTTATTATTATAGTGCACAGTTATTATTATAGAGCACAGTTATTATAATAGAGCACAGTTATTATTATGGAGCACAGTTATTATTATAGAGCACAGTTATTATTATGGAGCACAGTTATTATTATGGTGTACAGTTATTATTATGGAGCACAGTTATTATTATAGTGCACAGTTATTATTATGGAGCACTGTTATTATTATGGTGTACAGTTATTATTATGGAGCACAGTTATTATTATAGTGCACAGTTATTATTATGGAGCACAGTTATTATTATAGATCACAATTATTATTATGGAGCACAGTTATTATTATGGAGCACAGTTATTATTATGGTGCACAGTTATTATTATAGAGCACAGTTATTATTATGGAGCACAGTTATTATTATGGAGCACAGTTATTATTATGGTGCACAGTTATTATTATAGAGCACAGTTATTATAATGGAGCACTGTTATTATTATAGAGCACAGTTATTATTATGGTGCACAGTTATTATTATGGGGCACAGTTATTATTATAGAGCACAGTTATTATTATGGTGCACAGTTATTATTATAGAGCACAGTTATTATTATAGCGCACAGTTATTATTATAGAGCACAATTATTATAATGGAGCACTGTTATTGTTATAGACCACAGTTATTATTATAGAGCACAGTTATTATTATGTAGCACTGTTATTAATATGCTAAACAGTTATTATTATGGTGCACAGTTATTATTATGGAGCACAGTTATTATTATGGAGCACAGTTATTATTATAAAGAACAGTTATTATTATGGAGCACAGTTATTATTATAGAGCACAGTTATTATTATAGAGCACAGTTATTATTATGGTGCACAGTTATTATTATGGAGCACAGTTATTATTATTATTATTATTATTATTATTATTATTATTATAGAGCACAGTTATTATTATGGGGCACAGTAATTATTATAGAGCACAGTTATTATTATGGTGCACAGTTATTATTATAGTGCACAGTTATTATTATGGTGCACAGTTATTATTATGGTGCACAGTTATTGTTATAGCGCACAGTTATTATTATAGTGCACAGTTATTATTATGGAGCACAGTTATTATTATGGAGCACTGTTATTATTATGGTGCACAGTTATTATTATGGAGCATAGTTATTATTATAGAGCACAGTTATTATTATGGTGCACAGTTATTATTATGGAGCATAGTTATTATTATAGAGCACAGTTATTATTATGGTGCACAGTTATTATTATGGAGCATAGTTATTATTATAGAGCACAGTTATTATTATGGAGCACAGTTATTATTATAGCGCACAGTTATTATTATAGAGCACAATTATTATAATGGAGCACTGTTATTATTATAGAGCACAGTTATTATTATGGTGCACAGTTATTATTATGGAGCACAATTATTATTATAGTGCACAGTTATTATTATGGAGCACAGTTATTATTATAGTGCACAGTTATTATTATGGAGCACAGTTATTATTATGGAGCACAGTTATTATTATAGAGCACATTTATTATTATGGTGCACAGTTATTATTATGGTGCACAGTTATTATTATAGAGCACAGTTATTATTATAGAGCACAGTTATTATTATGGGGCACAGTTATTATTATAGAGCAGTTATTATTATAGTGCACAGTTATTATTATGGAGCACAGTTATTATTATAGAGCACAGTTATTATTATAGAGCACAGTTATTAATATGGCGCACAGTTATTATTATAGCGCATAGTTATTATTATAGTGCACAAGTATTATTATAGAGCACAGTTATTATTATGGAGTACAGTTATTAATATGGAGCACAGATATTATTATAGAGCACAGTTATTATTATAGAGCACAGTTATTATTATGGAGCACAGTTATTATTATAGAGCACAGTTATTATTATGGTGCACAGTTATTATTATAGAGCATAGTTATTATTATGGTGCACAGTTATTATTATGGAGCACAGTTATTATTATGGTGCACAGTTATTATTATGGAGCATAGTTATTATTATATAGCACAGTTATTATTATGGTGCACAGTTATTATTATGGAGCACAGTTATTATTATGGGGCACAGTTATTATTATAGAGCACAGTTATTATTATGGTGCACAGTTATTATTATGGAGCACAGTTATTATTATAGAGCACAGTTATTATTATGGTGCACAGTTATTATTATGGAACACAATTATTATTATAGTGCACAGTTATTATTATGGAGCACAGTTATTATTATGGAGCACAGTTATTATTATTATGGGGCACAGTTATTATAATAGAGCACAGTTATTATAATAGAGCACAGTTATTATTATGGAGCACAGTATTATTATAGAGCACAGTTATTATTATGGAGCACTGTTATTATTATGGTAAACAGTTATTATTATGGAGCACAGTTATTATTATAGCGCACAGTTATTATTATAGAGCACGATTATTATAATGGAGCACTGTTATTATTATAGAGCACAGTTATTATTATGGTACACAGTTATTATTATGGAGCACTGTTATTATTATAGAGCACAGTTATTATTATGGTGCACAGTTATTATTATGGAGCACAGTTATTATTATAGAGCACAGTTATTATTATGGTGCACAGTTATTATTATGGAGCACAATTATTATTATAGTGCACAGTTATTATTATGGAGCACAGTTATTATTATGGAGCACAGTTATTATTATAGAGCACAGTTATTATTATGGGGCACAGTTATTATTATGGAGCACTTTTATTATTATAGTGCACAGTTATTATTATAGAGCACAGTTATTATTATAGAGCACAGTTATTATTATGGAGCACAGTTATTATTATAGTGCACAGTTATTATTATAGTGCACAGTAATTATTATAGAGCACAGTTATTATTATGGTGCACAGTTATTATTATGGCGCATAGTTATTATTATAGTGCACAATTATTATTATAGAGCACAGTTATTATTATGGAGCACAGTTATTCATATGGAGCACAGTTATTATTATAGAGCACAGTTATTCATATGGAGCACAGTTATTATTATAGAGCACAGTTATTATTATAGAGCACAGTTATTATTATAGCGCACAGTTATTATTATAGAGCACAGTTATTATTATAGTGCACAGTTATTATTATTATTATTATAGAGCACAGTTATTATTTTGGAGCACAGTTATTATTATTATTATTATTATTATTATTGTTATTATTATTATTATGGTGCACAGTTATTATTATGGTGCACAGTTATTATTATAGAGCACAGTTATTATTATTGTGGAGCACAGTTATTATTATAGTGCACAGTTATTATTATGGATCACAATTATTATTATGGAGCACAGTTATTATTATGGAGCACAGTTATTATTATGGTGCACAGTTATTATTATGGAGCACAGTTATTATTATAGAGCACAGTTATTATTATGGAGCTCAGTTATTATTATGGAGCGTAGTTATTATTATGGTGCACAGTTATTATTATAGAGCACAGTTGTTATTATTATGGAGCACAGTTATTATTATGGTGCACAGTTATTATTATAATGCACAGTTATTATTATGGAGCACAGTTATTATAATAGAGCACAGTTATTATAATAGAGCACAGTTATTATTATAGAGCACAGTTATTATTATGGTGCACAGTTATTATTATGGGGCACAGTTATTATTATAGAGCACAGTTATTATTATGGAGCACAGTTATTATTATAGCGCACAGTTATTATTATGGGGCACAGTTATTATTATGGAGCACAGTTATTATTATGGGGCACAGTTATTATTATAGAGCACAGTTATTATAATAGAGCACAGTTATTATTATGGAGCACAGTTATTATTATAGAGCACAGTTATTATTATAGAGCACTGTTATTATTATGCTAAACAGTTATTATTATGGAGCACAGTTATTATTATAGCGCACAGTTATTATTATAGAGCACGATTATTATAATGGAGCACTGTTATTATTATAGAGCACAGTTATTATTATGGTGCACAGTTATTATTATGGAGTACTGTTATTATTATAGAGCACAGTTATTATTATTATGGTGCACAGTTATTATTATGGAGCACAGTTATTATTAAAGAGCACAGTTATTATTATGGTGCACAGTTATTATTATGGAGCACAATTATTATTATAGTGCACAGTTATTATTATGGAGCACAGTTATTATTATGGAGCACAGTTATTATTATAGAGCACAGTTATTATTATGGGGCAAAGTTATTATTATGGAGCACTGTTATTATTATAGTGCACAGTAATTATTATGGAGCACAGTTATTATTATAGAGCACAGTTAATATTATGGAGCACAGTTATTATTATAGAGCACAGTTATTATTATGGAGCACAGTTATTATTATAGAGCACAGTTATTAATATGGAGCACAGTTATTATTATTAAAGAGCACAGTAATTATTATAGAGCACAGTTATTATTATGGAGCACAGTTATTATTATGGCGCATAGTTATTATTATAATGCACAATTATTATTATAGAGCACAGTTATTATTATGGAGCACAGTTATTATTATGGAGCACAGTTATTATTATAGAGCACAGTTATTATTATTGAGCACAGTTATTATTATGGAGCACAGTTATTATTATAGAGCACAGTTATTATTATAGCGCACAGTTATTATTATAGAGCACAGTTATTATTATTATTATAGTGCACAGTTATTATTATTATTATTATAGAGCACAGTTATTATTTTGGAGCACAGTTATTATTATTATTATAATTATTATTGTTATTATTATTATTATGGTGCACAGTTATTATTATTATTATTATTATTATAGTGCACAGTTATTATTATTATTATTATTTTTATTATAGAGCACAGTTATTATTATGGGGCACAGGAATTATTATGGAGCACAGTTATTATTATAGTGCACAGTTATTATTATGGTGCACAGTTATTATTATGGAGCACAGTTATTATTATGGAGCACAGTTATTATTATGGAGCATAGTTATTATTATGGAGCATAGTTATTATTATGGAGCACAGTTATTATTATGGGGCACAGTTATTATTATGGAGCACCGTTATTATTATAGTGCACAGTTATTATTATGGAGCACAGTTATTATTATAGAGCATAGTTATTATTATGGAGCATAGTTATTATTATGGAGCACAGTTATTATTATGGGGCACAGTTATTCTTATGGAGCACCGTTATTATTATAGTGCACAGTTATTATTATGGAGCACAGTTATTATTATAGAGCACAGTTATTATTATGGAGCACTGTTATTATTATGGAGCACAGTTATTATTATAGAGCACAGTTATTATTATAGAGCAAAGTTATTATTATGGAGCACAGTTATTATTATAGAGCACAGTTATTATTATGGTGCACAGTTATTATTATGGAGCACAATTATTATTATAGTGCACAGTTTTTATTATGGAGCACAGTTATTATTATAGTGCACAGTTATTATTATGGAGCACAGTTATTATTATGGATCACAATTATTATTATGGAGCACAGTTATTATTATGCAGCACAATTATTATTATAGAGCACAGTTATTATTATAGAGCACAGTTATTATTATGGGGCACAGTTATTATTATAGAGCACAGTTATTATTATAGTGCACAGTTATTATTATAGAGCACAGTTATTATTATAGAGCACAGTTATTATTATGGAGCACAGTTATTATTATAGAGCACAGTTATTATTATGGTGCACAGTTATTATTATAGAGCACAGTTATTATTATGGTGCACAGTTATTATTATAGAGCACAGTTATTATTATAGAGCACAGTTATTATTATGGAGCACAGTTATTATTATAGAGCACAGTTATTATTATGGAGCACAGTTATTATTATAGAGCACAGTTATTATTATAGAGCACAGTTATTAATATGGCGCACAGTTATTATTATAGCGCATAGTTATTATTATAGTGCACAAGTATTATTATAGAGCACAGTTATTATTATGGTGCACAGTTATTATTATAGAGCACAGTTATTATTATAGAGCACAGTTATTATTATGGAGCACAGTTATTATTATAGAGCACAGTTATTAATATGGAGCACAGTTATTATTATTAAAGAGCACAGTAATTATTATAGAGCACAGTTATTATTATGGAGCACAGTTATTATTATGGCGCATAGTTATTATTATAGTGCACAATTATTATTATAGAGCACAGTTATTATTATGGAGCACAGTTATTAATATGGAGCACAGTTATTATTATAGAGCACAGTTATTATTATGGAGCACAGTTATTATTATAGAGCACAGTTATTATTATAGCGCACAGTTATTATTATAGAGCACAGTTATTATTATAGTGCACAGTTATTATTATTATTATTATAGAGCACAGTTATTATTTTGGAGCACAGTTATTATTATTATTATTATTATTATTATTATTATTGTTATTATTATTATTATGGTGCACAGTTATTATTATAGAGCACAGTTATTATTATGGAGCACAGTTATTATTATGGTGCACAGTTATTATTATAATGCACAGTTATTATTACGGAGCACAGTTATTATAATAGAGCACAGTTATTATTATAGAGCACAGTTATTATTATGGTGCACAGTTATTATTATGGGGCACAGTTATTATTATAGAGCACAGTTATTTTTATGGAGCACAGTTATTATTATGAAGCACAATTATTATTATAGTGCACAGTTATTATTATTATTATAGTGCACAGTTATTATTATTATTATTATAGAGCACAGTTATTATTTTGGAGCACAGTTATTATTATTATTATTATTATTATTATTATTATTGTTATTATTATTATTATGGTGCACAGTTATTATTATGGTGCACAGTTATTATTATGGTGCACAGTTATTATTATAGAGCACAGTTATTATTATTGTGGAGCACAGTTATTATTATAGTGCACAGTTATTATTATGGATCACAATTATTATTATGGAGCACAGTTATTATTATGGAGCACAGTTATTATTATGGAGCACAGTTATTATTATGGAGCACAGTTATTATTATGGTGCACAGTTATTATTATAATGCACAGTTATTATTATGGAGCACAGTTATTATAATAGAGCACAGTTATTATTATAGAGCACAGTTATTATTATGGTGCACAGTTATTATTATGGGGCACAGTTATTATTATAGAGCACAGTTATTATTATGGAGCACAGTTATTATTATGAAGCACAATTATTATTATAGTGCACAGTTATTATTATGGAGCACAGTTATTATTATGGAGCACAGTTATTATTATGGAGCACAGTTATTATTATAATGCACTGTTATTATTATGGAGCACAGTTATTATTATAGAGAACAGTTATTATTATGGAGCACAGTTATTATTATAGAGCACAGTTATTATTATGGTGCACAGTTATTATTATAATGCACAGTTATTATTATGGAGCACAGTTATTATAATAGAGCACAGTTATTATTATAGAGCACAGTTATTATTATGGTGCACAGTTATTATTATGGGGCACAGTTATTATTATAGAGCACAGTTATTATTATGGAGCACAGTTATTATTATGAAGCACAATTATTATTATAGTGCACAGTTATTATTATGGAGCACAGTTATTATTATGGAGCACAGTTATTATTATGGAGCACAGTTATTATTATAATGCACTGTTATTATTATGGAGCACATTTATTATTATAGAGAACAGTTATTATTATGGAGCACAGTTATTATTATAGAGCACAGTTATTATTATGGTGCACAGTTATTATTATGGAGCACAGTTATTATTATAGAGCACAGTTATTACTATGGAGCACAGTTATTATTATGGAGCATAGTTATTATTATGGTGCACAGTTATTATTATAGAGCACAGTTATTATTATGGAGCACAGTTATTATTATGGTGCACAGTTATTATTATAATGCACAGTTATTATTATGGAGCACAGTTATTATAATAGAGCACATTTATTATTATAGAGCACAGTTATTATAATGGAGCACTGTTATTATTATAGAGCACAGTTATTATTATGGTGCACAGTTATTATTATGGGGCACAGTTATTATTATAGAGCACAGTTATTATTATGGAGCACAGTTATTATTATGGTGCACAGTTATTATTATGGAGCACTGTTATTATTATGGTGCACAGTTATTATTATGTAGCACTGTTATTATTATGCTAAACAGTTATTATTATGGTGCACAGTTATTATAGAGCACAGTTATTATTATGGAGCACAGTTATTATTATGGAGCACAGTTATTATAGAGCACAGTTATTATTATAGAGCACAGTTATTTTTATGGAGCACAGTTATTATTATGGAGCACAGTTATTATTATAGAGAACAGTTATTATTATAGAGTACAGTTATTATTATTGTGCACAGTTATTATTATAGAGCACAGTTATTATTATAATGCACTGTTATTATTATGGAGCACAGTAATTATTATGGGGCACAGTTATTATTATGGGGCACAGTTATTATAGAGCACAGTTATTATTATAGAGCACAGTTATTATTATAGCGCACAGTTATTATTATAGAGCACAATTATTATAATGGAGCACTGTTATTATTATAGAGCACAGTTATTATTATGGTGCACAGTTATTATTATTGGGCACAGTTATTATTATAGAGCACAGTTATTATTATGGTGCACAGTTATTATTATAGAGCACAGTTATTATTATGGAGCACTATTATTATTATGCTAAACAGTTATTATGGAGCACAGTTATTATTATAGAGCACAGTTATTATTATGGTGCACAGTTATTATTATAGAGCACAGTTATTATTATAGCGCACAGTTATTATTATAGAGCACAATTATTATAATGGAGCACTGTTATTATTATAGAGCACAGTTATTATTATGGTGCACAGTTATTATTATGGGGCACAGTTATTATTATAGAGCACAGTTATTATTATGGTGCACAGTTATTATTATAGAGCACAGTTATTATTATAGCGCACAGTTATTATTATAGAGCACAATTATTATAATGGAGCACTGTTATTATTATAGACCACAGTTATTATTACAGAGCACAGTTAATATTATGGAGCACAGTTATTATTATAGAGCACAGTTATTATTATGGAGCACAGTTATTATTATAGAGCACAGTTATTAATATGGAGCACAGTTATTATTATTATAGAGCACAGTAATTATTATAGAGTACAGTTATTATTATGGAGCACAGTTATTCTTATGGCGCATAGTTATTATTATAGTGCACAATTATTATTATAGAGCACAGTTATTAATATGGAGCACAGTTATTAATATGGAGCACAGTTATTATTATAGAGCACAGTTATTATTATGGAGCACAGTTATTATTATAGAGCACAGTTATTATTATAGCGCACAGTTATTATTATAGCGCACAGTTTTTATTATAGTGCACAGTTATTATTATTATTATTATAGTGCACAGTTATTATTATTATTATAGAGCACAGTTATTATTTTGGAGCACAGTTATTATTATTATTATTATTATTATTATTATTATTGTTATTATTATTATTATGGTGCACAGTTATTATTATGGTGCACAGTAATTATTATAGAGCACAGTTATTATTATGGAGCACAGTTATTATTATGGCGCATAGTTATTATTATAGAGCACAGTTATTATTATGGAGCACAGTTATTATTATAGAGCACAGTTATTATTATAGTGCACAGTTATTATTATTATTATTATTATAGTGCACAGTTATTATTATTATTATTATAGAGCACAGTTATTATTTTGGAGCACAGTTATTATTATTATTATTATTATTATTGTTATTATTATTATTATTATGGTGCACAGTTATTATTATGGTGCACAGTAATTATTATTATTATTATTATTATTATAGTGCACAGTTATTATTATTATTATTATTATTATAGAGCACTGTTATTATTATAGAGCACAGTAATTATTATGGAGCACAGTTATTATTATGGTGCACAGTTATTATTATAGTGCACAGTTATTATTATGGTGCACAGTTATTATTATAGTGCACAGTTATTATTATGGAGCACAGTTATTATTATGGAGCATAGTTATTATTATGGAGCATAGTTATTAATATGGGGCACAGTTATTATTATGGAGCACCGTTATTATTATAGTGCACAGTTATTATTATGGAGCACAGTTATTATTATAGAGCACAGTTATTATTATGGAGCACTGTTATTATTATGGAGCACAGTTATTATTATAGAGCACAGTTATTATTATGGTGCACAGTTATTATTATGGAGCACAATTATTATTATAGTGCACAGTTATTATTACGGAGCACAGTTATTATTATGGAGCACAGTTATTATTATGGTGCACAGTTATTATTATGGAGCACAGTTATTATTATAGAGCACAGTTATTATTATGGGGCACAGTTATTATTATGGAGCACAGTTATTATTATAGAGCACAGTTATTAATATGGAGCACAGTTATTATTATAGTGCACAGTTATTATTATGGAGCACAGTTATTATTATGGATCACAATTATTATTATGGAGCACAGTTATTATTATGCAGCACAATTATTATTATGGTGCACAGTTAATATTATAGAGCACAGTTATTATTATAGAGCACAGTTATTATTATAGAGCACAGTTATTATAATGGGGCACAGTTATTATTATAGAGCACAGTTATTATTATAGTGCACAGTTATTATTATGGAGCACAGTTATTATTATAGAGCACAGTTATTATTATGAAGCACAGTTATTATTATAGCGCATAGTTATTATTATAGTGCACAAGTATTATTATAGAGCACAGTTATTATTATGGAGTACAGTTATTAATATGGAGCACAGATATTATTATAGAGCACAGTTATTATTATGGTGCACAGTTATTATTATGGAGCACAGTTATTATTATGGTGCACAGTTATTATTATGGAGCATAGCTATTATTATAGAGCACAGTTATTATTATGGTGCACAGTTATTATTATGGAGCACAGTTATTATTATGGGGCACAGTTATTATTATAGAGCACAGTTATTATTATGGTGCACAGTTATTATTATGGAGCACAGTTATTATTATAGAGCACAGTTATTATTATGGAGCACTGTTATTATTATGCTAAACAGTTATTATTGTGGAGCACAGTTATTATTATGGAGCACAGTTATTATTATAGCGCACAGTTATTATAGAGCATGATTATTATAATGGAGCACTGTTATTATTATAGAGCACAGTTATTATTATGGTGCACAGTTATTATTATGGAGCACTGTTATTATTATAGAGCACAGTTATTATTATGGAGTACTGTTATTATTATGCTAAACAGTTATTATTATGGAGCACAGTTATTATTATGGAGCACTGTTATTATTATGGTGCACATTTATTATTATAATGCACTGTTATTATTATGGAGCACAGTTATTATTATGGTGTACAGTTATTATTATGGAGCACAATTATTATTATAATGCACTGTTATTATTATGGAGCACAGTTATTATTATGGTGCACAGTTATTATTATGGAGCACAGTTATTATTATAGAGAACAGTTATTATTATGGAGCACAGTTATTATTATAGAGCACAGTTATTATTATGGTGCACAGTTATTATTATAGTGCACAGTTATTATTATTATTATTATAACGCACAGTTATTATTATTATTATTATTATTATTATTATTATTATTGTGCACAGTTATTATTATTATTATTATTATTATTATTATTATGGTGCACAGTTATTATTATGGTGCACAGTTATTATTATAGAGCACAGTTATTATTATAGAGCACAGTTATTATTATAGAGCACAGTTATTATTATAGTGCACAGTTATTATTATGGAGCACAGTAATTATTATAGAGCACAGTTAGTATTATGGTGCACAGTTATTATTATGGTGCACAGTTATTGTTATAGCGCACAGTTATTATTATAGTGCACAGTTATTATTATGGAGAACAGTTATTATTATGGTGCACAGTTATTATTATGGAGAACAGTTATTATTATGGTGCACAGTTATTATTATGGTGCACAGTTATTATTATGGAGCACAGTTATTATTATGGGGCACAGTTATTATTATAGAGCACAGTTATTATAATAGAGCACAGTTATTATTATGGAGCACAGTTATTATTATAGAGCACAGTTATTATTATGGAGCACTGTTATTATTATGGAGCACAGTTATTATTATAGAGCACAGTTATTATTATGAAGCACAGTTATTATTATAGAGCACAGTTATTATTATGGAGCACAGTTATTATTATGGTGCACAGTTATTATTATGGTGCACAGTTATTGTTATAGCGCACAGTTATTATTATAGTGCACAGTTATTATTATGGAGAACAGTTATTATTATGGTGCACAGTTATTATTATGGAGAACAGTTATTATTATGGTGCACAGTTATTATTATGGTGCACAGTTATTATTATGGAGCACAGTTATTATTATGGGGCACAGTTATTATTATAGAGCACAGTTATTATAATAGAGCACAGTTATTATAATGGGGCACAGTTATTATTATAGAGCACAGTTATTATTATAGTGCACAGTTATTATTATGGAGCACAGTTATTATTATAGAGCACAGTTATTATTATGAAGCACAGTTATTATTATAGAGCACAGTTATTATTATGGAGCACAGTTATTATTATGGAGCACTGTTATTATTATAGAGCACAGTTATTATTATGGTGCACAGTTATTATTATGGAGCACAGTTATTATTATAGAGCACAGTTATTATTATGGAGTACTGTTATTATTATGCTAAACAGTTATTATTATGGAGCACAGTTATTATTATGGAGCACTGTTATTATTATGGTGCACATTTATTATTATAATGCACTGTTATTATTATGGAGCACAGTTATTATTATGGTGTACAGTTATTATTATGGAGCACAATTATTATTATAATGCACTGTTATTATTATGGAGCACAGTTATTATTATGGTGCACAGTTATTATTATGGAGCACAGTTATTATTATAGAGAACAGTTATTATTATGGAGCACAGTTATTATTATAGAGCACAGTTATTATTATGGTGCACAGTTATTATTATAGTGCACAGTTATTATTATTATTATTATAACGCACAGTTATTATTATTATTATTATTATTATTATTATTATTATTGTGCACAGTTATTATTATTATTATTATTATTATTATTATTATTATGGTGCACAGTTATTATTATGGTGCACAGTTATTATTATAGAGCACAGTTATTATTATAGAGCACAGTTATTATTATAGTGCACAGTTATTATTATGGAGCACAGTAATTATTATAGAGCACAGTTAGTATTATGGTGCACAGTTATTATTATGGTGCACAGTTATTGTTATAGCGCACAGTTATTATTATAGTGCACAGTTATTATTATGGAGAACAGTTATTATTATGGTGCACAGTTATTATTATGGAGAACAGTTATTATTATGGTGCACAGTTATTATTATGGTGCACAGTTATTATTATGGAGCACAGTTATTATTATGGGGCACAGTTATTATTATAGAGCACAGTTATTATAATAGAGCACAGTTATTATTATGGAGCACAGTTATTATTATAGAGCACAGTTATTATTATGGAGCACTGTTATTATTATGGAGCACAGTTATTATTATAGAGCACAGTTATTATTATGAAGCACAGTTATTATTATAGAGCACAGTTATTATTATGGAGCACAGTTATTATTATGGTGCACAGTTATTATTATGGTGCACAGTTATTGTTATAGCGCACAGTTATTATTATAGTGCACAGTTATTATTATGGAGAACAGTTATTATTATGGTGCACAGTTATTATTATGGAGAACAGTTATTATTATGGTGCACAGTTATTATTATGGTGCACAGTTATTATTATGGAGCACAGTTATTATTATGGGGCACAGTTATTATTATAGAGCACAGTTATTATAATAGAGCACAGTTATTATAATGGGGCACAGTTATTATTATAGAGCACAGTTATTATTATAGTGCACAGTTATTATTATGGAGCACAGTTATTATTATAGAGCACAGTTATTATTATGAAGCACAGTTATTATTATAGAGCACAGTTATTATTATGGAGCACAGTTATTATTATGGAGCACTGTTATTATTATAGAGCACAGTTATTATTATGGTGCACAGTTATTATTATGGAGCACAGTTATTATTATAGAGCACAGTTATTATTATGGAGTACAGTAATTATTATAGAGCACAGTTAGTATTATGGTGCACAGTTATTATTATGGTGCACAGTTATTGTTATAGCGCACAGTTATTATTATAGTGCACAGTTATTATTATGGAGAACAGTTATTATTATGGTGCACAGTTATTATTATGGTGCACAGTTATTGTTATAGCGCACAGTTATTATTATAGTGCACAGTTATTATTATGGAGAACAGTTATTATTATGGTGCACAGTTATTATTATGGAGAACAGTTATTATTATGGTGCACAGTTATTATTATGGTGCACAGTTATTATTATGGAGCACAGTTATTATTATGGGGCACAGTTATTATTATAGAGCACAGTTATTATAATAGAGCACAGTTATTATAATGGGGCACAGTTATTATTATAGAGCACAGTTATTATTATAGTGCACAGTTATTATTATGGAGCACAGTTATTATTATAGAGCACAGTTATTATTATGAAGCACAGTTATTATTATAGAGCACAGTTATTATTATGGAGCACAGTTATTATTATAGAGCACAATTATTATTATAGAGCACAGTTATTATTTTTGGCGCACAGTTATTATTATGGAGCACAGTTATTATTATAGAGCACAGTTATTATTATAGAGCACAGTTATTATAATGGGGCACAGTTATTATTATAGAGCACAGTTATTATTATAGAGCACAGTTATTATTATGGTGCACAGTTATTATTATGGAGCACAGTTATTATTATGGGGCACAGTTATTATTATGGAGCACCGTTATTATTATAGTGCACAGTTATTATTATGAAGCACAGTTATTATTATAGAGCACAGTTATTATTATGGAGCACAGTTATTATTATAGAGCACAGTTATTATTATGAAGCACAGTTATTATTATAGAGCACAGTTATTATTATGGAGCACAGTTATTATTATAGAGCACAGTTATTATTATAGAGCACAGTTATTAATATGGCGCACAGTTATTATTATGGAGCACAGTTATTATTATGGAGCACAGTTATTATTATAGTGCACAGTTATTATAATGGGGCACAGTTATTATTATAGAGCACAGTTATTATTATAGAGCACAGTTATTATTATGGTGCACAGTTATTATTATGGAGCACAGTTATTATTATGGGGCACAGTTATTATTATAGAGCACAGTTATTATTATGGAGCACAGTTATTATTATAGTGCACAGTTATTATTATGGATCACAATTATTATTATGGAGCACAGTTATTATTATGCAGCACAATTATTATTATGGTGCACAGTTATTATTATAGAGCACAGTTATTATTATAGAGCACAGTTATTATTATAGAGCACAGTTATTATTATGGGGCACAGTTATTATTATAGAGCACAGTTATTATTATAGTGCACAGTTATTATTATGGAGCACAGTTATTATTATAGAGCACAGTTATTATTATGGAGCACAGGTATTATTATAGAGCACAGTTATTATTATGGAGCACAGTTATTATTATGGAGCACTGTTATTATTATAGAGCACAGTTATTATTATGGTGCACAGTTATTATTATGGAGCACAGTTATTATTATAGAGCACAGTTATTATTATGGTGCACAGTTATTATTATGGAGCACAATTATTATTATAGTGCACAGTTATTATTATGGAGCACAGTTATTATTATGGAGCACAGTTATTATTATAGAGCACAGTTATTATTATGGGGCACAGTTATTATTATGGAGCACTGTTATTATTATAGTGCACAGTTATTATTATGGAGCACAGTTATTATTATAGAGCACAGTTATTATTATAGAGCACAGTTATTATTATGGAGCACAGTTATTATTATGGAGCACAGTTATTATTATAGAGCACAGTTATTAATATGGAGCACAGTTATTATTATTAAAGAGCACAGTAATTATTATAGAGCACAGTTATTATTATGGAGCACAGTTATTATTATGGCGCATAGTTATTATTATAGTGCACAATTATTATTATAGAGCACAGTTATTATTATGGAGCACAGTTAATAATATGGAGCACATTTATTATTATAGAGCACAGTTATTATTATGGAGCACAGTTATTATTATAGAGCACAGTTATTATTATAGCGCACAGTTATTATTATAGCGCACAGTTATTATTATAGAGCACAGTTATTATTATAGTGCACAGTTATTATTATTATTATTATAGTGCACAGTTATTATTATTATTATTATAGAGCACAGTTATTATTTTGGAGCACAGTTATTATTATTATTATTATTATTATTATTATTATTATTATTATTGTTATTATTATTATTATGGAGCACAGTTATTATTATAGAGCACAGTTAATATTATGGAGCACAGTTATTATTATAGAGCACAGTTATTATTATGGAGCACAGTTATTATTATAGAGCACAGTTATTAATATGGAGCACAGTTATTATTATTAAAGAGCACAGTAATTATTATAGAGCACAGTTATTATTATGGAGCACAGTTATTATTATGGCGCATAGTTATTATTATAGTGCACAATTATTATTATAGAGCACAGTTATTATTATGGAGCACAGTTAATAATATGGAGCACATTTATTATTATACAGCACAGTTATTATTATGGAGCACAGTTATTATTATAGAGCACAGTTATTATTATAGCGCACAGTTATTATTATAGAGCACAGTTATTATTATAGTGCACAGTTATTATTATTATTATTATAGTGCACAGTTATTATTATTATTATTATAGAGCACAGTTATTATTTTGGAGCACAGTTATTATTATTATTATTATTATTATTATTATTGTTATTATTATTATTATGGTGCACAGTTATTATTATGTTGCACAGTTATTATTATAGAGCACAGTTATTATTATGGAGCACAGTTATTATTATAGTGCACAGTTATTATTATGGATCACAATTATTATTATGGAGCACAGTTATTATTATGCAGCACAATTATTATTATGGTGCACAGTTATTATTATAGAGCACAGTTATTATTATGGGGCACAGTTATTATTATAGAGCACAGTTATTATTATAGTGCACAGTTATTATTATGGAGCACAGTTATTATTATAGAGCACAGTTATTATTATGGAGCACAGTTATTATTATGGAGCACAGTTATTATTATAGAGCACAGTTATTAATATGGCGCACAGTTATTATTATAGCGCATAGTTATTATTATAGTGCACAAGTATTATTATAGAGCACAGTTATTATTATGGAGTACAGTTATTAATATGGAGCACAGATATTATTATAGAGCACAGTTATTATTATAGAGCACAGTTATTATTATGGAGCACAGTTATTATTATAGAGCACAGCTATTATTATGGTGCACAGTTATTATTATGGAGCACAGTTATTATTATGGTGCACAGTTATTATTATGGAGCATAGTTATTATTATATAGCACAGTTATTATTATGGTGCACAGTTATTATTATGGAGCACAGTTATTATTATGGGGCACAGTTATTATTATAGAGCACAGTTATTATTATGGTGCACAGTTATTATTATGGAGCACAGTTATTATTATAGAGCACAGTTATTATTATGGTGCACAGTTATTATTATGGAGCACAATTATTATTATAGTGCACAGTTATTATTATGGAGCACAGTTATTATTATGGAGCACAGTTATTATTATTATGGGGCACAGTTATTATAATAGAGCACAGTTATTATAATAGAGCACAGTTATTATTATGGAGCACAGTATTATTATAGAGCACAGTTATTATTATGGAGCACTGTTATTATTATGGTAAACAGTTATTATTATGGAGCACAGTTATTATTATAGCGCACAGTTATTATTATAGAGCACGATTATTATAATGGAGCACTGTTATTATTATAGAGCACAGTTATTATTATGGTACACAGTTATTATTATGGAGCACTGTTATTATTATAGAGCACAGTTATTATTATGGTGCACAGTTATTATTATGGAGCACAATTATTATTATAGAGCACAGTTATTATTATGGTGCACAGTTATTATTATGGAGCACAATTATTATTATAGTGCACAGTTATTATTATGGAGCACAGTTATTATTATGGAGCACAGTTATTATTATAGAGCACAGTTATTATTATGGGGCACAGTTATTATTATGGAGCACTTTTATTATTATAGTGCACAGTTATTTTTATGGAGCACAGTTATTATTATAGAGCACAGTTATTATTATGGAGCACAGTTATTATTATAGTGCACAGTTATTATTATAGTGCACAGTAATTATTATAGAGCACAGTTATTATTATGGTGCACAGTTATTATTATGGCGCATAGTTATTATTATAGTGCACAATTATTATTATAGAGCACAGTTATTATTATGGAACACAGTTATTCATATGGAGCACAGTTATTATTATAGAGCACAGTTATTCATATGGAGCACAGTTATTATTATGGAGCACAGTTATTATTATAGAGCACAGTTATTATTATAGCGCACAGTTATTATTATAGAGCACAGTTATTATTATAGTGCACAGTTATTATTATTATTATTATAGAGCACAGTTATTATTTTGGAGCACAGTTATTATTATTATTATTATTATTATTATTATTGTTATTATTATTATTATGGTGCACAGTTATTATTATGGTGCACAGTTATTATTATAGAGCACAGTTATTATTATTGTGGAGCACAGTTATTATTATAGTGCACAGTTATTATTATGGATCACAATTATTATTATGGAGCACAGTTATTATTATGGAGCACAGTTATTATTATGGTGCACAGTTATTATTATGGAGCACAGTTATTATTATAGAGCACAGTTATTATTATGGAGCTCAGTTATTATTATGGAGCGTAGTTATTATTATGGTGCACAGTTATTATTATAGAGCACAGTTGTTATTATTATGGAGCACAGTTATTATTATGGTGCACAGTTATTATTATAATGCACAGTTATTATTATGGAGCACAGTTATTATAATAGAGCACAGTTATTATAATAGAGCACAGTTATTATTATAGAGCACAGTTATTATTATGGTGCACAGTTATTATTATGGGGCACAGTTATTATTATAGAGCACAGTTATTATTATGGAGCACAGTTATTATTATAGCGCACAGTTATTATTATGGTGCACAGTTATTATTATGGAGCACAGTTATTATTATGGGGCACAGTTATTATTATAGAGCACAGTTATTATAATAGAGCACAGTTATTATTATGGAGCACAGTTATTATTATAGAGCACAGTTATTATTATAGAGCACTGTTATTATTATGCTAAACAGTTATTATTATGGAGCACAGTTATTATTATAGCGCACAGTTATTATTATAGAGCACGATTATTATAATGGAGCACTGTTATTATTATAGAGCACAGTTATTATTATGGTGCACAGTTATTATTATGGAGTACTGTTATTATTATAGAGCACAGTTATTATTATTATGGTGCACAGTTATTATTATGGAGCACAGTTATTATAAAAGAGCCCAGTTATTATTATGGTGCACAGTTATTATTATGGAGCACAATTATTATTATAGTGCACAGTTATTATTATGGAGCACAGTTATTATTATGGAGCACAGTTATTATTATAGAGCACAGTTATTATTATGGGGCAAAGTTATTATTATGGAGCACTGTTATTATTATAGTGCACAGTTATTATTATGGAGCACAGTTATTATTATAGAGCACAGTTAATATTATGGAGCACAGTTATTATTATAGAGCACAGTTATTATTATGGAGCACAGTTATTATTATAGAGCACAGTTATTAATATGGAGCACAGTTATTATTATTAAAGAGCACAGTAATTATTATAGAGCACAGTTATTATTATGGAGCACAGTTATTATTATGGCGCATAGTTATTATTATAATGCACAATTATTATTATAGAGCACAGTTATTATTATGGAGCACAGTTATTATTATGGAGCACAGTTATTATTATAGAGCACAGTTATTATTATTGAGCACAGTTATTATTATGGAGCACAGTTATTATTATAGAGCACAGTTATTATTATAGCGCACAGTTATTATTATAGAGCACAGTTAT
Organism: Engystomops pustulosus; assembly: GCF_040894005.1. NCBI lineage: Eukaryota > Metazoa > Chordata > Amphibia > Anura > Leptodactylidae > Engystomops > Engystomops pustulosus. The sequence continues at coordinate 121,528,137 of NC_092418.1, read as the reverse complement.
TATTATTATTATAGTGCACAGTTATTATTATTATTATTATAGAGCACAGTTATTATTTTGGAGCACAGTTATTATTATTATAATTATTATTGTTATTATTATTATTATGGTGCACAGTTATTATTATTATTATTATTATTATGGTGCACAGTTAATATTATTATTATTATTATTATAGAGCACAGTTATTATTATAGTGCACAGTTATTATTATGGAGCACAGTTATTATTATGGTGCACAGTTATTATTATGGGGCACAGGAATTATTATGGAGCACAGTTATTATTATAGTGCACAGTTATTATTATGGTGCACAGTTATTATTATGGAGCACAGTTATTATTATGGAGCACAGTTATTATTATGGAGCATAGTTATTATTATGGAGCATAGTTATTATTATGGAGCACAGTTATTATTATGGGGCACAGTTATTATTATGGAGCACCGTTATTATTATAGTGCACAGTTATTATTATGGAGCACAGTTATTATTATAGAGCATAGTTATTATTATGGAGCATAGTTATTATTATGGAGCACAGTTATTATTATGGGGCACAGTTATTCTTATGGAGCACCGTTATTATTATAGTGCACAGTTATTATTATGGAGCACAGTTATTATTATAGAGCACAGTTATTATTATGGAGCACTGTTATTATTATGGAGCACAGTTATTATTATAGAGCACAGTTATTATTATAGAGCAAAGTTATTATTATGGAGCACAGTTATTATTATAGAGCACAGTTATTATTATGGTGCACAGTTATTATTATGGAGCACAATTATTATTATAGTGCACAGTTTTTATTATGGAGCACAGTTATTATTATAGTGCACAGTTATTATTATGGAGCACAGTTATTATTATGGATCACAATTATTATTATGGAGCACAGTTATTATTATGCAGCACAATTATTATTATAGAGCACAGTTATTATTATAGAGCACAGTTATTATTATGGGGCACAGTTATTATTATAGAGCACAGTTATTATTATAGTGCACAGTTATTATTATAGAGCACAGTTATTATTATAGAGCACAGTTATTATTATGGAGCACAGTTATTATTTTAGAGCACAGTTATTATTATGGTGCACAGTTATTATTATAGAGCACAGTTATTATTATAGAGCACAGTTATTATTATGGAGCACAGTTATTATTATAGAGCACAGTTATTATTATGGAGCACAGTTATTATTATAGAGCACAGTTATTATTATAGAGCACAGTTATTAATATGGCGCACAGTTATTATTATAGCGCATAGTTATTATTATAGAGCACAGTTATTATTATGGGGCACAGTTATTATTATGGAGCACAGTTATTATTATGGTGCACAGTTATTATTATAGAGCACAGTTATTATTATAGAGCACAGTTATTATTATGGAGCACAGTTATTATTATAGAGCACAGTTATTAATATGGAGCACAGTTATTATTATTAAAGAGCACAGTAATTATTATAGAGCACAGTTATTATTATGGAGCACAGTTATTATTATGGCGCATAGTTATTATTATAGTGCACAATTATTATTATAGAGCACAGTTATTATTATGGAGCACAGTTATTAATATGGAGCACAGTTATTATTATAGAGCACAGTTATTATTATGGAGCACAGTTATTATTATAGAGCACAGTTATTATTATAGCGCACAGTTATTATTATAGAGCACAGTTATTATTATAGTGCACAGTTATTATTATTATTATAGTGCACAGTTATTATTATTATTATTATAGAGCACAGTTATTATTTTGGAGCACAGTTATTATTATTATTATTATTATTATTATTATTATTATTATTATTATTATTGTTATTATTATTATTATGGTGCACAGTTATTATTATAGAGCACAGTTATTATTATGGAGCACAGTTATTATTATGGTGCACAGTTATTATTATAATGCACAGTTATTATTACGGAGCACAGTTATTATAATAGAGCACAGTTATTATTATAGAGCACAGTTATTATTATGGTGCACAGTTATTATTATGGGGCACAGTTATTATTATAGAGCACAGTTATTATTATGGAGCACAGTTATTATTATGAAGCACAATTATTATTATAGTGCACAGTTATTATTATTATTATAGTGCACAGTTATTATTATTATTATTATAGAGCACAGTTATTATTTTGGAGCACAGTTATTATTATTATTATTATTATTATTATTATTATTATTATTATTATTATTGTTATTATTATTATTATGGTGCACAGTTATTATTATGGTGCACAGTTATTATTATGGTGCACAGTTATTGTTATAGAGCACAGTTATTATTATTGTGGAGCACAGTTATTATTATAGTGCACAGTTATTATTATGGATCACAATTATTATTATGGAGCACAGTTATTATTATGGAGCACAGTTATTATTATGGAGCACAGTTATTATTATGGAGCACAGTTATTATTATGGTGCACAGTTATTATTATAATGCACAGTTATTATTATGGAGCACAGTTATTATAATAGAGCACAGTTATTATTATAGAGCACAGTTATTATTATGGTGCACAGTTATTATTATGGGGCACAGTTATTATTATAGAGCACAGTTATTATTATGGAGCACAGTTATTATTATGAAGCACAATTATTATTATAGTGCACAGTTATTATTATGGAGCACAGTTATTATTATGGAGCACAGTTATTATTATGGAGCACAGTTATTATTATAATGCACTGTTATTATTATGGAGCACAGTTATTATTATAGAGAACAGTTATTATTATGGAGCACAGGTATTATTATAGATCACAGTTATTATTATGGTGCACAGTTATTATTATAATGCACAGTTATTATTATGGAGCACAGTTATTATAATAGAGCACAGTTATTATTATAGAGCACAGTTATTATTATGGTGCACAGTTATTATTATGGGGCACAGTTATTATTATAGAGCACAGTTATTATTATGGAGCACAGTTATTATTATGAAGCACAATTATTATTATAGTGCACAGTTATTATTATGGAGCACAGTTATTATTATGGAGCACAGTTATTATTATGGAGCACAGTTATTATTATAATGCACTGTTATTTTTATGGAGCACAGTTATTATTATAGAGAACAGTTATTATTATGGAGCACAGTTATTATTATAGAGCACAGTTATTATTATGGTGCACAGTTATTATTATGGAGCACAGTTATTATTATAGAGCACAGTTATTACTATGGAGCACAGTTATTATTATGGAGCATAGTTATTATTATGGTGCACAGTTATTATTATAGAGCACAGTTATTATTATGGAGCACAGTTATTATTATGGTGCACAGTTATTATTATAATGCACAGTTATTATTATGGAGCACAGTTATTATAATAGAGCACATTTATTATTATAGAGCACAGTTATTATAATGGAGCACTGTTATTATTATAGAGCACAGTTATTATTATGGTGCACAGTTATTATTATGGGGCACAGTTATTATTATAGAGCACAGTTATTATTATGGAGCACAGTTATTATTATGGTGCACAGTTATTATTATGGAGCACTGTTATTATTATGGTGCACAGTTATTATTATGTAGCACTGTTATTATTATGCTAAACAGTTATTATTATGGTGCACAGTTATTATAGAGCACAGTTATTATTATGGAGCACAGTTATTATTATGGAGCACAGTTATTATAGAGCACAGTTATTATTATAGAGCACAGTTATTTTTATGGAGCACAGTTATTATTATGGAGCACAGTTATTATTATAGAGAACAGTTATTATTATAGAGTACAGTTATTATTATTGTGCACAGTTATTATTATAGAGCACAGTTATTATTATAATGCACTGTTATTATTATGGAGCACAGTAATTATTATGGGGCACAGTTATTATTATGGGGCACAGTTATTATAGAGCATAGTTATTATTATAGAGCACAGTTATTATTATAGCGCACAGTTATTATTATAGAGCACAATTATTATAATGGAGCACTGTTATTATTATAGAGCACAGTTATTATTATGGTGCACAGTTATTATTATTGGGCACAGTTATTATTATAGAGCACAGTTATTATTATGGTGCACAGTTATTATTATGCTAAACAATTATTATTATGGAGCACAGTTATTATTATAGAGCACAGTTATTATTATGGTGCACAGTTATTATTATAGAGCACAGTTATTATTATGGAGCACTATTATTATTATGCTAAACAGTTATTATGGAGCACAGTTATTATTATAGAGCACAGTTATTATTATGGTGCACAGTTATTATTATAGAGCACAGTTATTATTATAGCGCACAGTTATTATTATAGAGCACAATTATTATAATGGAGCACTGTTATTATTATAGAGCACAGTTATTATTATGGTGCACAGTTATTATTATGGGGCACAGTTATTATTATAGAGCACAGTTATTATTATGGTGCACAGTTATTATTATAGAGCACAGTTATTATTATAGCGCACAGTTATTATTATAGAGCACAATTATTATAATGGAGCACTGTTATTATTATAGACCACAGTTATTATTATAGAGCACAGTTAATATTATGGAGCACAGTTATTATTATAGAGCACAGTTATTATTATGGAGCACAGTTATTATTATAGAGCACAGTTATTAATATGGAGCACAGTTATTATTATTATAGAGCACAGTAATTATTATAGAGTACAGTTATTATTATGGAGCACAGTTATTCTTATGGCGCATAGTTATTATTATAGTGCACAATTATTATTATAGAGCACAGTTATTAATATGGAGCACAGTTATTAATATGGAGCACAGTTATTATTATAGAGCACAGTTATTATTATGGAGCACAGTTATTATTATAGAGCACAGTTATTATTATAGCGCACAGTTATTATTATAGCGCACAGTTTTTATTATAGTGCACAGTTATTATTATTATTATTATAGTGCACAGTTATTATTATTATTATAGAGCACAGTTATTATTTTGGAGCACAGTTATTATTATTATTATTATTATTATTATTATTGTTATTATTATTATTATGGTGCACAGTTATTATTATGGTGCACAGTAATTATTATAGAGCACAGTTATTATTATGGAGCACAGTTATTATTATGGCGCATAGTTATTATTATAGAGCACAGTTATTATAATGGAGCACAGTTATTATTATAGAGCACAGTTATTATTATAGTGCACAGTTATTATTATTATTATTATTATAGTGCACAGTTATTATTATTATTATTATAGAGCACAGTTATTATTTTGGAGCACAGTTATTATTATTATTATTATTATTATTATTGTTATTATTATTATTATTATGGTGCACAGTTATTATTATGGTGCACAGTAATTATTATTATTATTATTATAGTGCACAGTTATTATTATTATTATTATTATTATTATAGAGCACTGTTATTATTATGGAGCACAGTTATTATTATGGTGCACAGTTATTATTATGGAGCACAGTTATTATTATGGTGCACAGTTATTATTATAGTGCACAGTTATTATTATGGTGCACAGTTATTATTATAGTGCACAGTTATTATTATGGAGCACAGTTATTATTATGGAGCATAGTTATTATTATGGAGCATAGTTATTATTATGGGGCACAGTTATTATTATGGAGCACCGTTATTATTATAGTGCACAGTTATTATTATGGAGCACAGTTATTATTATAGAGCACAGTTATTATTATGGAGCACTGTTATTATTATGGAGCACAGTTATTATTATAGAGCACAGTTATTATTATGGTGCACAGTTATTATTATGGAGCACAATTATTATTATAGTGCACAGTTATTATTACGGAGCACAGTTATTATTATGGAGCACAGTTATTATTATGGTGCACAGTTATTATTATGGAGCACAGTTATTATTATAGAGCACAGTTATTATTATGGGGCACAGTTATTATTATGGAGCACAGTTATTATTATAGAGCACAGTTATTAATATGGAGCACAGTTATTATTATAGTGCACAGTTATTATTATGGAGCACAGTTATTTTTATGGATCACAATTATTATTATGGAGCACAGTTATTATTATGCAGCACAATTATTATTATGGTGCACAGTTATTATTATAGAGCACAGTTATTATTATAGAGCACAGTTATTATTATAGAGCACAGTTATTATAATGGGGCACAGTTATTATTATAGAGCACAGTTATTATTATAGTGCACAGTTATTATTATGGAGCACAGTTATTATTATAGAGCACAGTTATTATTATGAAGCACAGTTATTATTATAGCGCATAGTTATTATTATAGTGCACAAGTATTATTATAGAGCACAGTTATTATTATGGAGTACAGTTATTAATATGGAGCACAGATATTATTATAGAGCACAGTTATTATTATGGTGCACAGTTATTATTATGGAGCATAGTTATTATTATGGTGCACAGTTATTATTATAGTGCACAGTTATTATTATGGAGCACAGTTATTATTATGGAGCATAGTTATTATTATAGAGCACAGTTATTATTATGGTGCACAGTTATTATTATGGAGCACAGTTATTATTATAGAGCACAGTTATTATTATGGAGCACTGTTATTATTATGCTAAACAGTTATTATTGTGGAGCACAGTTATTATTATGGAGCACAGTTATTATTATAGCGCACAGTTATTATAGAGCACGATTATTATAATGGAGCACTGTTATTATTATAGAGCACAGTTATTATTATGGTGCACAGTTATTATTATGGAGCACTGTTATTATTATAGAGCACAGTTATTATTATGGTGCACAGTTATTATTATGGAGCACAGTTATTATTATAGAGCACAGTTATTATTATGGAGTACTGTTATTATTATGCTAAACAGTTATTATTATGGAGCACAGTTATTATTATGGAGCACTGTTATTATTATGGTGCACATTTATTATTATAATGCACTGTTATTATTATGGAGCACAGTAATTATTATGGAGAACAATTATTATTATAGCGCACAGTGATTATTATAGAGCACAGTTATTATTATAGTGCACGGTTATTATTATGGTGCATAGTTATTATTATGGAGCACAGTTATTATTATGGTGTACAGTTATTATTATGGAGCACAATTATTATTATAATGCACTGTTATTATTATGGAGCACAGATATTATTATGGTGCACAGTTATTATTATGGAGCACAGTTATTATTATAGAGAACAGTTATTATTATGGAGAACAGTTATTATTATAGAGCACAGTTATTATTATGGTGCACAGTTATTATTATAGTGCACAGTTATTATTATTATTATTATAACGCACAGTTATTATTATTATTATTATTATTATTATTATTATTATTATTATTGTGCACAGTTATTATTATGGAGCACAGTAATTATTATAGAGCACAGTTATTATTATGGTGCACAGTTATTATTATGGTGCACAGTTATTGTTATAGCGCACAGTTATTATTATAGTGCACAGTTATTATTATGGTGCACAGTTATTATTATGGAGCACAGTTATTATTATGGGGCACAGTTATTATTATAGAGCACAGTTATTATAATAGAGCACAGTTATTATTATGGAGCACAGTTATTATTATAGAGCACAGTTATTATTATGGAGCACTGTTATTATTATGCTAAACAGTTATTATTATGGAGCACAGTTATTATTATAGCGCACTGTTATTATTATAGAGCACAGTTGTTATTATTATGGTGCACAGTTATTATTATGGGGCACAGTTATTATTATGGAGCACAGTTATTATTATAGTGCACAGTTATTATTATGGAGCACAGTTATTATTATGGATCACAATTATTATTATGGAGCACAGTTATTATTATGCAGCACAATTATTATTATGGTGCACAGTTATTATTATAGAGCACAGTTATTATTATAGAGCACAGTTATTATTATAGAGCACAGTTATTATAATGGGGCACAGTTATTATTATAGAGCACAGTTATTATTATAGTGCACAGTTATTATTATGGAGCACAGTTATTATTATAGAGCACAGTTATTATTATGAAGCACAGTTATTATTATAGAGCACAGTTATTATTATGGAGCACAGTTATTATTATAGAGCACAATTATTATTATAGAGCACAGTTATTAATATGGCGCACAGTTATTATTATGGAGCACAGTTATTATTATAGAGCACAGTTATTATTATAGAGCACAGTTATTATAATGGGGCACAGTTATTATTATAGAGCACATTTATTATTATAGAGCACAGTTATTATTATGGTGCACAGTTATTATTATGGAGCACAGTTATTATTATGGGGCACAGTTATTATTATGGAGCACCGTTATTATTATAGTGCACAGTTATTATTATGAAGCACAGTTATTATTATAGAGCACAGTTATTATTATGGAGCACAGTTATTATTATAGAGCACAGTTATTATTATGAAGCACAGTTATTATTATAGAGCACAGTTATTATTATGGAGCACAGTTATTATTATAGAGCACAGTTATTATTATAGAGCACAGTTATTAATATGGCGCACAGTTATTATTATGGAGCACAGTTATTATTATGGAGCACAGTTATTATTATAGTGCACAGTTATTATAATGGGGCACAGTTATTATTATAGAGCACAGTTATTATTATAGAGCACAGTTATTATTATGGTGCACAGTTATTATTATGGAGCACAGTTATTATTATGGGGCACAGTTATTATTATAGAGCACAGTTATTATTATGGAGCACAGTTATTATTATAGTGCACAGTTATTATTATAGCGCACAGTTATTATTATAGAGCACAATTATTATAATGGAGCACTGTTATTATTATAGACCACAGTTATTATTATAGAGCACAGTTAATATTATGGAGCACAGTTATTATTATAGAGCACAGTTATTATTATGGAGCACAGTTATTATTATAGAGCACAGTTATTAATATGGAGCACAGTTATTATTATTAAAGAGCACAGTAATTATTATAGAGCACAGTTATTATTATGGAGCACAGTTATTATTATGGCGCATAGTTATTATTATAGTGCACAATTATTATTATAGAGCACAGTTATTATTATGGAGCACAGTTAATAATATGGAGCACATTTATTATTATAGAGCACAGTTATTATTATGGAGCACAGTTATTATTATAGAGCACAGTTATTATTATAGCGCACAGTTATTATTATAGCGCACAGTTATTATTATAGAGCACAGTTATTATTATAGTGCACAGTTATTATTATTATTATTATAGTGCACAGTTATTATTATTATTATTATTATAGAGCACAGTTATTATTTTGGAGCACAGTTATTATTATTATTATTATTATTATTATTATTATTATTATTGTTATTATTATTATTATGGAGCACAGTTATTATTATAGAGCACAGTTAATATTATGGAGCACAGTTATTATTATAGAGCACAGTTATTATTATGGAGCACAGTTATTATTATAGAGCACAGTTATTAATATGGAGCACAGTTATTATTATTAAAGAGCACAGTAATTATTATAGAGCACAGTTATTATTATGGAGCACAGTTATTATTATGGCGCATAGTTATTATTATAGTGCACAATTATTATTATAGAGCACAGTTATTATTATGGAGCACAGTTAATAATATGGAGCACATTTATTATTATAGAGCACAGTTATTATTATGGAGCACAGTTATTATTATAGAGCACAGTTATTATTATAGCGCACAGTTATTATTATAGAGCACAGTTATTATTATAGTGCACAGTTATTATTATTATTATTATAGTGCACAGTTATTATTATTATTATTATAGAGCACAGTTATTATTTTGGAGCACAGTTATTATTATTATTATTATTATTATTATTATTATTATTGTTATTATTATTATTATGGTGCACAGTTATTATTATAGTGCACAGTTATTATTATAGAGCACAGTTATTATTATGGAGCACAGTTATTATTATAGTGCACAGTTATTATTATGGATCACAATTATTATTATGGAGCACAGTTATTATTATGCAGCACAATTATTATTATGGTGCACAGTTATTATTATAGAGCACAGTTATTATTATAGAGCACAGTTATTATTATAGAGCACAGTTATTATTATGGGGCACAGTTATTATTATAGAGCACAGTTATTATTATAGTGCACAGTTATTATTATGGAGCACAGTTATTATTATAGAGCACAGTTATTATTATGGAGCACAGTTATTATTATGGAGCACAGTTATTATTATAGAGCACAGTTATTATTATAGAGCATAGTTATTAATATGGCGCACAGTTATTATTATAGCGCATAGTTATTATTATAGTGCACAAGTATTATTATTTAGCACAGTTATTATTATGGAGTACAGTTATTAATATGGAGCACAGATATTATTATAGAGCACAGTTATTATTATAGAGCACAGTTATTATTATGGTGCACAGTTATTATTATGGAGCATAGTTATTATTATAGAGCACAGTTATTATTATGGAGCACAGTTATTATTATGGAGCACAGTTATTATTATGGGGCACAGTTATTATTATAGAGCACAGTTATTATAATAGAGCACAGTTATTATTATGGTGCACAGTTATTATTATGGAGCACAGTTATTATTATAGAGCACAGTTATTATTATAGAGCACGATTATTATATTGGAGCACTGTTATTATTATAGAGCACAGTTATTATTATGGTGCACAGTTATTATTATGGAGTACAATTATTATTATAGTGCACAGTTATTATTATGGAGCACAGTTATTATTATGGAGCACTGTTATTATTATAGAGCACAGTTATTATTATGGTGCACAGTTATTATTATGGAGCACTGTTATTATTATAGAGCACAGTTATTATTATGGTGCACAGTTATTATTATGGAGCACAGTTATTATTATAGAGCACAGTTATTATTATGGTGCACAGTTATTATTATGGAGCACAATTATTATTATAGTGCACAGTTATTATTATGGAGCACAGTTATTATTATGGAGCACAGTTATTATTATAGAGCACAGTTATTATTACGGGGCACAGTTATTATTATGGAGCACTGTTATTATTATAGTGCACAGTTATTATTATGGAGCACAGTTATTATTATAGAGCACAGTTAATATTATGGAGCACAGTTATTATTATAGAGCACAGTTATTATTATGGAGCACAGTTATTATTATAGAGCACAGTTATTAATATGGAGCACAGTTATTATTATTAAAGAGCACAGTAATTATTATAGAGCACAGTTATTATTATGGAGCACAGTTATTATTATGGCGCATAGTTATTATTATAGTGCACAATTATTATTATAGAGCACAGTTATTATTATGGAGCACAGTTAATAATATGGAGCACATTTATTATTATAGAGCACAGTTATTATTATGGAGCACAGTTATTATTATAGAGCACAGTTATTATTATAGCGCACAGTTATTATTATAGAGCACAGTTATTATTATAGTGCACAGTTATTATTATTATTTTTATAGTGCACAGTTATTATTATTATTATTATAGAGCACAGTTATTATTTTGGAGCACAGTTATTATTATTATTATTATTATTATTATTGTTATTATTATTATTATGGTGCACAGTTATTATTATGGTGCACAGTTATTATTTTAGAGCACAGTTATTATTATAGAGCACAGTTATTATTATAGTGCACAGTTATTATTATGGATCACAATTATTATTATGGAGCACAGTTATTATTATGGAGCACAGTTATTATTATGGTGCACAGTTATTATTATGGAGCACAGTTATTATTATAGAGCACAGTTATTATTATGGAGCGTAGTTATTATTATGGTGCACAGTTATTATTATAGAGCACAGTTATTATTATGGAGCACAGTTATTATTATGGTGCACAGTTATTATTATAATGCAAAGTTATTATTATGGAGCACAGTTATTATAATAGAGCACAGTTATCATTATAGAGCACAGTTATTATTATGGTGCACAGTTATTATTATGGGGCACAGTTATTATTATAGAGCACAGTTATTATTATGGAGCACAGTTATTATTATGGAGCACAGTTATTATTATAATGCACTGTTATTATTATGGAGCACAGTTATTATTATAGAGAACAGTTATTATTATGGAGCACAGTTATTATTATAGAGCACAGTTATTATTATGGAGCACTGTTATTATTATGGAGCACAGTTATTATTATGGAGCAAAGTTATTATTATGGTGCACAGTTATTATTATAGAGCACAGTTATTATTATGGAGCACAGTTATTATTATGGTGCACAGTTATTATTATAATGCACAGTTATTATTATGGAGCACAGTTATTATAATAGAGCACATTTATTATTATAGAGCACAGTTATTATAATGGAGCACTGTTATTATTATAGAGCACAGTTATTATTATGGTGCACAGTTATTATTATGGGGCACAGTTATTATTATAGAGCACAGTTATTATTATGGAGCACAGTTATTATTATAGAGCACAGTTATTATTATGGAGCACAGTTATTATTATGGTGCACAGTTATTATTATGGTGCACAGTTATTATTATGGAGCACAGTTATTATAATAGAGCACATTTATTATTATAGAGCACAGTTATTATTATGGGGCACAGTTATTATTATAATGCACAGTTATTATTATGGAGCACTGTTATTATTATAGAGCACAGTTATTATTATGGTGCACAGTTATTATCATAGTGCACAGTTATTATTATGGAGCACCGTTTTTATTATGGAGCACTGTTATTATTATGGAGCACAGTTATTATTATAGTGCACAGTTATTATTATGGAGCACAGTTATTATTATGGTGCACAGTTATTATTATGGAGCACAGTTATTATTATGGTGCACAGTTATTATTATAGAGCACAGTTATTATTATAGAGCACAGTTATTATTATGGAGCACAGTTATTATTGTGGAGCAAAGTTATTATTATGGTGCACAGTTATTATTATAGAGCACAGTTATTATTATGGAGCACAGTTATTATTATGGGGCACAGTTATTATTATAGTGCACAGTTATTATTATGGAGCACAGTTATTATTATGGAGCACAGTCATTATTATGGAGCACAGTTATTATTATAGAGAACAGTTATTATTATGGTGCACAGTTATTATTATAGAGCACTGTTATTATTATGGAGCACAGTTATTATAGTGCACTGTTATTATTATGGAGCATAGTTATTATTATGGTGCACAGTTATTATTATAGAGCACAGTTATTATTATGGGGCACAGTTATTATTATAGTGAACAGTTATTATTATGGAGCACAGTTATTATTATAGAGCACAGTTATTATTATGGGGCACAGTTATTATTATAGAGCACAGTTATTATTATGGAGCACAGTTATTATTATGGTGCACAGTTATTATTATGGAGCACAGTTATTATTATGGGGCACAGTTATTATTATAGTGCACAGTTATTATAATTATGGAGCACAGTTATTATTATGGAGCACAGTTATTATTATAGAGCACAGTTATTATTATGGAGCACAGTTATTATTATAGAGCACAGTTATTATTATGGAGCACAGTTATTATTATAGAGCACAGTTATTATTATGGAGCACAGTTATTATTATGGTGCACAGTTATTATTATGGAGCACAGTTATTATTATGGGGCACAGTTATTATTATAGAGCACAGTTATTATTATGGGGCACAGTTATTATTATAGTGCACAGTTATTATTATGGAGCACAGTTATTATTATAGAGCACAGTTATTATTATGGAGCACAGTTATTATTATGGAGCACAGTTATTATTATAGAGCACAGTTATTATTATGGAGCACAGTTATTATTATAGTGCACAGTTATTATTATGGAGCACAGTTATTATTATGGAGCACAGTTATTATTATAGTGCACAGTTATTATTATGGTGCACAGTTATTATTATGGTGCACAGTTATTATTATGGAGCACAGTTATTATTATGGTGCACAGTTATTATTATAGTGCACAGTTATTATTATGGAGCACAGTTATTATTATAGAGCACAGTTATTATTATGGGGCACAGTTATTATTATAGAGCACAGTTATTATTATGGAGCACAGTTATTATTATAGAGCACAGTTATTATTATGGGGCACAGTTATTATTATAGAGCACAGTTATTATTATGTAGCACAGTTATTATTATGGTGCACAGTTATTATTATGGAGCATAGTTATTATTATGGAGCATAGTTATTATTATGGGGCACAGTTATTATTATAGTGCACAGTTATTATAATTATGGAGCACAGTTATTATTATAGTCCACAGTTATTATTATGGAGCACAGTTATTATTATGGAGCACAGTTATTATTATAGAGCACAGTTATTATTATGGTGCACAGTAGAGATGAGCGAGCACTAAAATGCTCGGGTACCCGTTATTCGAGACGAACTTTTCCCGATGCTCGAGTGCTCGTCTCGAATAACGAGCCCCATTGAAGTCAATGGGAGACTCGAGCATTTTTCAAGGGGACCAAGGCTCTGCACAGGGAAGCTTGGCCAAACACCTGGGAACCTCAGAAAAGGATGGAAACACCACGGAAATGGACAGGAAAAAGCAGGGGCAGCATGCATGGATGCCTCTGAAGCTGCTTAAATGCACCATTATGCCAAAATTATGGGCAACAGCATGGCCATGACAGAGTGACAGAATGAAGCTAGATAGCATCTAAAACATCCAATAATTGGCCCTGACACTATAGGGGACGGCATGCAGAGGCAGCGGCAGCAGGCTAGAGAGTGGCATGGCGACATACCCTAAATGGACTCAGGCTTCAAACCAATGGGTGGCAGAGAGGAACCAAAGGAGGTGAGCAAGAAGCGCTCAAATAATATCGGTACATGATAAAAGTTTGCCAGTATATTTTGTGGATTACACAGCAGGGTGGCGACAAAGTTAACATGGAAGCCATGAAAACAACCCAAAATTCTGCCTGACACAGCTCGTTTGATAAGGGGACCATGTATGGAGGCAGTGAACTAGTAGTAGATTAAAGGTGCTGCAGTTAAAACTATGTTAGTTGGATCTTGGCATGGAGCTGGCGCTCCGCTGCCAGGCGAGCTTTCGCCAATCCAAGCCCCTGTCTCTAGGCTACTCCCCAAACAGCACTTCTAAGAACCTTTTGTAAAAGATCAAGTGTAGTAGCGTTCTTATAAGTTTAGGATATGGCGGGTGAGGGGAATGTAAACAGATGCGCAAGAAGCGCTGAAATAATATTGGTAAATGATAAAAGTTTGCCAGTATATTTTGTGGATTACACAGCAGGGTGGCGACAAAGTTAACAAGTTTGTTGTGGAAGCCATGAAAACAACCCAAAATTCTGCCTGACACAGCTCGTTTGATAAGGGGACCATGTATGCCTACAGTTCATGCCAGTCGCTGCACTGGCTGCCAGTCTCCTTTCGAATACAGTTTAAAATAATAACCCTCATCCATAAAGCTCTGTATAATGTTGCACCCCCCTACCTCTCCTCTCTTATCTCAGTATATCGCCCAACCCGTGCTCTTAGATCCGCCAGTGATCTTAGATTAACCTCTAATCTGTTATCCAGCAACCAACAGGCACCAGACTTAAAAAAGAGGAGGAGGAAAAAGACCAGGTGAATTGGCTTGTAATCAGTTAACCCTGGACACTTACAGGATACAAAACAAGTCCTTAGGACTATGTCCAATATAAAGTGGCATCAAGATTGTATATGGGTTACATGTGATATTTCAGCGTTATACACGAGTATACCCCATGATAAGGCATTAGAGGCTCTGCAGTATCACATGGAAAAATATACATCTTACAGTACAGAATTACAACAATATATTTTGACAGTGACACATGTTCTTTTGCAGAATAATTTTTTTACTTTCAACAATGATTATTATTTACAAACACAAGGATGCCCCATGGGCTCCTGTTTTTCTCCGTCACTGGCAAATATTTACGTCTCCTGGTGGGAACAGGAATTTATCTATTCTGACAATAACCCTTTTCGAGATCTTATATATTTTTTTGGCCGTTATATAGATGATGGTCTGCTTATATGGAGGGGCACCCCTACATCCATATCTGAATTTATTGTGTACATTAATAACAATGATTATAACCTGGAGTTTACACACAATATAGGTACAAATGAGATTACTTTCTTAGATGTGACCCTAAGGGGGGACAATATCACGGGTAACATTGAGTCAGTGTTATACCGTAAAGAAATTAGTGGCAATTCAATCCTTCAAGCCACCAGTTGTCACCCACAACATGTAATTCGCAATCTCCCTGTAGGAGAATTTATTAGAGCAAGAAGAAGTTGTAGCAGTTCTGACACCTTCAGAAAGGAATGCTCTATCATGACAAACAGATTAGAGAACAGAGGATATTCAAACAGGGATATAGCGAGAGCAAAGACTATAGCCAGTGAAAGGACTAGGGAGTCTCTCCTAAAAAATCAACATGAGAATAATAGACAGAATCCGACTGCGCATAAAGTGGTTTTTTCCACAACGTACAGCGAGGATTACAAAGATATTGTCAAAATAATCAAAAAATATCTTCCGGTATTGGAAGCAGATAATAAACTTAAAAATATCCTACGTCCAGGGTGTCAGTTTGTTTCTAGAAGAGCGTGCACAATAGGGAATTTAGTTTCACCCTCCTTATTTTCTTCTATACCACAGGGCAAAACAAATACATGGCTAGATACAAAAGGCTCTTATGCCTGTGGTGGAAATAGGTGTAATGTATGTAAATTTATGACCAACAAAAAAGTTTTGTCTTCTGATCAAGACAATAAGCCTAGAAATATCAAGTCGTTTATAAATTGCAACACTAAATATGTTGTTTACTTGGCTTATTGTAACATCTGTAGAGTACAGTATATTGGGAGCACTATACGTTCCCTCAAGAAGAGAATTGCAGAACATGTAACTGATGGTTCCAAATTTACAGACAAAAACATTTCCAGTCTCTCCAGACATTTTTATTATACACACAAAGGAGATTTTTCCTCTTTGGAAGTTACCGGCATAGAGAGGGTTACTATCCCAATCAGAGGAGGGAACAGAACACACAAACTGCGCAACCGCGAGATGTTTTGGATTTTAACATTAAATACCCAAATGCCGACAGGTTTAAATAACAAAACAGATACGTTATATCTATATTGAGAATTCCCAAAACACATGCAATGGGGTTTATTACTGGAGTCTTTTGCTCTAACTTGGTGCCATAACGCATCGGCCATTGACCCATGCAGTCATGAATAGGTACATAGTCTAATAGCGTACATAAATATAACGCTGGGTCTATACAATAAAGAGGTCATGGTGTTTTTCGAATAGTGTTGGAATATCTATGTTATAAACAACATGATGAGCGCTGAATATCATAAAATAATCTTCCGTCCATGTGACGTTAACAGTATGTGTTAACATGCATGTTAACATATGTTAACATAGTATATATTAACATATATTCAAATGTATTTAGTTCATTTTAGCATATATTTTTTCATGTGGTTGCATTAATAGCAGGTTTGTACACAAAGTAAATTATGTCCGAATGTTTACCTGTATACTTTGATGAACTAGCATGTTTTGTCATGGAATGTATCTCTGCTGCCGTTATGTAAGGGTTAACTGATTACAAGCCAATTCACCTGGTCTTTTTCCTCCTCCTCTTTTTTAAGATGGAGGATCACAATGATTTTTTAGATCATGAATAAGGACGCAAGCACACTAGTCCGAAACGCGTAGATCTTTTCTTTTTTGGATGATATGCCAGGATGTGACCTTGCAATTTTAATATTTACAAAATAAAAATTCAAATATTTTTTTAAAGAAGATTCTGAGTGCTGGAATACCTTCGTTTCATTGTGCATCATTCAGTCAACCGGCAGGACTGCCTTTCCGTGCACCGAGAGCTAAGGAGGAATAGGACCTCGTCTATATTGAGGATGCAGCTTATGTGAGTGAGCGGTGGCTTTCTTTCTATAGGCACCAGACTTCTCTGCAGTCCCATTCACCCTGGACCTGGTATATAAGATGACAGCTGCGTGGTTCAAGCGACAGCAATTCCATTTATTATATTTTGTTCTATTCCCTAAGAAGAATGGCTTGACCATTAAATATTCTTTTACCTCGTGTTATCCCATCATCTTCATAAACCGTAAGCTCTGGCGAGCAGGGACCTCACTCCTGTTGTTCCATACAAATGTTGTGCTCTGTTACATTACATTTGTATTTGTTTCCTATGATTTGTAAAGCGCTACAGAATATGATGGCACTATATAAATAAAGATTATTATTATTATTATTATTATGGAGGCAGTGAACTAGTAGTAGATTAAAGGTGCTGCAGTTAAAACTATGCTGCAGCACCTTTAATCTACTACTACTTCACTGCCTCCATACATCGTCCCCTTATCAAACGAGCTGTGTCATGCAGAATTTTCAGGTGTTTCACCAGATACATAGTGGAACTCGGCCCATCTGTCGCCGGCATGCTGGAGACCTGAAGTTGCAATCATAGCAGCGCAATATGGATGCCCCATACTGTCGCTCTTAATCATGGAACCATTTCCGTAAAAACAATTAAAAATAGAACCACTATGCTATTCCATTATTCCTAGGTGAAATATTCAAACGACCCGGCCTGCTTTGAAAATTATAATATTTTCAAAGTAAACGCTTCTGGCCCCCAAGCCCATTTTGGGTGGGGAGGAGCCGAGAGACAGGGGCTTGGACAGGCAAAAGCTCGCCTGGCAGCGGACCGCCAGCTCCATCCCAAGATTAGGCAGCCTCAGAGGCATCCATGCATGCTGCCCCTGCTGTTTCCTGTCCGTTTTGCCTCCACGATCCTCCACAGCGTCCACCAATGTCTCCATGCGCAACTTTCAACTCTCTATACCCCAGACGCTGGAGCACGAGAGGATATGCAGCACATCATCCCCTTATCAAACGAGCTGTGTCAGGCAGAATTTTCAGGTGTTTCACCAGATACATAGTGGAACTCGGCCCATCTGTCACCATGCTGAAGACCTGAAGTTGCAATCATAGCAGCGCAATATGGATGCCCCAGTAGTCACTCTTAATCATGGAAGTCGTCTCCATGGCTGCCTCCACATGTCGTCCCTTTATCAAACGAGCTGTGTCAGGCTCATTTTTCGGGTGTTTCACCAGATACGTTATGGAACTTGGTCACTATGTCGCCACCATGCTGTGTTATCGACTAAATATACCATCAACCTTTTGTTCATTTCAGTGCTTCTTGCTCACCTCCTTTGGTGAAACCTGAGTCCATTTAGGGTATGTCGCCATGACACTCTCTAGCCTGCCGCTGCTGCCGCTGCCTCTGCATGCCGTCCCCTATAGTGTAAGGGTCAATTATTGGATGTTTTAGATGCTATCTAGCCTCATTCGGTCACTCTGTCATCGCCATGCTGTTGCCCATAATTTTGGCATAATGGTGCGATTAAGCAGCCTCAGAGGCATCCAAGCATGCTGCCCCTGCTGTTTCCTGTCCATTTCTGTGGTGTTTCCATCCTTTTCTGAGGTTCCCAGGTGTTTGGCCAAGCTTCCCGTGCAGAGCCTTGGTCCCCTTGAAAAATGCTTGAGTCTCCCATTGACTTCAATGGGGCTCATTATTCGAGACGAGCACTCGAGCATCGGGAAAAGTTTGTCTCGAATAACGAGTACCCGAGCATTTTAGTGCTCGCTCATCTCTAGTGATTAGGCAAGAGTCGGGGTCACAGAGGGTGATTCACTACTTAGACGATTTCCTGTGTGTGGGCCCGAGTAAGGGATGGGGGGGTTGGGTGTTGCTGCAGACGCTGGAATACGTGTTCCATAAATTTGGGGTACCTCTAGCAAAAGACAAAACGGAGGGCCCTGTCACTTGTTTGTGTTTTTTGGGAATTGAGATAGATTCAATGAAAATTACCGTTTTGCGTTGAATTCATTGGATTCGGCGATCGTTGTCCCCGGCTACCTGGGAAGCGTACAGAAAGGTTTGGAAGAGTTGGTTTTTGTTCACAGATGAATGGGTGGCTTTGGGTGAGCAAAGGGCGATCAATTGTTCTGCTTTATGGCGTTACTGTTTGATGGAGGGGTGTCGGGGTCAGTGATACATAAGAATCTGGCAGCGCTATCCTTTTTGTTTAAATTGCTGGGGGGTGAAGACTCGGCACAACCTTTTTTATAAGACAAGCAACTAAGGGTTTTGTAAAGCAAGGGTCAGACAGGACGGCAGAAGGCCTGTGTCTTTTGAGTTGTTGGGTAAAATAATGCAAGATTTGGGGGCAGTTTGTAGGTCAAGTTATGAGGTTTTGTTGTTTCGGTTAGCGTATTCTTTGGCATTTTTGGGGGGCTTTTCGCATAAGGGAGTTGGTTAGCAGTAATCGGAAGAGTGAAGGGGGAGTGCAGGTCAGACATGTTAAGAAGGTGAATGAGGCTATGCATATTTGGTTGTTTGGGTCAAAGACAGATACGAAGGGGAAGGGGTTCTTGATAAAATTACATAGATTGGTGGGATGTAATTTTTGCCCGGTGTATGAGGCCTTTCTGGATGTACGGAGGCAAAAGGGCAGATCTTTACTAGTACACGAGGATTGTTCTGCCCTTTCCAAGTTTCAGTTTGTTGCAGTTTTTAGGGGATGTTTGGCTCAGATCGAATTATGCCCGGGGGAATAAAGCTCTCATTCCTTTAGGATTGGGGCAGCCACAGAGGCGGCAAGGTGGGGAATGAGGAAGGAGGAGATTATGAGAATTGGCAGATGGGAGTCACAGCGGTTCAAATCTTTTGTCAGGCCAGGACTGTTGGAGTAACAGAAGTGGGAAAGGGTAGTTAGGGGGGAGGTTTTGGGTTTGAATAAACAAAAAAAGAGCTAAATATGGTAACGGCTCACCCCTCTGAAGGCTGCAGTTGTCTCAATGTGAATTTCAGCCGGGTGCACGGAAAGTCCCTTTAACTGCCTGGAAATCCAGTATAAACATTATTAAAGAAGAAGCAAAAATACATATGAGGGCGGGAGATCCAGCATTGTTTTGGTTGTTTTTTGTGTCTCCATGTTCTTCACCGTGTATATTTTTTAAAGAGAAGAAAATTAAAATATTAAACTATGTCTTAACAGCGATTCTTCACTGACATTTTTTGGATGCTGGATCTCCCGCCCTCATATGTATTTTTGCTTCTTCTATAATTTTGGGTTTGAATGTTGCTGTTGAAATACTGTTTATATTTCTCAGGGGCAGGAAAATGTGTTGTGTGGGTTTTTGGCAATTCTTTCGTGTACTGGGCAGAGGAAGGCTAAGCTCCGGCTTTGTGGTAGGTCATTGGGTTTAATCCCAGATCAGGTGAGTGTGCACTGGTTGGGTTTTCGTGGCCTAACGTGGAGCAGAGTGTGGACTAAGCTGCAGGAGTGTTTTCGTAGATGGGGTCCACCGAATGTGTTGATGTTGCATGTTGGGGGAATGATATTGGGAATTTTCCAATTCGCCCTGTCCAATTCACACTCCAAATAATCCTGGTAGATTGATTAGATTGTGAGCCCCATTGGGGACAGGGACTGGTCTGTGCAGCGCTGCGTTATCTGTGTGCGCTATATAAATAAATAATCATCAAATCATGAGACTGTCTAAATATATTATCTGATTTTCATCAACAAGGTTACATATATCTATATATATATATATATATATATATTCACTGGAGATCAAAAGTAGAGACCAATGTCTGATCACTGGATTTTTTCCGAAGTGATACAATCTCCATTGTTGGACATGTGATGGATGTGTCCGGGGTCACCATCTCTGTGCAACAGAGAAAGGTTATAAAGACATTTCCTGCAGGTCCTAGCGGTCACCAGTCAGTAGGAAGTGCACCGGACCTCAGCCCCGGCCACAGGACCTCTGCACCAGTCACAGGACCTCTGCACCAGCCACAGGACCTCAGCCCCGGCCCCAGGACCTCAGCCCCGGCCTCAGGACCTCTGCACCGGCCACAGGACCTCAGCCCCGGCCGCAGGACCTCAGCCCCGGCCGCAGGACCTCAGCCCCGGCCGCAGGACCCCAGCCCCGGCCGCAGGACCCCAGCCCTGGCCACAGGACCTCAGCCCCGGCCACAGGACTTCAGTCCGGCCACAAGACATCACTGATCACTGCTGGGATGTGCTCGTCTCTTCCTCAGTTCTGTGACTGTTGTGGGTTTCTTGGCCAGAACTTTGTCACCGAGGACTTTCCAGGGCTTTTCTATTGGGTTTAGATCAGGACTCCGGGCTGTGGCCATTTCATTGTTTCAGTGTCTACTGCTTCAAGGATCTGCTTCACCTGTTTTTATATGTGACAGGGGGCAACGTCCTGCATGAAAATGGCTGCTGATTGAATGATGAACGCAAGGAAGGAGCCACAAGTTATTGTAGAAGGTTCTGATACTTTAATGGCTGGGCACATGGAGAGGCAGGGATGTCACCAGTTACCCCTCTCCCACCGCTCACGTCTGTGTGTAATGTATAGTATTGTTACATTCATCAAAAATATATATGCAGTATCCTGTGTATAGTGCAGGGGGCGCAGGATTCAGGACCCCTCCTGCGCGGCTCCGACAGAGGTCACCAACATTTTTTTGGTGCATTTCTACCATGGGGCGTGCAGCACAATTCTGTCAGACTTTGCATGATAAATGTGTGGCATGGTCTGTCTGTGCACAGGAGCGCCCCCTTCAGTGCAGAATAGTGCAGCACAAATGTGTTGCTGACACTTCTTAAATACCTTAAAGAGGACCTGTCACCCATAAATTCGGCAATAGGAGATGTTACAGAGCTCAGCTTTTGTTTTCCCACGGCTTTATATAAACGTAATGCTGAGCTTTGATTGGTTGCCGTGGGCAACTACAATAGTTTTACCTCAGACACTTGTGATAAATCTCCCCCTATGTATTTATATCTCATATTTTATAGGATTTTTTTGTATGTGTATTTTACGCCTCAGTTACATTACCATTTGTAATTGTTTTAGTTATTTGGACCTGATGAAGTAGGTTCCTGATCCACTGCTGAGCGGAGAAGCCGTGCTGGTGCATGTGGTGCCTTACTGCATCACTAATGATAGATCTGAGCCATTGTGTCGTCCCATGGAAATATATGGTAACATAAGTAAAAAAAACAAAACATATATACTCGAGTATAAGCCGAGACCCATAATTTTACCACCAAAAAACTGGGAAAAACTATTGACTTGAGTATAAGCCGAGGGTGGGAAATGCATTGGTCACAGTCTCCCAGTATACAGCCTGCCAGCCCCCTGTAGTATACAGCCAAGCCCCATGTAGTATACAGCCAGCCAGCCCCCATGTAGTATACAGCCTGCCAGCCCCGCGTAGCATTCAGCCTGCCAGCCCCCATGTAGAATACAGCCTGCCAGCCCCCATGTAGAATACAGCCACCTCCTCGTAGTATATATACAGCCTGCCAGCCCCCATGTAGTATACAGCCTGCCAGCCCCCATGTAGAATACAGCCTGCCAGCCCCCAATGTAGTATACAGCCAGCTCCTCATAGTATATATACAGCCTGCCAGCCCCCATGTAGTATACAGTCTGCCAGCCCCCATGTAGTATACAGCCTGCCAGCCCCCATTGTAGTATACAGCCTGCCAGCCCCCATTGTAGTATACAGCCTGCCAGCCCCCATTGTAGTATACAGCCTGCCAGCCCCCATTGCAGTATACAGCCTGCCAGCCCCCATTGTAGTATACAGCCAGCTCCTCGTAGTATATATACAGCCTGCCAGCTGTATAAAACAAACTTACATACTTACACCCGCCGAATCCCCGATGGTCGTTGCGCAAGAGGGTGAGTATGTAAGTAAATTTTTTTATTGACTCGTGTATAAGCCAGGGTGAGGTTTTCCAGCACTATTTTTGTGCTGAAAAACTCTGCTTATACAAGAGGATATACTGTAACAGTATTTTAAGCTTATTTCATGAATTGTATATATTCTAAAGAACAGTATCGGGGGCGGGTGGTAGCATGGGGGTACACCAAAGTGCAAGTGTGCTTGGGTTACAACCACTAAATACTTGTGGATGATTTCATTTAACGTCTCACATGTCATGAAAAAAGTAAGGATGGTTCTGATATGTAAAGCCGTTCCCAAGGAATCTTTATTTAAAGAAGAACAGCAAAGATTGACCTGGACACTTAGTCTCCAATGACCCCCGGCCACAAAGGGCTATTCTGGGATTTCTCTCTATTCTGAACATGAAAATGGCTTCTCCCCGTGTGGCTTCTCTCAGGCCTTAACTAAAAGATCAATTTGTCTCTATAAAAACATTGCCACATTTTGAACATGAAAACGTCATTCCTGGGTAAATCCTCTGATCGTTTACAATACGAGTTTTCTGAGCAAAACATTTCTTACATTCTAAACATGAAAATGACTTCTCTGTGTGACTTCTCTCATGTCTTAAAAGATAAATCTTCTCTAAGTGAGCTCCTCCCCTCACTTATTGGTCACGTGGTGCTGAAATCGCGAACACAGTTTCAGCAGCTCCAGCTCCTCCCCTCAAATACTGGTAACACGGTGCTGACGTCATCACAGGTCCTGCGGTCTTCACGTCTTTGGCTGCTGGGCTGCTTCCTCTCCCGTCACATGTTGGTGACGTCATCACAGGTCCTGCGGTCTTCACGTCTTTGGCTGCTGGGCTGCTTCCTCTCCCGTCACATGTTGGTGACGTCATCTCAGGTCCTGCAGTATTTCCGGTTGACCCTGTAATGTATAGGCTCCTGGTGGCTCCTCCCTCCTGCCTCTAGTTTTAGCAATTCCAAAACAAAGAGCTTAAGAAAAATAATTATTTATTGATAATTTATTTATTGACATTCCAAGATAATACACATAAGACACTTCCAATAAAAGTTCTGGGAAGTACAAACACTAGGGCAGTGATGGCGAACATTTTAGAGGCTGAGTGCCCAAACTACAAACCAAACCCCCCCCCCCCTTATGTATCATGAGGTGCCAACCAAAAATTAAAGCAGTAACTTATTGCTTCCTGTTCAACAACTTTCAATCATATTGGCCTCCTGAGGGCAGCAACACAGTAGAAAGATGGAAAATTTTCATCATTTTAGCTTCTTTCCAGTTTCCCTCTGTACACAGAGAATCGTGGGGCCAGCAGGAGGTCCTCCAAAGATAAATCGACTCTGTCTACTCATTCTCCCTCTTCCTACAGTCCCAAGTAGCGAAGTCAGTTTCAAAATATGACTGAAAGCAGCAACTTTTAAGTTGCTTGGAACTGCACGAAGATTGCCTTTGGCACCCGTGCCATAGGTTCGCCACCACTGCACTAGGGGAACCAAGATGTCCGTTATGGAGAATGGGACTAACACAAAGTACCTATGACCACCCCTCCTCCGTATGCCCCAAAATCAAAGCGTGCCAAGAGTGAAAATCAAATAAATACTACGTCCAATAATAGGACCAAATATTTAGGGGAAGATGGACCCAAATGCACATGAACCACTTAAATAGACCGGAGGTACCATGTGTATCTTCCGGCCTCCCCTCTGACTGCCTCTTTGCCTGCCTTTGGGTAAGTGCGACCTGCACTGTTGGAATTTATAAATATCGGATGCTACCTCCGGTCTATTTAAGTGGTTCATGTGCATTTGGGTCCATCTTGCCCTAAATATTTGGTCCTATTGTTGGACATATTTATTAGATTTTTATTCTTGGCACGCTTTGATTTTGGGGCATACGGAGGAGGGTGGTCGCAAAAAATTATTTTGCTGTGGTTTCTGCCCCGCTCCCCTCCCCGAGGGTACTTGAACCCTAGGGGTCTGATCACTTATACTGTACAATATACTGTTTCTATAGTACAGCAGAGCTGTTCTGTAGGCGTGGTCAGGTTCAGCCATAGCACCTAACAGGTTAAAGGGAACCTACCATCAGAAATCTACCTGTTAAGGAGAAGAAGAAATTTCCTTAGCGGCACTGCAATAAAGTAAAGGATGGGTGCACGCTACAACCGGACAGCCACGTCCTTCCATATATAGGAAAACAAAGGCGAACGGCACCCAAAATAGTGGAATAATTCCAGTGGTGAAAGCCTCGCTGGAGAAAGGCTTCAGATGAAGCTGAAACGTAGCAGCTCGGGAATAAACACCACTTGAATTATTCCACTATTTTGGAGTGCCGTTCGTTTGTATAGACACTAACAGTCTATAATTTTAAGGGTAGGTTAAAGGGGTTGTACGGTTAGGCCCTATGCTTAGCCTAATTTACTGATTGGTGGGGGTCTCAGTGATGGGACCCCCACAGATCATGAGAACAGGGGTCCGATGTACCCCCGAGATGAGCGGAGCAGCTGATCGCACAAGTGCACCCCCCCATTCCTCTCTATGGAGCTGAGGAAGATTGCCGAGTGCTGTACTCAGCGATCTCCATCAGCTCCATAGATATGAAGGGGCCGCCCCATCCACTCACTACAACCAGACACCCCTTTAATGTGAACATTGAGAGATAGAACATCGGAAAATCAAATCCAGAAATCACATTGTATAAAATTTATTTGCATTCTGCTGAGATAAACAAGTATTTGATCTCCTACCAACCATTAAGAGTTCTGGCTCCTACAGACCAGTTATTAAAATATGGATGGAATACACAATGACTCGTGGGGCATCCATGATCATGAGGAAGGTGAGAGATAAGCCTAAAACTACCGGGTAGGGACTTGTAACAGCTGGGGCCACAGTCACCATGAAAGAAGTGCATGGCTTCTCCACTGTGTGGCTTCTCCCTAGTGTGGCTTCTCTTCTGTATAAAAAGCTCTAAATGAAAGTTACATTTTTGTGACATTCTCGATATCATCAAGAACATGAAAATGGTTTTTCAGCTGTGTGAATTCCCCGGTGTTGTAACAGATTTCTTTTCTCAGCAAAGCATTTCCCACAATCTGAACACAACTATGGCTTCTCGCCTGTGTGCATTCTACGATGTGCAGCAAGACTTGATTTGCGAGCGAAACATTTTCCACATTCAGAGCATGAAAATGGCTTCTCCCCTGTGTGAATTCTCTGATGGTTAACAAGGGCTGATTTCAGAATAAAACATTTCCCACATTCTGAACATGAAAACGGCTTCTCCCCTGTGTGAATTTTCTTATGGAATTCAAGACTTTTCTTTATAGAAAAACATTTACCACATATGACACATGAAAATGGCTTCTCTCTTGTGTGAATTCTCTGATGTATTACAAGTTCATATTTCAAGCTAAAACTTTTACCACATTCGGGGCATGAAAATGGCTTCTCCCCTGTGTGAATTCTCTGATGGTATAAAAGTTCTGATTTTAGCCTAAAACATTTACCACATTCGGGACATGAAAATGGCTTCTCCCCTGTGTGAATTCTCTGATGGTATAAAAGTTCTGATTTTATCCTAAAACATTTACAACATTCGGGACATGAAAATGGCTTCTCCCCTGTGTGAATTTTCTGATGGCTAACAAAGCTTGATTTCGCAATAAAAGATTTTCCACATTCTGAACATGAAAATGGCTTTTCCCCTGTGTGTTTTCTCTGATGGTTTACAAAATCTTTTTTCCACCTGAAACATTTACCACATTCGGGACATGAAAATGGCTTCTCTCCTGTGTGAATTCTCTGATGGTTTACAAAATCTTCTTTCAACCTAAAACATTTACCACATTCGGGACATGAAAATGGCTTCTCTCCTGTGTGAATTCTCTGATGGATAACAAGGCTTGATTTCACAGTAAAAGATTTTCTACATTCTGAACATGAAAATGGCTTCTCTCCTGTGTGAGTTCTCTGATGGCTTTCAAGTTCTCTTTTAGTAGTAAAACATTTACCACATTCTGAACATGAAAATGGCTTTTCCCCTGTGTGAATTCTTTGGTGTAGTATAAGATGTGCGTTACTGGGAAAACATCTGCTGCATTCAGAGCATGAAAATGACTTCTCCCCTGTGTGAATTCTCTGGTGTCTATAAAGATCTTTTTTATCTATAAAACCTTTGCCACATTCTAAACATGAATGTCGCTTCTCCCCCGTGTGAATTCTCTCATGTTTACAAAGATTTCTTTTCTCTCTAAAACCTTTTCCACATACTAAACATAGATATGGCTTCTCTACCGTGTGAGATCTCTCATGTCTAATAAGTAATGATTTAAACCTGAAACATTTGACACATTCTGAACATGAAAATGTCTTCTGCCCAGTGGAAGCTCTTAGTTGTTCGTCTCCTCTTTGGCGGCCTCTTTTCTTCCTCTTAGTCTGGGATGTATCAGAACAGAAGCCCAATGTAATAGGATCAGATGATGGGTCATTGCTGGGAAGGGCGGAGGGTAAATCCGTCTTTCTGGCGCCATTTTTATATGTATCTTGTGTAATCTCACAATCATCTGCTGTGATATCTGTAGGCATCAGATGTTCCTCTGAGCTCTGGGCGATGGCATCTGCCGGGAATAACAGGGTCAGTGATTATTACGCTGATAAAATCTCTAATGATAATAATATTTTATACAAGTAGTGGAGACTTGTCCCATGTTGGGCAGAGAGAGGAGAAGAGCGGAGAAATCAGGCCGTGGCTTTCTGAGACTCAGTATGTTTGATGGTGGAGCTTTGGAGAATACGAGTTCTCCTCGTCAGACATGATCTTATCCATAATACAGAAAACTCACAACATTTATAGATTTAAGGGAAAGAGGAAGGAAAGAATTGGAGTATAAATTGTTGCAGAGATTGACCCCGACCTCTGACCTGGAGGCCACGAGCAGATAAGAGCCAGCGCTCGCTTGTCGTGCCTCAGCTTTAGTTTATTGCCCTCCTGTTGTATATAAGTTGTCTGTGTATATACCATTCAGGTGTCTTCTAGGTTGTTTAAGATCCTTTGATGACGACTATATTATACATTTCTTTATAGAAAGCTAAAATCTGTCTTGTCCAACATCTCAGTTTTCAGTGTAAATTGTGTAAATTCTACATTTTTATTTATCCTTATGTCCCAAGGTATGTTCTTAGTCAGCCTATACTACACCCCTACACCCCTGCACCCCTATACCTCTACATCCCTGCACCCCAATAACTCTACATCCCTGCACCCCTATACCTCTACATCCCTGCACCCCAATAACTCTACATCCCTGCACCCCTATACCTCTACATCCCTGCACCCCTATACCTCTACATCCATGCACCCAAATAACTCTACATCCCTGCACCCCTATACCTCTACATCCCTGCACCCCTATACCTCTACATCCCTGCACCCCTATACCTCTACATCCCTGCACCCCTATACCTCTACATCCTTCACCCCTATACCTCTACATCCCTGCACCCCAATACCTCTACATCCCTGCACCGTTATACCTCTACATCCCTGCACCCCTATACCTCTACATCCCTGCACCCCTATACCTCTACATCCCTGCACCCCTATACCTCTACATCCCTGCACCCCTATCCATCTACATCCCTGCACCCCATTACCTCTACATCCTTGCACCCCTATACCTCTACATCCCTGCACCCCTATACCTCTACATCCCTGCGCCCCTATCCCTCTACATCCCTGACCCCTATATCTCTACATCCCTGCACCCCTATCCCTCTATTGAAGAGCGGTGAGTGACGAACATTTCTCTAACTTCTCGTTACTCGATTGCCTGTGCCATCTATATGCCTAAGGACAGGAGCTCCACCATATTAAGATTGGGCCCCTACACGCATATGTTTTTCTCCATGTCAGGAACTTGAACACAGTTTATATTAAGCAAGACACGAATCTCTAGAGACGGTTACAGATCTATTATCTGGCTCATAACCCTGAAAACACAATCACCAATCAGGTTCTAGGACACATTTTGGGGAAGAGGAAAGAAAGGAGAACAGAAGAGGAATCAGTTCTATAAAGTAATGACTGATAAGTCCATCAGTTCTCACCATCCTGGGGGTCCCTGGCCCCAGCGTCATGTCCTCCTTCCCAGGCTCCCTCCTCCTCCTCCTCCTTCGCCTCTTCTTCCTCCACCTTGGGGATCATCTTCTCCTCAGTGTCACTTCCATCCATGTTAAACTTTGCTACTGGGAAATAAATATGGACATCAACATCTCATGTAAAAATATTTCCCTCCAGAGATACATTAATTTCTGGTGAAGAATAAGAATTTCTATAAGAAAAGCCCCTGGTAAAACATCTACACACCATTCAGTCTATAGATACATACATAGATCTGCTCCGTGTCCAGTCAGGGCCTCAGTCCAAGCTCCTCCAGGTTCTTCCTCCAAGAAGTTCTCCTCATGTGAGTCCTGTTGGGTCTCTTATACCCCTTGGCCTCCCCTCTGGGAGATGTCCCCCCCTAATGGTGAGAGAACTTCCTCCCATGTAAATGAAGGGCGTCGGTGCCACTTCCTAATCAGCCGGACCCAGCACTTGTGACGCCTTCATTGTTCTCCTTTGTTATGGGTTTATCATCCCCTCCTCAGACAACTGTGGGCAGGATGTGTCTTTCTCATGGAGCTCAATAACTTCATTTACAAGTGTTTACTAGGCCGAATGTCTCTGTGTGATTCCCATCCTCCACCTTAGAGAATGTGTATAAGGGATGGTTATTGTTGTCTCTTCCCCTGGTTCTAGGCCTTTCCCATTGTTTCTGTGAGAGTATCGGTCACATCTTACACTTTGATGAATATAAATCTATGTATCTGATATTTATACATCACCACAGCTCAGCTTCCATATTGTCCTCTGATCACAATTTACCCCCTGTTAGAGATTTGTATCTGGGTCTCAGACCCCCCATTACATGGTGACTTTCAAATTAAATCTTTCATGGCTCCTGGTACCAAGAGGAGAGAACAAACCCAAGACGCAGACATTGCCTTTAGCTGCACTCACATCACGCTCTTTATTTCAAAAACCACAGTCATATATCAAAACAGAAAAAGCAGAATTGGGGGGAGTGAAGAAGGAGATAAGAATACTGTAATGCTATTGGCCATAATGAATTTACCAGCACATTCTCGATAAAGGTTGATAGGCCTCGTTCACAGACATGTTTATCTACAGAATGTACAGAGAATGTCCCCAGAACCCAAACATTTATGATAAGAAGGAGAACACATGAGAATCATCTCTCACATGTGCCAAGGAGAAACCTTTACACGAAAATGGTTGAATCATGACATTAGCGTGACAATGGTCAGCGAACATGTCCGCTGTATCTACAATGGCGGACAGTACGCAAGATGGCGTCCGAAACCAGTGCGATCTCCTTAACTCCCCCAGATCAGATATTATTGTGTCTGTGCCAGTTTTTCTGTCGTTGGATCGTGCACGTGTATGTATGAAGTGTTTGCGCCATTTTTGCGTCGCGGCTGCACTTTGTCCAACACTTAATAAATCTTTGCACCTATAGAGGTGGGTTGTGCTTAGTCGCAGTTTGTGCCACATTTATTACTATGACTCAGCGCTGTATAATGAAAGTGCACCCCCCCCATGTCTGTTACATCATCTAATCTACTTGTTGTGTTACTCAAACATTTCTATCCAGACGCTTATTCTGTGCCATTTCCCATCAGCCCCAATAACTTTATACATCACAGAAGTAACATACAAGCCTCACAGATTCTTACAGCTATAAATACATGACACATATGACACACAGGTTTTATTTTAACCCTGCCAAATACATTTTTGCATTTTAACTTAAATTTTTGGGTGCCGGAGTCTCCACCTGTACATGGACTACATCTTATTGTCCTATTCCTGAGTTGCCATTTTCCCAGAGCCGCCATGACAGTTTCTTTGTAGAAGGATCACACTGGGAACTGCGGAGCTGTGGCTTCACTATTGTAGTTTTTATCTACTATTTTTGCTTATATCCCAAACTGTACAGAGACAGCTAAGAGACGATTACACACCACAGACGGGTGGATACTGCTAGGACCGAACTGTGACCTAACTTTTCTGGTTTTCACTGAATACAACCATTTGACTTCCCCTTCGGTTTGTGTACAATTGGGCAGCGGGAGATTCATTACATAAAATGTGAATGTGCAGCTGGTGAAACCTCTTACACTGTTACCTAGAACTTTCAACCAGAAAAGCCTGACTGTCCCTAATGTAATAAGTCGTAATGTCGTAAAACTTCCACTTATAAGAGAGGAAACCAGTTACAGTGTAAACATCATGTCCTGGAGGTTGTCGTCTGGCCGAGGCCCGTGGTATAGAGATTATCTGTCTGGTGTACTGTGGCCTAGGCCGGACTATATTTGGGATCATGTTAGAGGGGTATATTCTGCCCTGGAGGGGTATAGTTTGGCCTGGGCAATTCCATCCCTAAAGATATACTCTGGTCTGGGATATTCCATACAAAGAGTTTCCATGGCCCGGCACACGGGATTTATGTCCTGGATTGTGGAAACTCTATTAATGGAATAAGATGATCCTGTGCAGTGAGAGAAACAGAGGAGCCACTTCTATTATCTACTCACAGGGGTATTACATACAAATACTAAGTACCTCTGGGTCAGACTCTACCCAGGTTTAACCCGGGACAGGGCTACTATGGTCTGTAATATCACGGCTTTACTAAGTGAATTTCCACAAGGGATAAATGTCTCTAGATGTTTCATATTTGACGTTTGTATAAAACTGATGGAATATTGACTTTCGCCTCAAAGTTTCCCCTTGTACAATCCCCATGTTCTGTACTCACTCAATGTATTATTAATGTATCTTATCAATTGCATGAAATTAGTAAGATGGTAGAGAGAGAAATTATTACATGGGATGTTGACGATGTTGATATTCCAGGAGCGGAGTCCTTCTAACATAATTGTAAATAACACTGTGGGGCTTATTTACTATGGGTTCGCGCTACTCACTTTCATTGGACTTTGCACCATTTTTGGGGATTGCACGGCAGTTTTTTAACAGGTGTCTGCACTGGGATTGTGTCGCACGGGATCGAATTGTGGCATAGCTGCGCTGGTCTCCATGCGACACATATTGGGGGGCGTGCCGTCTAACATCTGAGCCCTGGATTCAACTTTTAAATTGTGTCGCAGTACAATGCACTTTCTGTGAAATCCGCAGACCAGGTAAGTAAATGAGCCCCTTTGTAGTAGGATATTCCCTTATTCCGGAAAGTCATTTCCAGGACGTGGCAGTCACATGACCCTGGGAGCCGTCACGTCTGCAGGGATTTGCTTTTCCCATTGTTCAGGATGTTGAATTACACATTCATCCTTGTAAACACTTGTCAATGAAGTTTCCCTTACAAAGATGCCTTATTAATTGGGGGAGGGGAGGATGATCCCATAACAAAGGACAAAAATACTCAGCCTCAGGGCAGCACCAACTCCCTTCATTTACATAAGGGAAGTTCTTTCACCATTAGGGTGTAACATCTCCAGGAGGGGATAGACTGCAGGGACTTGTAAACTAAGCCAAACCTGCCTATTGACCCCCGGGTAACCGAATAAAACCCATGAATAACATATGGAGTCTCTTTTTTGTGTTGGGTGTGAGTAGGCCACAGCATTTATTAATTTTCTAAACGAAAAGTAACTAATTAACATATTTTAATTAAAGAGCAAGAAGAATTGTAATGAAAAAACAAGACATGCTCGTCCGAGTCCTTTTAGTTCTTGGAAAAAACAACCTTCACCCGAATGGCGGCTGCAGAACAACAGCCGACACTTGAGTAACTTCCCCTCACCTTAGGCATGTCTAACTCCGCCAAGGAGCAGCCAATAAGCCCCTAGTGCCGGCTGTGACCCCCCACACTGCCTAATGCGATGGCCCTCTCAGATAACTCTTGCAAGCCAACCAGAAAAATATCCAGACCAATTGGTTCCGATGGACTCCGTCACCAAAGAGCAGGTGCCTATTATCCCCTTCTAACTACACCACCCAGACTACACCACCCAGAGAAGTGACGTGCCTGGAGACACAAATAATAAGGATCCTACGTGCCCGCTCAATAGCATCATAATGCCGAGCACCTTTCCAGTGATAGCGGGGAATAGTCTCCGACCAGGCCAGAGTGACAGGGTTGAAAAAACTAGGGAAATGAGCAAAATCCTCCTTAATCAGGGAAATGATCTCTCCTAGCTTTACCCGACCTAAATCATTGCCCCCCGCATGGACAATAATGATCACGTCAGCTTGGTGATTCCGGTTGACCTGCACTACTTACGGTAGAACTTGAGCTCACCGCATGCTGCGAACGCCACGCCAGTGCACTTGAACTTCCTTTAGCCCTAAACCTTGGCCGCAAGGGTGGACGGCCGCTCTCTGCTCGGCCCAATGAATAAAGGAATGGCCAATGATACAAACGTGTCTTTGGGGCCCTGGAACATCAGTAAACAGATTGTTTTTTTTTTAATGTATAATCTAATTTTATTACTTTCTTCTAACTTAATTATAAATTAAATAAGCATAGATATGTGTAAGTGACGATTTAATCAAAAGGGAAAGCTATAGGAAAGGGTCAAGGTCTGGGAGGATATAAGACTTTAAACAGTCTGATTTCCACCAGCCCAGCCTTTTTATGGATTCCTCGCTCATTCTGCATGAGTGCGCCGTGGTCCCAGCACCAATACAGAAGGAATGAGGGCCAAATTCTTTTGGGTTTAAACCTAAGAACAGCAGGGATTTTTTGAAAACTGCACTGAATTGATAATGAGATGATGGGGATCCGGGGGCGTGGATAAGAAAATTTCGACCCGCCGGGCGACCACGTTCGTAATTATAGATCAAGGAAATGGGGCACAGATTGGCCCCCAAAAAAAGAGGTGAAAACCAAGAGCCCATACTGAAAAAAATTAGTTTTGGAGCGATGAATACAAACTTTGACTTAGTTGTGTTTTACGATTGCGTCGTTGCTTTAAATAATGACTCCTCAAAAACATTCGGACAGATAATATCTAAAAAGTAAATATCTAAAAATAGAAATTAAATGAAAAAACAGGGGAAGGGACACTGGTCTCCGGGAATCGTGGGAAGACTTTTCACGTTTTCAGCCTTTTAAGATTTGTTTTAAGAGGAAATCTTTAGTTATATCGGGACGGTTATTTAATTTTAGCATAAAGGACAAGCCGGCCAAACTACTTTCTGCCTTATTAAACGAGGCGCCCTGTTGTCTAATTTGCAATAGCCAATTTAACTAATTATTCAAAAGTTGGGACCTCTCCGCGGGTAATGTACCCCCAGAGAAAGACAACCAATGTGACCAAGACACGGAATACTTCTGCCATGTAGCTGCCAATATGGAAGTCCTTATCAGGTGTGCAAACTGTTCTCTACCAGGCTCCATAACAAATGGGGGCATGCAATCCCGGACTCGTCCGCTCACCCGTGAAGTTCTTTGAACGCCTGAAATTGTGCACGAGACAAGGCATTAGCCGTGCCGTTTGAAAATTCAGGGACATACCTGGCCAGGAGCCACATGTTGGATTGAAGGCAGCACAAAACTAGGTGACGTAGCAGCGCGAGTACGGGATAAGATGAGGATGAGAGATTATTTACGACGTGTACTAGTGAGGCGTCTTTCGACCAAAATCTAATTCTGGTATCGGCCAATTTAGAGCCCCAAATTTCAAAAGCTACAACTAATAGGAACAGACATAAAAGGGTGCAATTTGTAAGTAATTCCTGTTTTCCGCCTAGATGAAGGGCAGGCATCGCTGCACCAGGTATTGTGCCAAATGGTGGCAAAGCCGTCGTTGGCGGAGGCTGCGGTGAATAAATTCAGGGAACAAAAGTCCGTTTCTGCATCGTGTAGGATACCGGAACCATTAATATCCTGCAAGAATACACGCTAAACTTGCAAATCATGTGTCAGGGGGCTGGTAATCCTGATGAAATGGTTAGGGTAAAGCGTGCCTTTTGTGGCTAACGAAAGGAGGCGAGAGAAACCGCGGCCGATGGGAATAACTCTACATGTCACATTGAGCACGCTCAGGAGGACCTGGAATTGGTGGGGGGTGGCTTTCTTTTTACTGAGCAAGCAATCGATCTCCTGGCGTAGGAGGAAAATCTTCTCGACTGGTAATCTAAAAGTCATTTTATAAGTGTCAAGCTTGAAATTTGAACTGGACCGACAGTCTTGTCAGTAGACAAAGGGACCCCAATGTACTCTATGAGTGCTGTAAACTGCGCGGCAGGGAGCAGCAAGTATCGGAATCCCTCTGCCCGACAAACAAAAAATCGTCCAGGCAATGGGTCATTGGTTCATTTACTGATTGGCGGGGTCTTAGTGATGGGACCCCCACAGATCATGAGAACAGGGGTCCGATGTACCCCCGAGATGAGCGGAGCAGCTGATCACACAAGTGCGCCCCCCCATTCCTCTCTATGGAGCTGAGGGAGATTGCTGAGCGCCGTACTCAGCGATCTCCATCAGCTCCATAGATATGAAGGGGCCGCCCCATCCACTTACTACAACCAGACAACCCCTTTAGTGTGAACATTGAGAGATAGAACATGAAAAAATCTATTCCAGAAATCACATTGTATAAAATTTATTTGCATTCTGTTGAGATAAACAAGTATTTGATCTCCTACCAACCATTAAGAGCTCCGGCTCCTACAGAGCAGTTATTAAAATATGGATGAAATACACAATGACTCGTGGGGCATCCATGATAAGGAAGGTGAGAGATCAGCCTAAAACTACCGGGTAGGAACTTGTAGCAGCTGGGACCACAGTCACCATGAAAGAAGTAAATGGCTTCTCCCTGTGTGGCTTCTCCCTAGTGTGGCTTCTCTTCTGTATAAAAAGCTCTAAATAAAAGTTACATTTTTGCATGATGTGCAGCAAGACCTGATTTGTGAGCGAAACATTTTCCACATTCAGAACATGAAAATGGCTTCTCCCCTGTGTGAATTCTCTCATGGTTAACAAGGTCTGATTTCTGAATAAAACATTTCCCACATTCTGAACATGAAAATGGCTTCTCCCCTGTGTGAATTTTCTTATGGATTTCAAGACTTTTGTTTATAGAAAAACATTTACCACATATGACACATGAAAATGGCTTCTCTCCTGTGTGAATTCTCTTATGTTTTACAAGTTCTGCTTTTATCCTAAAACTTTTACCACATTCGGGGCATGAAAATGGCTTCTCTCCTGTGTGAATTTTCTGATGGTTTAAAAGTTCTGATTTTATCCTAAAACATTTACAACATTCGGGACATGAAAATGGCTTCTCCCCTGTGTGAATTCTCTGATGCCTAACAAGGCTTGATTTTGCAATAAAAGATTTTCCACATTCTGAACATAAAAATGGTTTCTCTCCTGTGTGAATTCGCTGATGGTTTACAAAATCTTCTTTCCACCTAAAACATTTACCACATTTGGGACATGAATATGGCTTCTCTCCTGTGTGAATTCTCTGATGGTTTACAAAATCTTTTTTCAACCTAAAACATTTACCACATTCGGGACATGAAAATGGCTTCTCTACTGTGTGAATTCTCTGATGGATAACAAGGCTTGATTTCACTGTAAAATATTTTCCACATTCTGAACATGAAAATGGTTTCTCCCCTGTGTGAATTCTCTCATGTTTACAAAGATCTCTTTTCTCTATAAAACCTTTTCCACATACTAAACATAAATATGGCTTCTCTCCCGTGTGAATTCTCTCATGTCTAATAAGTGAAGATTTAAAACTGAAACGTTTATCACATTCTGAACATGAAAACGGCTTCTCTCCTGTGTGAGTTCTCTGATGGTTTACAAGTTCTCTTTTAGTAGTAAAACATTTACCACATTCTGAACATGAAAATGGCTTCTCCCCTGTGTGAATTCTTTGGTGTAGTTTAAGATCTGCTTTATTGGCAAAACATCTGCTGCATTCAGAGAATGAAAATAACTTCTCCCCTGTGTGAATTCTCTGGTGTCTATAAAGATCTTTTTTATCTGTAAAACTTTTGCCACATGCTAAACATAGATATGGCTTCTCTCCCGTGTGAGTTCTCTCATGTCTGATAAGTAATGATTTAAACCTGAAACATTTGACACATTCTGAACATGAAAATGTCTTCTGCCCAGCGGAAGCTCTTAGTTGTCCGTCTCCTCTTTGGCGGCTTCTTTTCTTCCTCTTAGTCTGGGATGTATCAGAACAGAAGCCCAATGTAATAGGATCAGATGATGGGTCATTGCTGGGAATGGCGG
Source organism: Engystomops pustulosus (assembly GCF_040894005.1). NCBI lineage: Eukaryota > Metazoa > Chordata > Amphibia > Anura > Leptodactylidae > Engystomops > Engystomops pustulosus. The sequence goes on along the minus strand of NC_092418.1, from coordinate 121,489,779 downwards.
AGGGTAAATCCGTCTTTCTGGCGCCATTTTTATATGTATCTTGTGTAATCTCACAATCATCTGCTGTGATATCTGTAGACATCAGATGTTCCTCTGAGCTCTGGGCGATGGCATCTGCCGGGAATAACAGGATCAGTGATTATTACGCTGATAAAATCTCTAATGATAATAATATTTTATACAAGTAGTGGAGACTTGTCCCATGTTGGGCAGAGAGAGGAGAAGAGCGGAGAAATCCGGCCATGGCTTTCTGAGACTGAGTATGTTTGATGGTGGAGCTTTGGAGAATACGAGTTCTCCTCGTCAGACATGATCTTATCCATAATACAGAAAACTCACAACATTTATAGATTTAAGGGAAAGAGGAAGGAAAGAATTGGAGTATAAATTGTTGCAGAGATTGACCCCGACCTCTGACCTGGAAGCCACGAGCAGATAAGAGCCAGCGCTCGCTTGTCGTGCCTCAGCTTTAGTTTATTGCCCTCCGGTTGTATATAAGTTGTCTGTTTATATACCATTCAGGTGTCTTCTAGGTTGTTTAAGATCCTTTGATGACGACTATATTATACATTTCTTTATAGAAAGCTAAAATCTGTCTTGTCCAACATCTCAGTTTTCAGTGTAAATTGTGTAAATTCTACATTTTTATTTATCCTTATGTCCCAACGTATGTTCTTAGTCAGCCTATACTACACCCCTGCACCCCTATACCTCTACATCCCTGCACCCCAATAACTCTACATCCCTGCACCCCTATACCTCTACATCCCTGCACCCCTATACCTCTACATCCATGCACCCCAATAACTCCACATCCATGCACCCCTATACCTCTACATCCCTGCACCCCTATACCTCTACATCCCTGCACCCCTATACCTCTACATCCCTGCATCCCTATACCTCTACATCCCCGCACCCCTATACCTCTACATCCCTGCACCCCTATACCTCTACATCCCTGCACCCCTATACCTCTACATCCTTCACCCCTATACCTCTACATCCCTGCGCCCCTATACCTCTACATCCAAGCCCCCATATACCTCTACATCCCTGCCCCCTATACCTCTACATCCCTGCACCCCTATACCTCTACATCCCTGCACCCCTATACCTCTACATCCTTGCACCCCTATACCTCTACATCCCTGCACCCCTATACCTCTACATCCCTCACCCCTATACCTCTAGATCCCTGCACCCCTATACCTCTACATCCCTGCCCCCCTATACCTCTGCATCCCAATACCTCTACATCCCTGCACCCTTATACCTCTACATCCCTGCACCGTTATACCTCTACATCCCTGCACCCCTATACCTCTACATCCCTCCTCCCTTATACCTCTACATCCCTGCACCCCTATACCTCTACATCCCTGCACCCCTATACCTCTACATCCCTGCACCCCTATACCTCTACATCCCTGCACCCCTATTCCTCTACATCGCTGCACCCATATACCTCTACATCCCTGCACCCCTATACCTCTACATCCCTGACCCCTATACCTCTACATCCCTGCACCCCTATACCTCTACATCCCTGCGCCCCTATACCTCTACATCCAAGCCCCCATATACCTCTACATCCCTGCCCCCTATACCTCTACATCCCTGCACCCCTATACCTCTACATCCCTGCACCCCTATACCTCTACATCCTTGCACCCCTATACCTCTACATCCCTGCACCCCTATACCTCTACATCCCTCACCCCTATACCTCTAGATCCCTGCACCCCTATACCTCTACATCCCTGCCCCCCTATACCTCTGCATCCCAATACCTCTACATCCCTGCACCCTTATACCTCTACATCCCTGCACCGTTATACCTCTACATCCCTGCACCCCTATACCTCTACATCCCTCCTCCCTTATACCTCTACATCCCTGCACCCCTATACCTCTACATCCCTGCACCCCTATACCTCTACATCCCTGCACCCCTATACCTCTACATCCCTGCACCCCTATACCTCTACATCCCTGCACCCCTATACCTCTACATCCCTGCACCCCTATACCTCTACATCCTTGCACCCCTATACCTCTACATCCCTGCACCCCTATACCTCTACATCCCTGACCGCTATATCTCTACATTCCTGCACCCCTATACCTCTACATCCCTGCACCCCTATACCTCTACATCCCTGCACCCCTACACCTCTACATCCCTGCACCCCTATACCTCTACATCCCTGTGCCTCTATACCTCTACATCCCTGCTCCCCTATACCTCTACATCCCTGCACCTCTATACCTCTACATCCCTGCACCCCTATACCTCTATTGAAGAGCGGTGAGTGACGTCCATTTCTCTAACTTCTCGTTACTCGATTGCCTGTGCCATCTATATGCCTAAGGACAGGAGCTCCCCTACACGCATATGTTTTTCTCCATGTCAGGAACTTGGACACAGTTTATATTATACAAGACACGAATCTCTAGAGACTGTTACAGATCTATTATCTGGCTCATAACCCTGAAAACACAATCACCAATCAGGTTCTAGGACACATTTTGGGGAAGAGGAAAGAAAGGAGAACAGAGGAGGAATCAGTTCTAGAAAGTAATGTCTGATAAGTCCATCAGTTCTCACCATCCTGGGGGTCCCCGGCCCCAGCGTCATGTCCTCCTTCCCAGGCTCCCTCCTCCTCCTCCTCCTCCTCTTCTTCTTCTTCCTCCACCTTGGGGATCACCTTCTCCTCAGTGTCACTTCCATCCATGTTAAACTTTGCTACTGGGAAATAAATATGGACATCAATATCTCATGTAAAAATATTTCCCTCCAGAGATACATTAATTTCTGGTGAAGAATAAGAATTTCTATAAGAAAAGCCCCTGGTAAAACATCTACACACCATTCAGTCTATAGATACATACATAGATCTGCTCCGTGTCCAGTCAGGGTCTCAGTCCAAGCTCCTCCAGGTTCTTCCTCCAAGAAGTTCTCCTCATGTGAGTCCTGCTTGGGACTCTTATAGCCCTTGGTCTGCCCCTCTGGGAGATGTCCCACCCTAATGGTGAGAGAACTTCCTCCCATGTAAATGAAGGGCGTCAGTGCCACTTCCTAATCAGCCGGGCCCAGCACTTATGACGCTCTCATTGTTCTCTTTTGTTATGGGTTTATCATCCCCTCCTCAGACAACTGTGAGCAGGATGTGTCTTTCTCATGGAGCTCAATCACTTCATTTACAAGTGTTTACTAGGCCGAATGTCTCTGTGTGATTCCCATCCTCCACCTTAGAGAATGTGTATAAGGGATGGTTATTGTTGTCTCTTCCCCTGGTTCTAGGCCTTTCCCATTGTTTCTGTGAGAGTATCACATCTTACATCTATATATCTGATATTTATACATCACCACAGCTCAGCTTCCATATTGTCCTCTAATCACAATTTACCCCCTGTTAGAGATTTTTATCTGGGTCTCAGACCCCCCATTACATGGTGACTTTCAAATTAAATCTTTCATGGCTCCTGGTACCAGGAGGAGAGAACAAACCCAGAACGCAGACAAGGTTTTTAGCTGCACTCATATCACGCTCTTTATTTCAAAAACCACAGTCATATATCAAAACAGAAAAAGCAGAATTGGGGGGAGTGAAGAAGGAGATAAGAATACTGTAATGCTATTGGCCATAATGAATTTACCAGCACATTCTCGATAAAGGTTGATAGGCCTTGTTCACAGACATGTTTATCTACAGAATGTACAGAGAATGTCCCCAGAACCAAAACATTTATGATAAGAAGGAGAACATACCGAAGGTCAATCATCTCTCACATGTGCCAAGGAGAAACCTTTACACGAAAATGGCTGAATCATGACATTAGCGTGACAATGGTCAGCGAACATGTCCGCTGTATCTACAATGGTGGACAGTGCGCAAGATGGCGTCCGAAACCAGTGCGATCTCCTTAACACCCCCAAATCAGATATCATTGTGTCTGTGCCAGTTTTTCTGTCTTTGGATCGTGTACGTGTATGTATGAAGTGTTTGCGCCATTTTTGTGTCGCGGCTGCACTTTGTCCAACACTTAATAAATCTCTGCACCTATAGAGGTGGGTTGTGCTTAGTCGCAGTTTGCGGCACATTTATTACTACGACTCAGCGCTGTATAATGAAAGTGCACAACCCCCCCCCCCCCATGTCTGTTTCATCATCTAATCTACTCGTTGTGTTACTCAAACATTTCTATCCAGACGCTTATTCTCTGCCATTTCCCATCAGCCCCAATAACTTTATACATCACAGAAGTAACATACAACCCTCACAGATTCTTACAGCTAAAAATACATGACACATATGACACATTTTCTTTTTAACCCTACCAAATACATTTTTGCATTTTAACTTAAATTTTTGGGTGCCGGAGTCTCCACCTGTACATGGACTACATCTTATTGTCCTATTCCTGAGTTGCCATTTTCCCAGAGCCGCCATGACAGTTTCTTCGTAGAAGGATCACACTGGGAACTGCTGAGCTGTGGCTTCACTATTGTAGTTTTTATCTACTATTTTTGCTTATATCCCAAACTGTACAGAGACAGCTAAGAGACGATTACACACCACAGACGGGTGGATACTGCTAGGACCGAACTGTGACCAAACTTTTCTGGTTTTCACTGAATACAACCATTTGACTTCCCCTTCGGTTTGTGTACAATTGGGCAGCAGGAGATTCATTACATGAAATGTGAATGTGCAGCTGGTAAAACCTCTTACACTGTTACCTAGAACTTTCAACCAGAAAAGCCTGACTGTCCCTGAAAACACAATCACCAATCAGGTTCTAGGACACATTTTGGGGAAGAGGAAAGAAAGGAGAACAGAGGAGGATCAGTGCTAGAAAGTAATGACTGATAAGTCCATCAGTACTCACCATCCTGGGGGTCCGTGGCCCCAGCGTCATGTCCTCCTTCCCAGGCTCCCTTCTCCTCCTCCTCCTCTTCTTCCTCCACCTTGGGGATCATCTTCTCCTCAGTGTCACTTCCATCCATGTTAAACTTTGCTACTGGGAAATAAATATGGACATCTACATCTCATGTAAAAATATATAGAATAAGAATTTCTATAAGAAAAGCCCCTGGTAAAACATCTACACACCATTCAGTCTATAGATACATACATAGATCTGCTCTGTGTCCAGTCAGGGTCTCAGTCCAAGCTCCTCCAGGTTCTTCCTCCGAGAAGTTCTCCTCATGTGAGTCCTGCTTGGGTCTCTTATAGCCCTTGGTCTGCCCCTCTGGGAGATGTCCCACCCTAATGGTGAGAGAACTTCCTCCCATGTAAATGAAGGGCGTCGGTGCCACTTCCTAATCAGCCGGGCCCAGCACTTGTGACGCCTCCATTGTTCTCCTTTGTTATGGGTTTATCATCCCCTCCTCAGACAACTGTGGGCAGGATGTGTCTTTCTCATGGAGCTCAATAACTTCATTTACAAGTGTTTACTAGGCCGAATGTCTCTGTGTGACTCCCATCCTCCACCTTAGAGAATGTGTATAAGGGATGGTTATTGTTGTCTCTTCCCCTGGTTCTAGGCCTTTCCCATTGTTTCTGTGAGAGTATCGGTCACATCTTACACTTTGATGAATATAAATCTATATATCTGATATTTATACATCACCACAGCTCAGCTTCCATATTGTCCTCTAAACACAATTTACCCCCAGATCAGATATCTTTGTGTCTGTGCCAGTTTTTCTGTCTTTGGAGCGTGCACGTGTATGTATGAAGTGTTTGCGCCATTTTTGTGTCACGGCTGTAAGATGCAACTGTGTAACTTTCCATAGCAGCGCCGATCGCACCTTATAAATGAACACGGTGACGCGTCGCTATGAATTATCCGGCACAACCTGCACAGGAAGAGGAAAACTGCACCGGGGCAGATGACACCACTTTTATATATCTGGGTCAATGTTATCATCTTTCCCAGTTGATGAATGTCGCACAATTTTTCTGACCTCAGAATATACGTAGAATGTAATTTGTTATTGTGTTTTATTACGGCTCTAGATGTTCTTCATTCATGTCCAGTTTTGGGTCCACTTTCAGACAAATGAACTTTTTCCGAGTTCTGAACCACAAGATGTTTCCAAATATGTCAAAGATACCAGCAATATGTTACCACGTGTAATAATGTGATCTGCCCATAACTCCTCCTTGTATCAACCCATCTCCAACCTATTATTCTGGACCTATAAGATAAAGATATTTGTGTGGGATCTTTCAGATCTCCGTAGATGCAGCAAACAATGTCTGTGTCTCTGCATCATCTAATCTCCTTGTTGTGTTACTCAAACATTTCTATCCAGACGCTTATTCTCTGCCATTTCCCATAAGCCCCAATAACTTTATACATCACAGAAGTAACATACAACCCTCACATATTCTTACAGCTAAAAATACATGACACATAACATAAATGTCACTATATACTGTATACAACCAAATACACAGAGAACACAACCACACAGCGCGGCCTCCTCTCCTGCCTCTCCTGGGGACCCAGTAATGTGGACACCACCACCAAAAATCCCATAGAAATGTGGAAACTCCGGCTTTCTGAATATTCAGTTAAAGCACAAAAAGTGATTTGACCTGGTTACAAATCAACTAATCCACAAGGAATAGCAGAGCTGTCAGCGGGAAGCCTCGTTCTCTCGCCTCCATGACAATTTCTTCGTAGAAGGATCACACTGGGAAGTGGTTTCATGTTAGAGGGGTATATTCTGCTCTGGAGGAGTATAGTTTGGCCTGGGCAATTCCATCCCTAAAGATATACTCTGGTCTGGGTTATTCCATACAAAGAGTTTCCATGGCCCGGCACACGGGATTTATGTCCTGGATTGTGGAAACTCTATTAATGGAATAAGCTGATCCTGTGCAGTGAGAGAAACAGAGGAGCCACTTCTATTATCTACTCACAGGGGTATTACATACAAATACTAAGTACCTCTGGGTCAGACTCTACCCAGGTTTAACCCGGGACAGGGCTACTATGGTCTGTAATATCACGGCTTTACTAAGTGAAATTCCACAATGAATAAATGTCTCTAGATGTTTCATATTTAACATTTGTAGAAACCTGATGGAATATTGACTTTAGCCTCAAAGTTTCCCCTTGTACAACCCCCATGTTCTGTACTCACTCAGTGTATTATTAATGTATCTTATTAATTGCATGAGATCTTCTCATCGGACGTAGTAAGATGGTAGAGAGAGAAATTGTTTCATGGGATGTTGACGAGTTACAGAGTCGTGAGGCAGAATCGTGGTCGGGGACAGGCAGGAGGTCCAGACAAGCAGCACAGGTTCAGCATCAGCGGCAGAGCAGAAGGTCCGGGCAGGCAGTGGAGAAGTGAGAACAGGAACAGAACCGGGGTAACAACAGAAATCAGTTTAATCACACAGGGTAAGGACCACAGCTTTATCAATGGCAGGGAAGCACAAAGAACCAGCGGGCAGAGGGAAGAGATCGGCTATTTATTAGATTGCCAGGTGGCCAGCGCCAATTAGCAGGAGGCAGCGCTGGATCGCGGACAGGTGAGTGATCAATCATTGCTGTCTCGATTGCAACCCATAATGGACGACCAGTTTTGCCATGTATTAAGGGCAATTAAATTATCCTAGCAGCCCTAAAATATTTCATAAAATTTGGGATACAGAAGGCCATAGGGACCAGTACGTGAAACAGATACAACCAGGATAGGCCATCAAAGGCCGGAAACATCAAACATGTGCCGTGGACCACGGGCAACTGCATGAAATCTAATATCTTCCACATGTTTTTCGGAGCTTGACTTTCCAGTGTAAAACTGATCTGGTCTCTATGAACCCGACTAATCAAAAAGAGTTCAATCGGGCAGCCAAAATATAACTGAAAAGTTTAGCATCCAACTTTATAAGAGAAATTCACTTGTTATTGGATAGTTTCTCATTGGGTTTTGGGAATCAAAGCGATTGTGGCTTTAAGAAATGTAGGGGCAAATTCTTTGCCTTTTAAAAGTTGGTTGCAATAAGTGGTAATATGGGGTGTTAAAATGGTCGAAATTTTTTATAATACAGAGAGGAGACCCCATCAGATCCTGGAGCTTTGACTGATTTGAGTTTTGTAACAGTTTGCTCAAACTCCTTGTCTGTTACTTTGGGCATTAAGGAGCTTCCTATCTTCCTTCAGCTGAGAAGGAGTTAATAGTTTGTGCAGATACAGACCTATCATTATTATTCATGAATGGTCACAGGGTGAGAGGTATTTTTACAGAATGTATACGGTATAACATTTTCTATTACATAACATCTCAGCCAGTAACGGTTCATGTTTATGAGCCCAGTTATAATAAGGAGATTCAGGGCTCTCTGATATAATTTAGTGTTCACAAAAGAAGGGTGTGGGTCCTGCACAGCCAATATGCACCGGTTGCCAATACCAGCAATTGTATACAAGAAGAAAGCGTGTCAAGACAACCAAACTATAAACAAAATATCAAACTTTATTTACACATATGCAATTTTGACAAACACTGACCAATTTAAAAACACTTAAAACGTGTAACAAGTACACAAAACAGGACTCAATGGGATGAAAAATGTCCAAGTCATCCCAAGAAAACCACCCTGGCTACAACAAATCTTATCTGGTGTTGATGAATGTACAATAAGAGCTCCCAAAGGGAATCAGCTACATAAGGTGCATGGTAACACAACAGTATAGTAAACTTTTCCTACATAACAATCATAAGAAATGAGGCACTGTGTATCACCCATATATATACAAAATCATGGTAATTTACCAGACAACACCAGACACAGCCAGGGGGTCGTGATGCCCCACGCGTTCTGTCACCTAAAGTGACTTCATCAGGGGAGAGCTATCAGCTGAGTCGGTGTGGCGGCTTTTATAACAGCAGTGGGAGTCCCCTTACCTGCGGGCTGCTCAGTTCACATCCGGTTACTGCACCGGAAGTATCAGATGTTGTAATTACATGTGCGACACAAATAGCGCCAGAAATATTTTTATGCGCACGCGCGACATAAATAGCGCCAGAAATATTTTTATGCGCACGCGCTGTATATTGGAGCGCCTGACTCAGATTTAGGCGCACGGGCAGCGCCAAAATTGAATTGTCCGGCGCATAAATACAAAATTCTCTCTAGTCGACGCATATCGATAGGAGTATAGCAACTCCCACACATATCAACATGGATTCCTACTGAACAAAGTATATAAGCGCGTATTTACAAGTTTTGCACTGATCCAGACACATATGCATACTTCCAAACATGTGATACACATGCAGAGGTCCGTAACGGCGAGCTAAAAGTCCATGACCTATTACTAGAGCGTGCAAATTACAAGCATAGCGCATATTCATATAGATGTTAAAAATACATGTTTATCATGTTAACCTATAGGTACAGAGCAAACCCCCGTTGAGGTACAGTCTGTGGGGACCCCCACTGCCATAAAACCACAGCCGTCACACCTAGTAAATAATGACAGGTAATGGGCGTAGATGGTGCAGATAAGTCAAAAAACATTTCTTTCATATAGTGACAACACAAGTGTGTGATAGTAAATGCATTACAGGTACATTTCAAAATTACAAACAGCAATAATTCTTTAAAATATAAATCAAGGACCACGGAGACAGGCATCAGACCAATTCTGTCGAAGATGGTACCGGGAAACAAAGAAGGAGGAACAGGAGAAGGGTCACTCATCTCGGGTTGTTATAATTTCCGATGAAGTTCCAATGTAATGATATGAGGGACAAATGGGCAATTTTACAGGTCCAGGGTGCAAGGTCTGTTCAACTGAATATTAGTCCTGTAAAGATAAATGTTGGAAGTTTCTATTCCTCAAGGAGGGAAGAGGAGAAGTGGGGCCAAAACAGGTAAGATGTAATCCCAAGGTTATGCTAAGACAGAAAGAGGATTGAAGAGAGGAAAGAAGAAAAAGTACCAATATGAAGTAAAATCCTGGGCCAAGAATATCCCCTGTACCTCCAAAGAAGATAAGTGTGTGTATAGAAAAATGATGATCACCGTGCTACAAGATATTCCTGAGAACCGTGTAATATAAGAATAAACTGATGTGCTCGTTAGGAGCGACCAATGGTCCCAAAGCATGTGAAAAAACGTGTGAAAAGTTGTGAAAAGATGTGTGGAAAATTAGACACTAAATAGTGAATGTGGATCAACCGTACTGTGAAAAAAGTGATTAAGTAATATTTATGTGAAAAAATCAATTAAGGGAGGGAGAGACCTCCGCTATACACCCAAAACATAAAGTGAGATGCATAACCAATATGTCATACTTACCAGGCTTCTAATGGCAGATGTATCGAAGAGTTGACGTTCTATTTCTGCTTATAAAAGCCTGTGAAGAGAAGGTCTTCGTTAATGCCCCGAGGGGCCAAACTCCCCAGCCTGAAGATCCATCTAGCCTCTCTGCGTAAGAGTTCAGGTACCAAGTTTCCACCCCGGATCGAGGGGCGAATCATGTCCAGGGCCACCACTTTGAGTCCCTGTGTCCTACCTGAATGGTGTGTGCGAAAGTGCATCGCAACAGTCGACAAGGTCTTCCCCTGTGAGAAGCTGGATTCTGTGTTGTTGATTGTAGACAGATGCTGTTGTATTCTCTTACGCAGTTGTTGAGTTGTTTGTCCCACGTACAGTTTTTGGCAAGGGCAGATGAGTGCATAGATAACATTAGTAGATTTGTAGTTAATATAGTGGCGTAGAGGAACCTTCTCGAAGCCGGGCACATTCAGGTGGTTCTTGGAGACCTGCATAAGGGGACAGACAGAACAGTCACCACAGGGGAAAGATCTCCTCAGTCTCATCCCCGTACCAATTGGGACCGTTGGTCAAGATTTGTTGTAGCCAGGGTGGTTTTCTTGGGATGACTTGGACATTTTTCATCCCATTGAGTCCTGTTTTGTGTACTTGTTACACGTTTTAAGTGTTTTTAAATTGGTCAGTGTTTGTCAAAATTGCATATGTGTAAATAAAGTTTGATATTTTGTTTATAGTTTGGTTGTCTTGACACGCTTTCTTCTTGTATACAATTGCTGATATAATTTAGTGGTCGTTATGGCATAATGCACATAAAGTAACGGGGCCTCTGATGAGCCAGAACTAGGCATGGCAGCTTGTGTTTTCCCTTAATACCAGAAGTGATAGAGATTAGCCGTAACACCCATTTTATGGTTATGTGGCCTAGCACTTGTCGATGGTCACGGTGCTTGGTACCAGGAATGGAGGCCTCATCCACAGCCTGGCAGGTCTCCGGCAGAGTGTTGTCTGACACCGTCCGCTGCCGATTGGATGGTGAAAGAGAAGATTAGCATATTTACACCCCCTCCACCCGTGCTGCAGCTCCTCCTCTCCGACGATACAGAAGATTTAATAGTCAGACACAGGGCTTATACCTCAGGAACGGAGGGGGCTAGGAGAAAAACTCTAACAGCCCCTGAATCAGTGTGCAAGCCCCTACATTCTGGTATGTTAGATTTCATAAGTTTTGGGTGGTGAAAGGTCTTCTTTAATGAAACTCTATTGCATGGAGAGGGATTTAGTTTAGCAACACCAGGTTTAACCCTTGCATTGGCAGAGGTGTTGCACGCTGCTTACGGATACCGCAGCCTTTGTTGGATGTCTGTCTACAAGGAGTGCAAGGTCTGCTCCGTCTCTCAGGTTCTCTTTAAGATATTCTGAAAGCATTGTTCCACTGCAACATTACTATCTGCTCCCCGGTAGGGGCCATGAGGGAATAACTTTAGATTTTAAGTCATGATGTTCATAAAATCTCTGAATGCTCCACTGAGGTTGAAAACAGGTTCTCTGTACTAGATGATGATGTTGAAGTGTAAGAAAGCTGCCCATAGGAGATTGTGACCCTGTGGGACAAAACTGACATAATACAGGAGTAATGTTAGTTTTGTAGGGATATGTGAGAAGGTTATGAGGTTATGAACCCAACAGCTTTTATTGAGGACGGTTCTTACAAAAGTTTGGAAGGAAGTTCTATCCCAGATTTTTTCATTTGAGAGGATGCATAGAGTGTTACCCCACCCCATTCCACCAAACCATCGTCCTAGCCTGATATTATCCCTTTTGTAAAGATTCATTCCATCATATGGAGTAACGCAAGACATCATTGTGACCGGGCAATAAATATCGCTAAGGCGTCTCCATTTCTACGCTACTCTCTATATGTCAGGAGCAGAAGAGCCAATGTTTCCTCTTTGGTTACTTTTGTAACCATTTTTTATTAAAATGCAAGCAAATTTAATAAAGACATATCTGATGAAAAAGAGAAATAAAAACTAAGATCTATAGTAAATTATCACAAAGTAATAGCTGTAGCTAGGAATTCCCTCTGACTTACTCATGTGCCTTGTAATGATGAAGCTCATTATCTCCAAACACTTTTATCTTAATAATTGCCTTCGATCTTCTGATGAGATGAGATGCTGGAGAGGGAAGTTTTACACGGGATGTTCACAACCATAATCACTGTCAAGGAGCAGAGTCTTGTAACATGGATGAAAATAAGACCTTATAGTATGATCTTCCCAGTAAGTCACGTGCATGGAGGGATTTGCATTTCCTATTGTTCAGGATGTGAAATCAGTAGGGAATCACCGGGAGACATTCAGCCTAGTAAATACTTGTAAATGGAGATATTTAGCTCCATCGGGAAGTCCTGGCCACATTTGTTTGGGGAAAGGGAATGATAAACCCATAACAAAGGAGAACACTCAGGGCATGATAAGTGCTCGGCCTGGCTGATAGCAAACGTCACCGACACCCTTCATTTACATGGGGGGAAGATCTTTCATCATTAGGTACGGTATCTCCAAGAGGGGACAGACCAAGGGCTATAAGAGACCAGAGCAGGACCCACATGGGAGAACTTCTTGGTGGAAGATCTTACTGGAGGAGCTTGGACTAAGAGACTGAGACACAGAATGGAGAGAGAAAAGGTCCAGATATGTGCGGAGGAGGGAGCCTGGGAAGGAGGACATGACGCTGGGGCCAGGGACCCCCAGGATGGTGAGTACTGATGGACTTATCAGTCATTACTTTTTAGATCTGATTCCTCTTCTGTTTCCCTTCCTGCAATTATCCTTTCCCATGATGTGTCCATGAACCTGATCAGTGGTAACGTAGTCAGGACATTGAGCTGTGGGAGAGGAGGCAGTAATCTCCATACATGTGCAGTGTATATGTGCAGTACATGTCCTGATAGTGTGTAATATATGAGGTTATGTGTACCCATGTGCATATGTACAAGTCATGGATCTAAACATGTGTATACATAAACTCTTGTACAACACAACACATTCTACTGCGTTATTTCATATTAACAGAAAATATTGAGCTCTGTATTTTTACCTGGGATGAGGGTTAGTTGTACATGTCAGCATTATTCACCTGTACCACGTATAGCAGTGTTATCTGTGTGTACAGCTAGTTGGCTCTGGTGTCTGGGGTGTTTGTGGTGTGTTGCATTTTTGCGGTGTCTGTGCTCAAGGCCTCCATGGACATTATCTGAATCCATCATTTTTAGCAGCTTAAAGTGTAACCATAATTTAACAAAGCTTTCTTATTGGTGCAGAGGTATAGGGGTGCAGGGATGTAGAGGAATAGGGGTGCAGGGATGTAGAGGTGTAGGGGTGCAGGGATGTAGAGGTATAGGGGTGCAGGGATGTAGAGGTATAGGGGTGCAGGGATGTAGAGGTATAGGGGTGCAGGGGTGCAGAGGTATAGGGGTGCAGGGGTGTAGAGGCATAGGGGCGCAGGGATGTAGAGATATAGAGGTGCAGAGATGTAGAGGTATAGGGGTGCAGGGGTGTAGAGGTATAGGGGTGCAGGGATGTAGAGGTATATGGGTGCAGGGATGTAGAGGTATATGGGTGCAGGGATGTTGAGGTATAGGGGCGCAGGGATGTAGAGGTATAGGGGGGCAGGTGCAGGGATGTAGAGGTATAGGGGTGCAGTTATGTAGAGGTATAGGGGTGCAGGGATGTAGAGGTATAGGGGTGCAGGGATGTAGTGGTATATGGGTGCAGGGATGTAGTGGTATAGGGGTGCAGGGATGTAGTGGTATAGGGGTGCAGTTATGTAGAGGTACAGGGGTGCAGGGATGTAGTGGTATATGGGTGCAGGGATGTAGTGGTATAGGGGTGCAGGGATGTAGTGGTATAGGGGTGCAGGGATGTAGAGGTATATGGGTGCAGAGATGTAGAGGTATAGGGGTGCAGGGATGTAGAGGTATAGGGGGGCAGGTGCAGGGATGTAGAGTTATAGGGGTGCAGGAATGAAGAGGTATAGGGGCGCAGGGATGTAGAGGTATAGGGGCGCAGGGATGTAGAGGTATAGGGGTGCAGGGATGTAGAGGTATAGGGGTGCAGGGATGTAGAGGTATAGGGGTGCAGGGATGTAGAGGTATAGGGGTGCAGGGATGTTGAGGTATAGGGGTGCAGGAATGAAGAGGTATAGGGGCGCAGGGATGTAGAGGTATAGGGGCGCAGGGATGTAGAGGTATAGGGGCGCAGGGATGTAGAGGTATAGGGGTGCAGGGATATAGGGGTGCAGGGATGTAGAGGTATAGGGGTGCAGGGATGTAGAGGTATAGGGGTGCAGGGATGTAGAGGTATAGGGGTGCAGGGATGTTGAGGTATAGGGTTGCAGGGATGTAGAGGTATAGGGGTGCAGGGATGTAGCGGTATAGGGGCGCAGGGATGTAGAGGAATAGGGGTGCAGAGATGTAGAGGTATAGGGGGCAGGGATGTAGAGGTATAGGGGGCAGGGGTGTAGAGGTATAGGGGTGCAAGGATATAGAGGTATAGGGGGCAGGGGTGTAGAGGTATAGGGGTGCAGAGATGTAGAGGTATAGGGGTGCAGGGATGTAGTGGTATATGGGTGCAGGGTTGTAGTGGTATGTGGGTGCAGGGATGTAGTGGTATAGGGGTGCAGGGATGTAGTGGTATAGGGGTGCAGGGATGTAGAGGTATAGGGGTGCAGGGATGTAGAGGTATAGGGGTGCAGGGATGTAGAGGTATAGGGGTGCAGGGATGTAGAGGTATAGAATATAGTTCTGCTTTGTGTTCTGCATCCACTGTCCTATAGTATAAAAGTAATATATTAATACTGATTCATAATCATAATATATTAAGGGTTTTAAATTGAAATCAGATCTGTGCTAAGAGTTCACACAAAAGAGAAGATGTTTTTGTGCTCAAATCACAGCTGATTAGACTTGAGAGATGAAATAGAAATGGTATAAAATATTAATATCATCAGAGATTTGATCCAATTTGACCCTATTGTCCCCAGCAGATAACGTCACCTCCGGCTCAGAGGAACATCTGATATGTCCTGATATTATAGCTGATGATTCAAGCTCAGCCCTTCACAACAATGATCTATCATCGGATTCTGGTACATTGGGCATCGGTTCTGAGAAATCACAGACTAATAGACAACGTCCAAGAAGTCACCCCAGGGAGAAGCCATTTTCATTTTTAGAATGTGGAAAAGATTTTAATCACAAATCACGCCTTGTTATACACGAGAGAACTCACACAGGAGAGGAACCATTTTCATGTTCACAATGTAGCAAAGGTTTTAATCACAAATCACATCTTGTTGTGCATGAGAGAACTCACACAGGGGAGAAGCCATTTCCATGCCCCGAATGTGGCAAATGTTTTATTCGGAAATCAGTTCTTGTCGAACACGAGCGAATCCACACAGGGGTAAAGCCGTTTTCCTGCACAGAATGTGGTAAATGTTTTATTCAGAAATCAGCTCTTATTACACATAGGAGAATTCACACAGGGGAGAAGCCATTTTCATGTTCTGAATGTGGCAAATGTTTTTCTCTAAATGGGGTGCTCAAAATACATAAGAGAATTCACACAGGGGAGAAAACATTTTTGTGTTCTGAGTGTGGCAAAAGTTTTAATAATAAGGCAGATCTTGTTAAACATGAGAGAATTCACACAGGGGAGAAGCCATTTTCATGCTCACAATGTGGCAAATGTTTTATTCAGAAATCGGGTCTTATTGAACATAAGAAAATCCACACAGGAGAGAAGCCGTATTCATGTACAGTATGTGGGAAATGTTTTACATGGAAATCACATCTCAACAGACATCAAAGAATCCACACAGGCCAGAAAGCATGTTAACGTTCAGAAAGTGATAAGTGTTTATATAATGAGATATAAAATAAACCACACGGGGAGAAGTCATGTTCATTTTTTTTTTATCAACATTTGTAAATGATTTATAAAGAATTATATGAAATGTATCAACCAATAAACTACAGGCAGTCCCCGGGTTACATACAAGATAGGGACTGTAGGTTTGTTCTTAAGTTGAATTTGTATGTAAGTCGGAACTGTATACTTTATCATTGTAACCCCCAGCCAAATTTTTTTTTGGTCTCTGTGACAATTGAATTTTAAAAATGTTGGATTTTCATTAGAACCTGGATTCATAATAAAGCTTCATTGTAGACACCAGTGATATCTGTTACAGCTGTTTATTGTAGCCTAAGGATAAAGTTCAGTAAATTTGTAACTAGGGGTCGTATGTAAGTCAGGTGTTCTTAGGTAGGGGACCGCCTGTACACATGAAAAAAGTTGGAGGACTTCGACAATCGTAATACATATACAGAGAAGCAGAGAAAAATGTAGATAAAGGAACCACCTGAATTTTTACCTAAGTAACAAAGAACATTGGAGGGAATTTTTTATCGGCTTTCTACCCGTTTTTGGCAGATTTTTTTAGCCATATTTATGAGGTATCGCCGCCACAATATTGTTCCTCTTCACAATCCTCATGCCTTTTGTTTGGTACCTGAATTTGGGCGCAACTTGTGAACCCAACGCGTTTCCTGTGCTTCTAGGTTCCCAACACTTTTTTAGCCACATTTTTTAGCATCCAATTAGACAAGCTAAAAGCTGTTGACCAGGTTCTATTTCACCTACATAAATGTGGAGCAAGTTCAGAACCTTTTCGGTTGTGTGCCAAGTCATTCAGCTCCTGTGCCAAAATCTAACATCCCAATCTAAAAATTGGACAATTTGTGCTCCGGAATACCAGACCTTTCACCGCTATGAATGAATGCCCCCATTGTATTCTATCAGTGAAGTTTATGTAAAAAGAAGCCAAACTTATTCAAATAGGCCCATACACTCTTCTTGTATTCAGCACCACATAGTGTGAGGATGGACTCTGCGTGTTATGGAAATCCATTCCCGGATTTGCTCCTCAGCCCTCCCCAACATCTCCACACACTTGTGACGTCCCACCGGTTTTTAATCTACAAATTCACTTGCCTTTATTTTTGACATTTTTAGGTTCTAATTGATCAGAGACGTGGCCATTTATGATCCCTGGTTAAGGGGGCTGTTCCTCAACATGTGGGAGCCATATTGTATTCAGAATATCACCCTTGTCCATGTGTCTCCAGTAGATGTTACTTTTGGGTTAAGGTTTCTCTCTGGGCAATATCACACTATAGGATAACGCCGAGGTGAGGTCCATAAGAACACACAAATATCATAAAGGTCCTGGCACCTCTAACTCCTAATACTAGGTTAAATATCAAGTACCTCAATATCATTGTCCCACAACCACAGTAGAAACTCTCTTGCCACAAGTATCTCTCCCTTATCAAGATTCTTCTCCTGGTGTAACCACTTGAGGCCATTTGTCCCACATGGGAGTTGTTTGCAGGAGCTATCTTGGGTAGCGTGAGGTAAGTCATGGTTTTAAAGAAACTATATAGTATATTGTTAGAGATTTTTATCTGGGTCTCAGACCCCCCATTGCATGGTGACTTTCAAATTAAATCTTTCATGGCTCCTGGTACCAGGAGGAGAGAACAAACCCAAGACGCAGACACGGTCTTTAGCTGCACCCAAATCACACTCTTTATTTCAAAAACCACAGTCATATATCAAAACAGAAAAAGCAGAATTGGGGGGGGGGGTGTGTGTGAAGAAGAAGTTAAGAATACTGTAATGCTATTGGCCATAATGAATTTACCAGCACATTCTCAGAAAAGGTTGATAGGCCTCGTTCACAGACATGTTTATACTAATTTCCCTGAGGAGAAGGAGATAAGCTGGCGCTAGAACCAAGATATATAACAAAAGATGAAGGACAGACTGGCTTCTCATTAAATGTCAAGGGAATTAGTTGGCAGGCGAGCAAACAGGTTACAAAAAAATGAAGTTTGAATCATGACCTTAGCTGGACAGTGCTTGACCCCCAGCTAATACTTAAAATGGCTTCTGTTTGGTTCCTTTCTCCAAGATGGCCACCATAGAGAAATATATCATTAACAATATCAACCATCCAAAATTATCTGTTTATGTCCCTTAATCATTTAAATAGCAAATAGAGCAAAAACTGCCTGTAGAGTGGAACATTAAAATCTCAAATCTTTATTTATTACAAAAACTAGGCCCATGAAAAATAACCAAAAAGAGCCTTACACTAGATCTGTGCAATTACAGACTTAGGTAACTCCTCTGGGGAAAGTGTGCCAGTCATATACATATGAACTTGGGTAAGAGGGATAATGTGTCACCTCACTAATTACCCTGATTATGTTGCAGTGCTAGTTGAATTGGAGACTGGTCACACGCTTCCATATATCAGCCCATTGGAGGACCTACTAAAGTGCTAGAACGGAGCCAGTAGGAAGGATTCCCTTCAATTGTATCTCTTGGCTCATGTTCCTATACATAAAACCCTTGAAAGCGGCTTGTTACAATATTCTCACGGCACAGCAGTACACCTAACGCATTTCCCTGCTATTGGTAAGCTTAGCAGTTCATCAGAGGTGTGAAGTGGATTATATAGAAGCACCTGAGCCACAGCGTTCCATATCGCACCGATACTATGACCCTCTTGTATTTGTCAATGCGTTATGCTGTCAAGGTTAGTGGTGTTAGCAAGTTAGTGCATCAGTTCAGAGCCGGGATGCTGTATAAATTTAGACCCTATCTAACTGGCTCATAGTTATTACACATAACACTCGCTAAGTATCTAGACAGGATGCTGGCTCTAGTTGGGCCGCGCATCTAGCATGCACGAGCGGCTATTTATAGCCTAAGCTCCGCCCACCAAAAGAGGGCTTGACCAATGCGGCTTCACTCAGCCACCATCAATACTCTATGTACTAGTGACGAATCGGAGATGTCACCAAAGTAGGAGCGCCCCGATCCACCAGTCACCAGAGTCGTGGTGAAGTCTGCACCCACCTGAATACAGGCCAATCCCCCATTCCATAGCGTAGGCACCCGGATACCAACTGTTGCTTAGAGACGTTTACATTGCAGACCTGGATGGTAAGTATCTACTTTACACCAGTGAAAACACACAATTAGGCTTTTTATTAAACCAGGAAAGTGAATTCTGGATGAAGACAAAATCGAAGCAAGGACACCATAATAAAAATAAATCAGTATAACAAAAAGGATGATGCACCCATATCTAATGTAATGCCCTCAGTGTCATAAACCATCAGCCTGACTGATAAGAAAGTGGGACCAACACCCTTCATTTACATGGGGGAGCTTTTTGAGACAAGAAGGGGCAGACCAAGGTGTATAAGAGACGCAAGCAGGACTCACATGGGTGAACTTCTTGGTGGAAGATCTTACTGGAGGAGCTTAGACTAAGAGACTGAGACACAGAATGGAGAGACAGCAGGTCCAGATATGTGCGGAGGAGGGAGTCTGGGAAGGAGGACATGACGCTGGTGCCAGGGACCCCCCAGAATGGTGAGTACTGACAGCCTTTATTGTTTTTGTGAAATGATTTCTCCTCTGTCCCATTATTTCTATATCCACTACCACAAAATGTTTCCAAGAACCTGGTACATGTGTTGGATGTGAATATCTGTTATATCCAGTGTATATGAACCAGTAATTTCCATAAATAAAGGATGTGTACATGTGCAGAATATGTGTGTGGAAGTGACAGCGCCAATCAAAGATGCTGTGGCTCTTTAAATCTTCGAGTGGTGGTGCACGGCCAGGAAGGGAGAGGTCATGGAGAGGTAAGTGCGGGCCAGTGGATGGGGCAGTGCCATGGAGAGGGGCACTGTTATGCCCGCAATCTGTGACATGGATCGCAAGGGCACTTGTGACAGTACCCTTCCCCCTTCGGCCTCCCCCTCTTCTTGGTCCCAAGAAACCTCTGGAGGAGACTTTGACCCAAAATATTCTCTTCAGGCTCCCAGGATCTCTACTCAGGCCTCAACCCCTTCCAGTCTACAAGGAAGAACCGCCTAACTCTCACCCCTTCATGTCCAACACCTCCTTGACTTCATAGACATCAGTAGAGTAAGCCTCAGGAAGAGGAGAATGTTTTGAGAAGCGGTTCAAGACGGCTGGCTTCAGGAGAGAGACATGGACACCGGGTTGATGTGCTTGATTACCTCAAAGGAACCAAGGAACCGGGGACCAAGCTTGTAGCTGGGTATCTTTAGCGGACGTATCTGGAGGATAATTACACCTTGTCACCCAGAGAGAAGACAGGAGGAGCTCGATGCTTCTTATCAGCCTGGTTTCTGATGGCCACGCCTCCTTAATTGGACAAGTCGAAAAAGTGCCAAAAAACTGTCTAAAAGCCTTGATAAATGTGGCGCAAGGCATTATAGACAGTGTTTTTGGCACAAAACCACCAGAATTGTGGTGCAAGTGGGTTTATAAATCCCATCTTGTTCAGCATGAGAGAATTCACACAGGGTAGAAGCGGTTTGTGTTTACAATGTGACAAATGGTTAATGGTTAGATAGTCTTTAACGGAGTGTTTTTTCGCTCATTTCTCGCTCTCCGTCTTCAAAAATCCATAGCTTTTTCATTTTTTCGTGTACTGAGCTGTTTGAGGACTGATTTTCTGTGAAACAAATTTTACTTCTCTGTGGCATTATTTATTATTCCATGGCAAGCACTAGGAAACTGGAAAAAAATTCCAGATGTGGAAAAGTTGGGCAACAAAAAGTGTTTCAGTCACTTTCTTGTGGGCTCAGTTTTTACGACTTTTACGTTACGCTCCTCTGCTTTATTCTTTGCTTTGGTACTATCACAGAGATACCAAATTTACATAGGTATTATTGCCTTTTAATACATTTTAAAATATTAAACAGACGTGTATGAAAAAGAAAAAAAATTTCTCCATCTTCTGAAGCGAATAACTTTTTCACAATTTGGTGTACAGAGCTGTGTGAGGTGTCATTTTTTGCCCCCTGTCTATGGTAATGGTAGAAACTCTTCTCCTCTAGGTGTAGAGGATAACCCCTGTATATGGTGATGGTAGATCATCCTCTCCTCTAGGTGTAGAGGATGCCCCTGTCTATGGTGTTGGTAGAACCGCCTCTCCTCTAGGTGTAGAGGATTCCCCCTGTCTATGGTGATGGTAGAACCTCCTCTCCTCTAGGTGTAGAGGATGTCCACTGTCTATGGTGATGGTAGAACCTCCTCTCCTCTAGGTGTAGAGGATGCCTCCAGTCTATGGTGATGGTAGAACCTCCTCTCCTCTAGGTGTAGAGGATGCCCCCTGTCTATGGTGATGGTAGAACCTCCTCTCCTCTAGGTGTAGAGGATGCCCCCTGTCTATGGTGATGGTAGAACCTCCTCTCCTCTAGGTGTAGAGGATGCCCCCTGTCTATGGTGATAGTAGAATCTCCTCTCCTCTAGTTGTAGAGGATGCCCCCTGTCTATGGTGATGGTAGAACCTCCTCTCCTCTAGGTGTAGAGGATGTCCCCTGTCTATGGTGATGATAGAACCTCCTCTCCTCTAGGTGTATAGGATGCCCCCTGTCTATGGTGATGGTAGAACCTCCTTTCCTCTAGGTGTAGAGGATGCCCCCTGTCTATGGTGATGGTAGATCCTCCTCTCCTCTAGGTGTAGAGGATGCCCCTGTCTATGGTGATGGTAGAACCTCCTCTCCTCTAGGTGTCAAGGATGCCCTCTGTCTATGGTGATGGTAGAACCTCCTCTCCTCTAGGTGTAGAGGATGCCCCCTGTCTATGGTGATGGTAGAACCTCCTCTCCTCTAGGTGTAGAGGATGCCCCTGTCTATGGTGATGGTAGAACCTCCTCTCCTCTAGGTGTAGAGGATGCCCCCTGTCTATGGTGATGGTAGAACCTCCTCTCCTCTAGGTGTAGAGGATGCCCCTGTCTATGGTAATGGTAGAACCTCCTCTCCTCTAGGTGTAGAGGATAACCCCTGTATATGGTGATGGTAGATCATCCTCTCCTCTAGGTGTAGAGGATGCCCCTGTCTATGGTGTTGGTATAACTGCCTCTCCTTTAGGTGTAGCGGATCCCCTCTGTCTATGGTAATGGTAGAAACTCCTCTCCTCTAAGTGTAGAGGATAACCCCTGTATATGGTGATGGTAGAACCTCCTCTCCTCTAGGTGTAGAGGATGCCCCCTGTCTATGGTGATGGTACAACCCCCTCTCTTCTAGGTGTAGTTCAGGGGTGAAAGATCCACGGCCCGTAGACCCCCAAGTTGCTGCCCTTGCCCTGCTGTCTGTAGTTATATTCTTGTACATAGGGGCAGTATTATAGTAGCTATATTCTTGTACACAGGGGGCAGTATTATAGTAGTTATATTCCTGTACATAGGGGGCAGTATTATAGTAGTTATATTCCTGTACATAGGGGGCAGTATTATAGTAGTTACATTCCTGTACATAGGGGCAGTATTATAATAATTATATTCTTGTACATAGGGGCAGTATTATAGTAGTTATATTCTTGTACATAAGGGGCAGTATTATAGTAGTTATATTCTTGTACATAGGGGCAGTATTATAGTAGTTATATTCTTGTACATAGGGGGCAGTATTATAGTAGTTATATTCCTGTACATAGGGGGCAGTATTATAGTAGTTATATTCCTGTACATAGGGGGCAGTATTATAGTAGTTATATTCTTGTACATAGGGGGCAGTATTATAGTAGTTATATTCCTGTACATAGGAGGCAGTATTATAGTAGTTATATTCCTGTACATAGGGGGCAGTATTATAGTAGTTATATTCCTGTACATAGGGGGCAGTATTATAGTAGTTATATTCTTGTACATAGGGAGCAGTATTATAGTAGTTATATTCTTGTACATAGGGGGCAGTATTATAGTAGTTATATTCCTGTACATAGGGGGCAGTATTATAGTAGTTATATCCCTGTACATAGGGTGCAGTATTATAGTAGTTATATTCTTGTACATACTGGGCAGTATTATAGTAGTTATATTCCTGTACATAGGGGGCAGTATTATAGTAGTTATATTCCTGTACATAGGGGGCAGTATTATAGTAGTTATATTCCTGTACATAGGGGGCAGTATTATAGTAGTTATATTCTTGTACATAGCGGGCAGTATTATAGTAGTTATATTCCTGTACATAGGGGGCAGTATTATAGTAGTTATATTCCTGTACATAGGGGGCAGTATTATAGTAGTTATATTCTTGTACATAGCGGGCAGTATTATAGTAGTTATATTCCTGTACATAGGGGGCAGTATTATAGTAGTTATATTCCTGTACATAGGGGGCAGTATTATAGTAGTTATATTCTGGTACATAGGGGGCAGTATTATAGTAGTTATATTCTGGTACATAGGGGGCAGTATTATAGTAGTTATATTCCTGTACATAGGGGACAGTATTATAGTAGTTATATTCTTGTACATAGGGGACAGTATTATAGTAGTTATATTCCTGTACATAGGGGGCAGTATTATAGTAGTTATATTCCTGTACATAGGGGGCAGTATTATAGTAGTTATATTCCTGTACATAGGGGACAGTATTATAGTAGTTATATTCTGGTACATAGGGGGCAGTATGCACCTGCTGCATAGGTTCAGACAATTTCCATCATTATTATGGTCTTGTTTGTGCACTGTACTGCCCTATTCTCCAACATCTGAAGTTAATCTCTTTAAGGTCTGTAGTTTCCTGATTGCCTTTTGACCATTTCTTTGAATCTTGGCACCACATTTGCTATGCCCTAGTCCTGTGGAATTTTATGGAATCTTAAATATTAAAATCACAACATATCTATCAGAGAAGACAAACGTAGAGAAAAATAGGAAAAAAAGTCTCACATATCCTTATATCCAGAAACTTACTTTGAGGATAGTGGAGGCTTGTTTGGAGTGCCCACGTGTTGCTGGCTTGTTTGTCCACACCATGACTAAGGCTTGAGAAAACGCGTAGGTGGATTACCTACATGTCACTTTTCCTGCACTCTTTTTAATGTAAGAAGAATAAAGTTTTGAAGTTTTATGGGATGTGCCACGTATACTCTCTTTTACTTGGCTTACTATCAGAGAAGACAAGTCATGTAGTATCCAGGGTGTATTCCACCGGGGCCCAGTGATTGGTCTATTTTAGGTGTTTTAATACAGCGTTGCAGCTGTTTTTGGGTTAAGCAGCTGAGTTTAATAGGAAAATTACATTATTTTTCATATCATCGGTCAGGGGATTTTCGTTTATTTGAAACGCAACATTGAATAGATTGACCCTTTCCTTATCTCCCTCCACCACAATCCCAAGTTATTTTTAAATTACTCCACCATGACCCCAGGTTATTTCTTATCTCACTCCATCATTACCCAAGGTTTTTATTTGTGTTTAGTTTCTTTTTATTTATATATTCATTAGATAATTTGGTATATTTTTTACTTTACTTTTGTTTCTGCCTTTCTTTGTTGTTTATAGAATCAACAAAGTAAAACAATACGTCTGTATTATCATAGTATTTATTTAACTTAATTATAAAAAGTATCCGATTAGTTTATGTGAAGCAAAATTTCAAAACCATAGTTTAAGGAGGATTTTATGTTTAAAAAGTTTAGACATCTAAATATTCCTTTTATTTTTGGACAGCATATGTAATCCTGAAATATTGAGATGACAAAGAACTTAGATATTTGATGATGATTAGTGTGATCAGACACTGGCATTTGGTTATAAAATTCCCAAATATATTTTTCATTGCATTTTTTTTTACTTTTTATTTAAAAACGTTGATAAAGGCTTATTTTAGATAATGTAAACTTGGGAAAGGAGCTCACGGCTTTGGTTTTTTTGCCACTGTTTAAGAGTAAAAGATGTAACAAATATATGGAAGAATTAAAAAATTTCATACAGAAATTAAAACCTTTACAATTATGTTGAAGTAAAACTTTGGCAATGCAAATTATAGTATTTACTTGACTGTATCATAAAGTGACAAAAAAGCAGCAAATGTTGCCATTAAAAAGTTTATTATTCGCCACCGATACTGATTTTTTTTTACGGTTAAATTACTAAAAAGATTTAAAAAATGCAAAAAGATCTCAAAATTTTAATGAACAAAAATAACACTTTATTGTATGATATTCTTCTGCTCCATGAAGCCATTTCCAGGACAGGGCAGTCACATGGTCATCGGAGACACCTTGTCTGCATGGATTTGCATTCCCTATTGTTCAGGATGTGGAATCAGTAGGGAATCACACAGGGACATTTGGCCGAGTAAAGATTTGCAAATTAAGTTATCTAGTTTCATCAGAAAGACACATCCTGGTCTCCTTTCTTTGGTGGGAGGGAGTGATAAACCCATAACAAAGGAGAACAATCAGAGTGTCATAAACAATGAGTCTGGCTGATAAGGAAGTAGCACCAACA
The DNA here is from genome assembly GCF_040894005.1 of Engystomops pustulosus. Taxonomy (NCBI): domain Eukaryota; kingdom Metazoa; phylum Chordata; class Amphibia; order Anura; family Leptodactylidae; genus Engystomops; species Engystomops pustulosus. Next base: position 121,464,033 of record NC_092418.1, on the reverse strand, counting down.
CCCTTCATTTACATGGGAGAGATTGTTGAGACAAGAGTGGGCAGACCAAGGGGTATAAGAGACCCAAGCAGGACTCACTTTAGGAGAACTTCTTGGTGGAAGATCTTACTGGAGGAGCTTAGACTAAGAGACTGAGACACAGAATGGAGAGAGAGCAGGTCCAGATATGTGCGGTGGAGGGAGCCTGGGAAGGAGGACATGACGCTGGTGCCAGGGACCCCCAGAATGGTAAGTACTGACAGCCTTCGATACTTTGTAGAACTGATCCTTCTTCTGACCTCTTCTTTGGATGTTGGATGTGAATATCTGTTATCTCCAGTGTATATGAGCCAGTAATATCCATAAATTAAGGATTTGTATATCTGCAGAATATGTGTGTCCTTAGAATGTGTAACTTGTATCTATGCTATAATGCATATAGATGTGTAGTGTACAAGTAAAGGATGTAAACATATATATTTGTATTTCTGTATGTACACATATACTTATTACAATGTTGTATAGCATGACATATTCCACTATTCTATTCCATATTAACAAAGGATTTGAGCTGGTTTGGCAGCATTATTCATTGTACTTTTTTGGTATGTCCCAATGCACCCAGGGGCATAGCCGTTTGCACGTGTGTTTCAGACAGAAAACACGCAATTGGGAATGAGCACCATGGGCCACATTTATTATGCAGTCTGCACCAGAATTCTAGCATACACTTCACATAAAAACATCTGCAAAGTGATTGCACATGAACTTAGGAAGTGCTTCCATCAGGATTGTGCCGCGGCTGCACTGTTCATGCTGCGACACAATGCTGTGCACAGAAAGAGGCGTTCCAATATGTATTCACACTGGCCACCACATTTATGTCACAAGTTTCGCAGTTATGTAGAGGTATAGTAAACTTGAGGCTTAGCAGTGCAAGTATGGGGTTGCAGGAATGTAGATGGTTAGGAATGAAGCGACATAGAACCATAGAGGTGCAGAAATGTAGGGGTACAGTCATATACATGTGTAGGGGTGCAAAGATGTAGATACATTGAAATATAAAGCTTCAAATACAGGCAGTCCTGGGGCTACGTACAAGATTGGTTCTGTAGGTTTTTTCTTAAGTTGAATTTGTATGTAAGTCGGAACTATATAGTTTATAATGGTAACCCCCAGCCAAATTCTTTTTGGTCTCTTTGACAATTGGATTTTTAAAATGTTTGATTGCAGACACCTGTGATAACTGTTACAGCTGTTTATTGTAGCCTAAGGCTAACGTACAGGAAATTACCAACAGTCGAGTGTTCTTAAGTAGGGGACCGCCTGTATGTACAAAATAGGGGTCATTCATCTTTAGGCTGGACATTTGTCTGTCTTTTTTTTCCTGGTTTTGGACTTGTTTGATTTGTCTTAGAGGGTGATATATCAACAAGCTGAGTTTTTGTGACTAGAGTTGCACAAAAATTTAAATTCTTCTGCAACTTTGTTAGGCTCTTGGTGCAAATATGCAAATGCACCCAATAAGATGAAAGATAAGAGCAAATAAACATAAAACCCTGAGATAAATGACCCCCAACATGACATATGCTTTACTCTGAAATCTGAGTTTTACTGAGAATTCACACAGGAGAGAAGATGTTTCCAGAATGTGATGCAGAAATCAGAAATGGTTTGACATGAAACAATTTAGCAATTTATGCAGAAATGTTATAAATCTTTATTTCATTACAGATTTTATTAACTTTGTTATCATTTAACATCTTGTTCCTTGCAGATGACGATAACTGGAGCTCAGAGGAACATCTGACATCTTCAAATATTACAGCTGATGATTGTGGGATCACACAAGATACATGTATAGAACACAACAACAGAACGGATTTACCCTCAGACCTTCATTGCAACAATCTATCATCTGATCCTATTACATTCTGTCCTATCTATTCTGATTTATCACAGATGAACAGTCAAGAAAGAAGCCACCACAGAGCAGCCGAGCATCTAACAGATGCAACCAGGAAAACATTTTCATGTTCTGAACATGGGAAAAATGTTACTGTTAAATGGAATCTCCTCACACATCAGAAAATTCACACAGGGGAAAAGCCATTTCCATGCTCAGAATGTGACAAATGTTATATTAAGAAATCAGATCTTGTGAAACATCTAAGAGTTCATACAGCAGAGAAGCCGTTTTCATGTTTATAATGTGAGAAATATTTTATTCATAAATCAAGTCTTGTTGAACACGAGAGAACTCACACAGGGGAGAAGCGGTTTGTGTTAACAATGTGACAAATGTTTTACAATGAAATCCCATCTCTAAACACGTCTCTCACACAGGAAAAAGGCAGCTTAATGATAAGAATGTGACAAACATTTTACTTTGATGAAAAACTTTTTATATATGAGAGGAGCCACAAGGGGAGAAGTCTTGTTGTAATTGAACATCTGCATTTGTAATTGAGTTTGATGTTGAGTTGTATGAGATGCAATAACCAATAAACTTCAGATTGAATTAGAGAACTTGTAGAATTATGTAACACAATCAGAATAAGAGAGAAAAATGTGGAGGAGCTCGGATAAAGGATCAGCTGATGTTTTATCGTATACAGGTGTTTGATAAATTTCGCCCTGTATAAGTAAAGCCTATGGTGACTAAACATATGGGAGCCCCTGATCGGATCTCAGCCCCATAGAGGTCTATAGCACCAGGCCCGGCTCCAGCACCCGGCATACCTGGGCAAGTGCCGGGGCCCAGAGAGCTGCCGGGGGCCCACACACGCTGTGAACATCTTCACTTCCTGTTTTGACTGAGGAAGTGTCCTGTGCCCTGCACTGTTCCTCCCTCACTTGGACAAGGCACAGGAGAGTTAGAGGCTGCTGAGCAGCCTGTGAGATACAGCACATAATAGGTTAACCCACCCTTCCCCCATCTCTTCTTCACACGAGCTGCAGTATAGCAGAGATCTGGCAGCTTAGAGATCGGGACGAAGAGATGGAGGAGGAGGAGGAGAAGCCTGAAGACTCCTCTGTGTGATGCCAGGGCTGCTGCAGACACCATGGGGTGTAATGGTATGTCACATGTATGGCTGTGTATGACTGATCCATATGGTGAGTGTATGGTATGTGTGATGATGTGTTTGCCTCCATGCTTGTCTGTATGTATGTATCTGTCTGTATGTAGCTATACTTGCTGCATGTGTGACTGCCTGTATATGTCTTGCTGCATGTGTGACTGCCTCTATATGTCTTGCTGCATGTGTGACTGCCTCTATATGTCTTGCTGCATGTGTGACTGCCTCTATATGTCTTGCTGCATGTGTCTTGCTGCATGTGTGACTGCCTGTTGGTTTGTATGTACATGAGAAGGAGAGAGGCTTCTGTTTCAGCAGTGATGTGTATTAGGAGGTTCTGCAGCAGCTGAACTGTTATTGTGATGTATTGAAGCAGCTGAAGTGTGTATTATGATGTTAGGCAGCAGTGATCTGTATTATGAGTGGTGTATTATGAGGTTCCGCAGCAGCTGAGTGGTGTATTATGAGGTTCCGCAGCAGCTGAGGGGTGTATTATGAGGTTCCGCAGCAGCTGAGTAGAAGCTTCAGTTTTATTACTTGGCAGAGGGGCACAAAGTTTTAGGCTTGTCCTGTTGGTTAAATGACCTCAAAACTGCCCTTTCCGTGATAGGGCTGTTTGGGATGATAAATTAGGGAATATTTTAGGAAACAGGAGACTGTTTTAGTTTCTGAATTTTAAATGCTGCCACGTGAGTTCACTGCAAAGGGGCCCCCTGAGGTTCTGTCGCCCAGGGGCCTACTGAAACCTGGAGCCGGCCCTGTATAGCACCTGCATACACCACACCATGGCTGAACTGGGCGGCTGCTCCACATGATATAGGAAATGTCCCATATAATGGCTGCTTTCCATGGAGCACACACCCCTCCTGCATTAATGCAAGTGCATAAGGCCTATGGAACCAATGCACACAAAACATAATGAGGACCGATATCCAGCCAAAAATGGTATCAGTCCCTGTAGATGTCTATTGCAAACAGTCACATTGGGGTCAGCATACTTTGAATCACCACACCGTGATCAGGCAAAGAAATGTCCTATATTCTGCTGTATTCCGGTGCCAGTCCTGCTCTTCTCTATTGAGAGGGGTCTGCTCACCCATCTTCCCTCCAGCAGGGGGCCGAATGTTTGCCCATGCTATGCTGCACGTACTTTAACATAAAAATTGGTACCCTCATCTGTCAGAAGCAGGAATTACTATTTCAGGCCATGCATCTTTTTATTTTTCGTTTTAAAGACACAATTTAGTTTTCATCCTTACAATTAACCCTTCAATGACCACTGTGTCAGGTTTTTACAGTGTCAGAGGAAGTTTGCAGGACATCAGGTCCTGTTGGTGCCTGCTGGTTATGTTATCACTGCACCAACACCCAGGAATGGAAAAGCTTAAATCCTGGGTATTTAACCCCTTTGAAACCGTAGTCAAACCTGGACTGCAGTGCCTTAGCGGGTGCAGCTAAAGGGCTAATAACAGGTTTACAAGGGTATAAATCGATTTTCCATTGGAGTCTGACCCTGGCATTGACAAGGGTGAAAATTGCAGTAAAAATCCACAGCATTCTGTATAAATGTGCACACAATAGGGAATGGCTATAGAGATTACAATGCTAGAATGCAAAAATAATGAAAATTTAAAAAAAAATAAAATAACCCCAATTTAGCTAGAACTGATATAAAACGTAATATACAGTAAAAATCACAAGCAGATATCAGTTTAGGTATCACTGCATTTCAAACAAAATATGAAAACAGTTATTACAGATGGTGGAACCCCTATGGAACCCAAATGTCTGAAACGCTACTTTTACACCATTTTACATACCATAAAAAATGAATTCAAAAGTAATCAAAAGGTTGCACAGGCATCAAAATGGTAGCAATGAAAACATCAGCTCATTTTTCAGAAAATGACACCTCACACAGCTCCATAAGTATGAAAAAGATATTAGCGCCAGAAGTTGGCAAAATAGTTTTTTTTTTCGTACACATTTGTTTAATTTTTGAAAATGTATTAAAGGAAACCTACCATTTCAGGGTGAGCTGGTGCCGGTGCTTAGTTTCGTTAGTGTTAAAAACACGGTATTGCGGTTTTAACACTTTTTAAACTTTATAGCAGAAACTGCTTCGGCGCTGCGTGCGCACGATCATGCGCGCGCCTACATAGGAAATGTCGCAGGCGTTGCACGCGCACGGTCGCGCGCAGCACCGAAGCAGCTTTTGCTATAAAGTTTAAAAAGTGTTAAAACCGCGATACCGCGGTTTTAACACTAACGAAACTAAGCACCGGCACCAGCTCACCCTGAGCTGGTGCTCAGTGTTTACAGCTTACACCTACCATTTGAAATGGTAGGTTTCCTTTACAGCACAATAAAACCTGTATAAATTGGGATCACCTTGATCGTACTGAACCAAAGAATAAAGTAGATGTATCGTTTGGAGTCCAGAGTGAAAGTCGTAAAAACTGATCACACAAGAAAGTGCCACAAATGTGAGGTTTTTTTTGCCAATTTTAATCACATTTTGATTTTTTTCCAGCTTCCCAGTACAAGCCATGATATTATAAATAATGTCATGGAGTAGTAAAATTTGTTATGCAGAAAATAAGCCCTCACACAGCTCTGTACACAAAGAAATGTAAAAGATATGTAAAAAGTTACAGATTTTTAAATGTGGGGGCGAAAAATGAACAAAAAAAATGCTGCATCCATAAGGGGTTAAGAAATCTTCAAATATATATATAAAAAAAAGATCTATCAAGTTATATAGTATACATGTCCCACCTGGGCCCAGTGATTGGTCTATTTTAGTCTTATTGACGTGACATTGCACTTCATCCCGAGATGGGCTGAGCCCTCTCCATGCAAGGTGGGCCTTTGCTGCATATTGCAGCAAACACCCACCGGTAACACCAGCGATCGGTGGCAGTACTGACCTGTAAATGCCTCTGGTAAGGCTTCTGGAGGCCCTAGGGGAGCATGGGCTCAGCCATATTAGATTTGATTACTGTCCCCCTGTGAAGTCATCGGAGGCAGAAATCAGTTACCAGGACAGCCTTGGGTCATACAAAGATCCGAGGCTGTCCCGTTTTGCGTCCCGTTTTAACTACACAATGCAATAAATAATGTACAAAATCCCCATATACTGCCATACTGTAGTATGGCAGTGTATGGTAGGATCAATCAGACAACCTAGGGTTAAAGTAACCTAGGGGGTTTTAAAAATAGTAAAGTAAAAAAAAGCTATATTAAAAAACCTAATAATTCAAATCACCCCCCTTTCACTAGAAGTCATATTAATATAAATAAACAGTAAAGATCATAAACACATTAGGTATTACCGCATTCAAAAATGCCCAATCTATCATAATATAATACTGGTTTTGTCACTTCGTTTAACTCTGTAATGGAAAATAGTGCCCAAAATCGCAAATGGCACTTTTTTGCCATTTTGAAAAATATAAAAAATTCAATAAAAAGTGATCAAAGGGATGCACCATCCTAATAATAGAAGCATTGAAAACTTCATCAAAAGTCACAAAAAATAACACCACCCACAGCTCTATACACCAAAGTATGAAAAAGTTATTACTGCCAGAAGAGGGCAAAATGAAGAATTTTCTTTTTGTACAGGTTTTAATTTTTGTACATGTATGAAAACATTATAAAACCTATACAAATTTGTTATCTCAGTGATCGTACTGACCCACATAATGATGATCTGTCATTTGGGGCACACAGTGAAAGCTGTAAAATCCAAGCCCACAAGAAAATGGCGCAAATGCATTTTTCATCATTTTCACTGCATTCAAAAAAAAATTCTGCTTCCCAGTACATGGCATAGAATAGTATATACCGTCACTATGAAGTGCAATTTGTTATGCAGAAAACAAAGCAAAACAGAGCTCTTTACATGGAAAAATAAAAAAAAGTTATTGCTTTTTAAAAGTGGGGAGTTAAAAATGGAAAGGCAAAAACAAAAAAGGTTGTTAGAGGATTTACATTATTCTTCCTCATATCATCAGTCAGGGGATTTTCCTTTGTTTAAAAAGAAACATTGAACAGATTGACCCTTTCCTTATCTCCCTCCACCATGACCCCAGGTTATTCCTCATCTCCCTCCACCATGACCCCAGGATATTCCTCATCTCCCTCCACCATGACCCCAGGTTATTCCTCATCTCCCTCCACCATGACCCCAGAATATTCCTCATCTCCCTCCACCATGACCCCAGGTTATTCCTCATCTCCCTCCATCATGACCCCAGGTTATTCCTCATCTCCCTCCACCATGACCCCAGGTTATTCCTCATCTCCCTCCACCATGACCCCATGTTCTTCCTCATCTCCCTCCACCATGACCCCAGGATATTCCTCATCTCCCTCCACCATGACCCCAGGTTATTCCTCATCTCCCTCCACCATGACCCCAGGTTATTCCTCATCCCCCTCCACCATGACCCCAGAATATTCCTCATCTCCCTCCACCATGAACCCATGTTATTCTTCATCTCCCTCCACCATGACCCCATGTTATTCCTCATCTCCCTCCACCATGTCCCCAGGTTATTCCTCATCTCCCTCCACCATGACCCCAGGTTATTCCTCATCTCCCTCCACCATGACCCCAGGTTATTCCTCATCTCCCTCCACCATGACCCCATGTTATTCCTCATCTCCCTCCACCATGACCCTAGAATATTCCTCATCTCCCTCCACCATGACCCCATGTTATTCTTCATCTCCCTCCACCATGACCCCATGTTATTCCTCATCTCCCTCCACCATGACCCCAGGTTATTCCTCATCTCCCTCCACCATGACTCCATGTTATTCCTCATCTCCCTCCACCATGACCCCATGTTATTCCTCATCTCCCTCCACCATGACCTCAGGTTATTCTTCATCTCCCTCCACCATGACCCCAGGATATTCCTCATCTCCCTCCACCATGACCCCAGGATATTCCTCATCTCCCTCCACCATGAACCCAGGTTATTCCTTATCTCCCTACAGCATGACCCCAGGTTATTCCTCATCTCCCTCCACCATGACCCCAGGTTATTCCTCATCTCCCTCCACCATGACCCCAGGTTATTCCTCATCTCCCTCCACCATGACCCCAGGTTATTCCTTATCTCCCTACAGCATGACCCCATGTTATTCCTCATCTCCCTCCACCATGTCCCCAGGTTATTCCTCATATCCCTCCACCATGACCCCATGTTGTTGCTCAGAGGTTGGCACTTTCAGTTTCTAGTTTCTTGTCGCTTTTATAATTGGGAAATAATTTTGGGCTTGTTTTTGCTTTCTTTCTGTCTCTACTTTTGCTTCCTTTCTTTGTTGTTTACAGAATGTATTTTTCGCTCTAGTACAAAGTTAAACGATACGGCTTTGCTTCCATAATATTTTTTCATAAAGAGCTTGTGTGCATGGAACTCTTTATTTAATTTAATTTAAAAAAATCTAAGTAGTCTATATGCTACAAAACTTCAAATGTATAGTTTATGAAGGAATTTATGTTTAAAAAGTTAGGAAAAAAATGTTCCTTTTATTTTAGGGCATCAGATACAATCTTGAAATTTTAAGACGCCACAGAATTTAGATAATTGATGCTAATTAATGTGACCAGACACCAGAATTTATGTTTTAAATTTAACAAATGTATTTTTCATTGTATTTTTTTTTTTACTTTTTACTTTAAAAGGATGATAATGTTTTATTTTAGATAATGTAAACTCGGAAAAAGAGTCTTTGTCACTTTGCCATTGTTTAAGAGTTAAGATATGACAAATATATTGAAGAATTAAAAAGTCATATATTAAAACTTTTACAATATTTTGTAGTAATAATGTTGGCAATGCCATAGTATGTACTTGACTGTATAATACAGTTATAAAAAAGCAGGACTTTGAAATACAAATGTTACTAACAAAAGTTTACTATACAGCACCAATACTGATTTTGTGACTGGAAAGAAATTCTAAAAATGTTTACTAAAATTATTTTAAAAATAAAAACATATCTCAATATTTGATTGGACATAAAAAGCACTTGATTGTATGATATTCTTCTGCTCCATGAAGCCATTTCCCAGACAGGGCAGTCCCATGGTCATTGGAGACGCCTTGTCTGCATGGATTTGCATTCCCAATCACAGGGCGACATTTCAAATGATTTGCAAATAAAGTTATCTAGTTTCATCAGAAAGACACATCCTGGCCTTTCTTTAGTGGGAAGAGATAATAAACACATAACAAAGGAGAACACTCATAACAAGACACTCTTAAACAAAAAGCCTCGCTGATAAGGAAGTGGGACCAACACCCTTCATTTACATGGGGGAGGTTGTTGAGACAAAAGGGGGCCGACTAAGTAGTATAAGAAACCCAGATACAACTCACATGAGGAGAACTTCTTGTTGGAAGATCTTACTGGAGGAGCTTAGACTGAGAGACTGAGACACAGAATGGAGAGAGAGCTGATCCAGATATGTGTGGAGGAGGGAGCCTGGGAAGGAGGACATGAAGCTGGTGCCAAGGACCCCCAGGATGGTGAGTACTGACAGCCTTCATTGCTTTCTAGAAATGATTTTTCCTCTGCCACATTATTTCTGCCTATATCCACTACCACAAAATATAGCCTTTCAAACGGAAAAATAGCGGTAGTGCCTCCACAATATTGGTGTTTATCTGACTCTCATGACTTGTTCTATTTTTGGGCGCAAAATTGTGGCACTGCTTGTGAATCTGAGATATTTCCGTCTCTATTGGGTACAATTTTTGGCGCAAAATTATTGCAGCTAAACGCTGGTCTTGGGAGTTCATAGCGATTGCACTTGTATTACTGAAGTGTTTGCAAAAGGATTGTGACACGGAAGTCTGACATGAATCTGTTCACCCGTTAAACTGAGTTCACCAGAAAAAAATGGTGCACTCAAGCTCCTGGCTTCATAAATCTGGAGCCAATAGAACTCCTTAGACTAGTTTTCTGCAGCTCTAATTGTGCGCCAAAACATTTTGTAAAAGTGGTGGATTCCCTAACAGCGCCCAAATTGTGGGCACTTCTAAAAAGTCGATAATGAAGACCCCCATTGTGCTTTTTATCGAATGTATGATTTTCATTGTACATTCACAGTTTGCAGTAAAAAATGCATCTCAACTGCATAAAAATAAAAATGCAGCAATAGGAGTAAAGAGGTGCAGAAATGTAGGGGTACAGTCATGTACAGATGTAGGAGTGCAGTCATGTACAGATATAGGGGTGCAGTCATGTACAGGTGTAGGGGTACAGTCACGTACAGATGTAGGGGTGCAGTCATGTACAGGTGTAGGGGTACAGTCATGTACAGGTGTAGGGGTGCAGTCATGTACAGGTGTAGGGGTGCAGTCATGTACAGCTGTAGGGGTACAGTCATGTACAGGTGTAGGGGTGCAGTCTTGTACAGGTGTAGGGGTGCAGTCATGTACAGGTGTAGGGGTGCAGTCATGTACAGGTGTAGGGGTACAGTCATGTACAGATGTAGGGGTGCAGTCATGTATAGATGTAGGGGTGCAGTCATGTACAGGTGTAGGGGTGCAGTCATGTACAGCTGTAGGGGTGCAGTCATGTACAGGTGTAGGGGTGCAGTCATGTACATATGTAGGGGTGCAGTCATGTACAGGTGTAGGGGTGCAGTCATGTACAGCTGTAGGGGTGCAGTCATGTACAGGTGTAAGGGTGCAGTCATGTACAGGTGTAGGGGTGCAGTCATGTACAGGTGTAAGGGTGCAGTCATGTACAGATATAGGGGTACAGTCATGTACAGGTGTAGGGGTGTAGTCATATACACGTGTAGGGGCACAGTCATGTACAGGTGTAGGGGTACAGTCATGTACAGGTGTAGGGGTGCAGTCATGTACAGGTGTAGGGGTGTAGTCAGGTACAGGTGTAGGGGTGTAATCATGTACAGGTGTAGGGGTACAGTCAAGTACAGGAGTAGGGGGGCAGTCATGTACAGGTGTAGGGTTGCAGTCATGTACAGGTGTAGGGGTGCAGTCATGTACAGGTGTAGGGGTGTAGCCAGGTACAGGTGTAGGGGTGTAATCATGTACAGGTGTAGGGGTACAGTCAAGTACAGGAGTAGGGGTACAGTCATGTACAGGTGTAGGGGTACAGTCATGTACAGGTGGGGGTGCAAAGATGTACATATATTGAAATATAAAGCATCACATATGTACAAAATAGGGATCATTCATCTTTAGTCTGGACATTTGTCTGTCTTTTTTTCCCCTGGTTTTGGACTTGTTTGATTTATCTTAGAGGGTGATATATGATATTAGAGGGTGAGATATGATATATAAAATTTTATAAATATTTATATCATTACAGATTTATTAACTTTGTTATTGATCAACTTGTTATTCAACCTTATATTGTAGATGACGTTACTTGTGACTCAGAGGAACATCTGATATCTTCAGATATTAAAGCTGATGATTGTGGGATCACACAAGATACATGTATAGAAAACAACAGCAGAAAGGTTTCACCATCAGACCTTCATTGCAACAATCTATCATCTGATCCTATTACATTGGACACTTCTTCTGATACAACACAGACTAATAGTCCAAAAAGGAGCCACCACAGAGAAGCCGAGCATCTAAGAACTGCAACCAGGAAGACATTTTCTTGTTCTAAATGTGAGAAATGTTTTACTCTTAAATGGAATCTCCTCGCACATCAGAAAATTCACACAGGGGAGAAGCCGTTTTCATGTTCGGAATGTGGAAAATGTTTTATTCAAAAATCAGATCTAGTTCAGCACGAGAGAATTAACACAGGGGAGAAGACGTTCTCTTGTTCGCAATGTGCCGAATGTTTTATTGAAAAATCAAATCTTCTTGTACATGAGAGAATTCACACAGGGGAGAAGCCATTTTCATGTTCAGAATGTGGCAAATGTTTTCGTCATAAATCAGAACTTGTTCAGCACGAGAGAATACACACAGGGGAGAAACCGTTTTCCTGTTCAGAATGTGGCAAATGTTTTCGTCATAAATCAGATCTTGTTAAAAATGTGAGAATTCACACAGGGGAGAAGCCATTTTCATGTTCAGAATGTGGCAAATGTTTTCGTCAGAAATCATATCTTGTTAAACATGAGAGAATTCACACGGGGGAGAAGCCGTTTTCATGTTCGGAATGTGGAAAATGTTTTATTCAAAAATCAGATCTAGTTCAGCACGAGAGAATTAACACAGGGGAGAAGACGTTTTCTTGTTCGCAATGTGCCAAATGTTTTATTGAAAAATCAAATCTTCTTGTACATGAGAGAATTCACACAGGGGAGAAGCCATTTTCATGTTCAGAATGTGGCAAATGTTTTTGTCATAAATCAGAACTTGTTCAGCACGAGAGAATACACACAGGGGAGAAACCGTTTTCCTGTTCAGAATGTGGCAAATGTTTTCGTCATAAATCAGATCTTGTTAAAAATGTGAGAATTCACACAGGGGAGAAGCCATTTTCATGTTCAGAATGTGACAAATGTTTTCGTCAGAAATCATATCTTGTTAAACATGAGAGAATTCACACAGGGGAGAAGCCGTTTTCATGTTCAGAATGTGGCAAATGTTTTCGTCATAAATCAGAACTTGTTCAGCACGAGAGAATACACACAGGGGAGAAACCGTTTTCCTGTTCAGAATGTGGCAAATGTTTTCGTCATAAATCAGATCTTGCTAAACATGTGAGAATTCACACAAGGGAGAAGCCATTTTCATGTTCAGAATGTGGCAAATGTTTTCGTCAGAAATCATATCTTGTTAAACATGAGAGAATTCACACAGGGGAGAAGCCGTTTTCATGTTCAGAATGTGGCAAATGTTTTCGTCAGAAATCAAAACTTATTGAACATGAGAGAATTTACACAGGGGAGAAGCCGTTTTCATGTTCAGAATGTGACAAATGTTTTTTTCAAAAATCTCATCTTGTTAAACATGAGAGAATTCACACAAGGGAGAAGCTTTATTCTTGTTCAGAATGTGGCAAATGTTTTATTCAAAAATCAGATCTAGTTCAGCACGAGAGAATTCACACAGCGGAGAAGACGTTCTCTTGTTCGCAATGTGCCAAATGTTTTATTGAAAAATCAAATCTTCTTGTACATGAGAGAATTCACACAGGGGAGAAGCCATTTTCATGTTCAGAATGTGGCAAATGTTTTCGTCATAAATCAGAACTTGTTCAGCACGAGAGAATACACACAGGGGAGAAACCGTTTTCCTGTTCAGAATGTGGCAAATGTTTTCGTCATAAATCAGAACTTGTTAAACATGTGAGAATTCACACAGGGGAGAAGCCATTTTCATGTTCAGAATGTGGCAAATGTTTTCGTCAGAAATCATATCTTGTTAAACATGAGAGTATTCACACAGGGGAGAAGCCGTTTTCATGTTCAGAATGTGGCAAATGTTTTCGTCAGAAATCAAAACTTATTGAACATGAGAGAATTCACACAGGGGAGAAGCCGTTTTCATGTTCAGAATGTGGCAAATGTTTTCGTCAGAAATCAGATCTTGTTAAACATGAGAGAATTCACACAGGGGAGAAGCCGTTTTCATGTTCAGAATGTGGCAAATGTTTTAGTCAGAAATCAAAACTTATTGAACATGAGAGAATTCACACAGGGGAGAAGCCGTTTTCATGTTCAGAATGTGACAAATGTTTTTTTCAAAAATCTCATCTTGTTAAACATGAGAGAATTCACACAGGGGAGAAACCATTTTCATGTTCAGAATGCGGGAAAAGTTTTATTCAAAAATCAGATCTTGTTCAGCATGAGAAAATTCACACAGGGGAGAAACCGTTTTCATGTTCAGAATGTGGCAAATGTTTTATTAGGAAATCAGATCTTTTTAAACACGAAAGAATTCACACAGGGGAGAAGCGGTTTTCATGTTCAGAATGTGGCAAATGTTTTCGTCAGAAATCAAAACTTATTGAACATGAGAGAATTCACACAGGGGAGAAGCCGTTTTCATGTTCAGAATGTGGCAAATGTTTTATTAGGAAATCAGATCTTGTTAAACACGAAAGAAATCACACAGGGGAGAAGCAGTTTGTGTAAACAATGTGACAAATGTTTTGCAATGAAATCCCATCTCTAAACACGTCTCTCACACAGGAAAAAACAACATTTTAACGTTAAGAATGTGGCAAACATTTTCCTTTTTTTTACATATGAGAGGAGCCACAAGGGGAGAAGTCTTGTACTTATTGAACATCTGCATTTGTAATTGAGTTTGATGTTGAGTTGTATGAGATGCAATAACCAATAAACTTCAGATTGAATTAGAGAACTTGTACAATTATGTAACACAATCAGAATAAGAGAGAAAAATGGGGAGGAGCTTGGATAAAGGATCAGCTGATGTTTTGCCTGAGTGTGAACACGGGGGAATTTATTATTGGCTTTTCTTCATTTTTTTTCGGCAGATCTTATTCTCTGTCTTGCTGCGCCATATTTATGACGTGTTAGAGCCAGGGGCATCGCAATGTCAAAGTTTCCAGGGCACGAGCTTCGTATCTTTCATCCAGTTCCCAGAATATACACCCCACCACCTGCAGAGAGGCGCAGCCAGCTGAGGATGGCAGAGAACCTTTCCTGAAACACGCACCGATCAGGGCTGTCAGTGCTGCCCTCGTCCCCTCGACAGGTGCGCTGCTTCCTGTCTGAATTGGGAAGCTCATTGTGCTGGCCCCGCCCCTTCTTTGGCCCTGCCCCTCTTTCCCTCTTTTACTCGTCTGAAGCTGTCCTGCTCTTTTCCTGCTCTTGTCAAAGTTTGCAGTGAGGGTTCCTTCCTCCAGGAACAAGGACCAGGTTATTGAGTGACACCCCCCCCCCCCCCCGCTCACAGCAGCATGAGATAGGTTATTCCAGGCCAGTGAAAGAAAAACAGGTGTCCTTTTATCGTTAAATTGCGGACAAACTTATTAATGTCACAAATTGATTTATTTTCTATTTGTGGCACTAATAAGTTTGTCAGCAATTTACCGATAAAAAGACATTTTCCTTCTGATGAACAATCCATGGTCACACAAGTTACTCCTGTCTGCAATGGACAATTATTTGTAATAACTAGAGATGAGCGAACATGCTCGTCCGAGCTTGATGCTCGGTCGAGCATTAGCGTACTCGAAACTGCTCGTTGCTCGGACGAATACTTCGCCCGCTCGAGAAAATGGCAGCTCCCGCCGTTTTGCTTTTTGGCGGCCAGAAACAGAGCCAATCACAAGCCAGGAGACTCTGCAGTCCACCCAGCATGACGTGGTACCCTTACACGTCGATAGCAGTGGTTGGCTGGCCAGATCAGGTGACCCTGGGATAGACTAGCCGCTGCCCGCGCTGCTCGGATCATTCTGTGTCTGGATGCCGCTAGGGAGAGAGCTGCTGCTGGTCAGGGAAAGCGTTAGGGTGTTCTATTAGCTTACTGTTAGGCAGGAGTGATTCTCCAAGAACCCAACAGCCCTTCTTAGGGCTACAATAACGTTCTACTTTTTTTTTTTTATTTGCAGCTAGTACCATATTGTGAGGAATTTGCAGGGGGACTTGCTACCGTTGTGTTTAGCTCTTAGTGACACACATATCCACCTCAAACACCAAAGTGGGAAAATTTATTAGGGGTTTGATTTCAATTAGGCACAGTCTGCCATTTACTTTTTATTTTACGTTTATTTTTTTAATAACTCAGTGTCATCTCATCTGGCATAGTAGTGTGCTTTCATACTTGGCTAGAAAATAGCCATAGGAGAATCCAAACAGCTTACTTACGCCTACAGTAGCGTTATATATATTTGATTTCTGGTTGATCTGCTGGTGGCTGTACTTAATGCAGTGCATCTACTAGCCAATTGTGAGCAATTTGTAGTGAGACTTGCGACCGGTGTGTTTTGCGCTTAGTGACGCACATATCCATTGCAAAGACCGAAGTGGGAAAATTTAGTAGGGGTTGGATTTCAATTAGGCACAGTCTGCCATTTTTCCTTTTTTATTTTACGTTTATTTTGTTTCATAACTCTGCGTCATCTCATCTGGCATAGTAGTGTGCTTTCATACTTGGCTAGAAAATAGCCATAGGAGAATCTAAACGGCTTACTTACGCCTACAGTAGCGTTATATATATTTGATTTCTGGTTGATCTGCTGGTGGCTGTACTTGCTGCAGTGCATCTACTAGCAAATTGTGAGCAATTTGTAGTGAGACTTGCGACCGGTGTGTTTTGCGCTTAGTGACGCACATATCCATTGCAAAGACCGAAGTGGGAAAATTTAGTAGGGGTTGGATTTCAATTAGGCACAGTTTGCCATTTTTCCTTTTTTATTTTACGTTTATTTTGTTTCATAACTCAGCGTCATCTCATCTGGCATAGTAGTGTGCTTTCATACTTGGCTAGAAAATAGCCATAGGAGAATCTAAACGGCTTACTTACGCCTACAGTAGCGTTATATATATTTGATTTCTGGTTGATCTGCTGGTGGCTGTACTTGCTGCAGTGCATCTACTAGCAAATTGTGAGCAATTTGTAGTGAGACTTGCGACCGCTGTGTTTTGCGCTTAGTGACGCACATATTCATTGCAAAGACCGAAGTGGGAAAATTTAGTAGGGGTTGGATTTCAATTAGGCACAGTCTGCCATTTTTCCTTTTTTATTTTACGTTTATTTTGTTTCATAACTCTGCGTCATCTCATCTGGCATAGTAGTGTGCTTTCATACTTGGCTAGAAAATAGCCATAGGAGAATCTAAACGGCTTACTTGCGCCTACAGTAGCGTTATATATATTTGATTTCTGGTTGATCTGCTGGTGGCTGTACTTGCTGCAGTGCATCTACTAGCAAATTGTGAGCAATTTGTAGTGAGACTTGCGACCGCTGTGTTTTGCGCTTAGTGACGCACATATCCATTGCAAAGACCGAAGTGGGAAAATTTTGTAGGGGTTGGATTTCAATTAGGCACAGTCTGCCATTTTTCCTTTTTTATTTTACGTTTATTTTGTTTCATAACTCTGCGTCATCTCATCTGGCATAGTAGTGTGCTTTCATACTTGGCTAGAAAATAGCCATAGGAGAATCTAAACGGCTTACTTACGCCTACAGTAGCGTTATATATATTTGATTTCTGGTTGATCTGCTGGTGGCTGTACTTGCTGCAGTGCATCTACTAGCCAATTGTGAGCAATTTGTAGTGAGACTTGCGACCGGTGTGTTTTGCGCTTAGTGACGCACATATCCATTGCAAAGACCGAAGTGGGAAAATTTAGTAGGGGTTGGATTTCAATTAGGCACAGTCTGCCATTTTTCCTTTTTTATTTTACGTTTATTTTGTTTCATAACTCTGCGTCATCTCATCTGGCATAGTAGTGTGCTTTCATACTTGGCTAGAAAATAGCCATAGCAATAGGATAGCATCGTTTGGTTTTAAAAACTCAAAAACACAAAAAAAAACAAACAACACAAAAAAAAGTTAAAAAAAAATTAAAGTTATAACTCTCATTTTAAAAATGTTTAACCCGAGGGCTAGGGGTAGAGGACGAGGGCGGGGACGTGGGCGTCCAACTACTGCAGGGGTCAGAGGCCGTGGTCCTGGCCGGGGTGAGACACCACCTGCTTATGAGGGAGCAGGGGAACGCCGCAGAGCTACACTCCCTAGGTTCATGTCTGAAGTTACTGGGACTCGTGGTAGAGCACTGTTGAGGCCAGAACAGTGCGAACAGGTGATGTCGTGGATTGCCGACAATGCTTCGAGCAATTTGTCCACCAGTCAGTCTTCCACGCAGTCCACCCATGTCACCGAAATCGCCACTCCTCCAGCTCCTGCACCTCAGCCTCCTCCCCCCCAGTCTGCCCCCTCCCAGGAAAATTTGGCATTTGAACCGGCATACTCTGAGGAACTGTTTTCTGGACCCTTCCCACAGTCACAAACCACTTGTCCGGTTGCTGCTGAGCAATTTTCCGATGCCCAGGTTTTCCACCAGTCACAGTCTGTGGGTGATGATGACCTTCTTGACGTAGTGGAAGTGTGTAAAGAGGTGTCCGACGATGAGGAGACACGGTTGTCAGACAGTGGGGAAGTTGTTGTCAGGGCAGGAAGTCCGAGGGGGGAGCAGACTGAGGGATCGGAGGATGATGAGGTGACAGACCCAAGCTGGGTTGATAGGCCGGGTGAACACAGTGCTTCTGAGACGGAGGAGAGTCCTCGACCAGAACAGGTTGGAAGAGGCAGTGGTGGGGCCAGACGGAGAGGCAGGGCCAGAGCTGGTGCATCAGCGCCAAATGTGTCAACTAGTGAAGCTCCCGTGGCGAGGGCTCTTGCGGCGAGGCCTAGATTTTAAGAAGTCTGGAGGTTCTTTAAGGAAACACCGGATGACCGACGGACTGTGGTGTGCAACATTTGCCAAACCAGGATCAGCAGGGGTTCCACCACTACTAGCTTAACTACCACCAGTATGCGCAGGCATATGAATGCTAAACACCCCACTCAGTGGCAACAAGCCCGTTCACCTCCGGCCGGGCACACCACTGCTCCTTCCCCTGTGTCAGCTGATAGTCAGCCCCCTGCCCAGGACCCTGCCACAAAAACCCCATCGTCGCCTCCACGATCCTCCACAGCATCCACCAGCGTTCAGCTCTCCATACCCCAGACGCTGGAGCGGAAACGCAAATATAGTGCAACCCACCCGCACGCCCAAGCCCTTAATGTCCACATCTCCAGATTGCTTAGCCTGGAGATGCTGCCCTATAGGCTAGTAGAGACCGAGGCCTTTCGCAACCTAATGGCGGCGGCCGCCCCTCGGTATTCGGTCCCCAGCCGCCACTACTTTTCCCGGTGTGCCGTCCCAGCCCTGCACCAGCACGTGTCAGACAACATCACCCGTGCCCTGACCAACGCCGTTTCTGACAAGGTCCACCTGACCACAGACACGTGGACGAGTGCTGCCGGGCAGGGCCACTATATATCGCTGACGACACATTGGGTTAACTTGGTGGAGGCTGGGACCGAGTCTGACCCTGGGGCTGGTCATATACTGCCGACGCCGAGGATTGCGGGGCCTACCTCGGTCCAGGTGTTTCAGGCCTACTATGCCGCCTCCTCCTCCTCCCACCCCTCCTCCACCTCCTACTCCGAACTACCATCCGTGGGCACGGCGCCATCAGTCGGTAGCTCTAGGCACAGCAGCAGTGCCGTCGCTAAGCGACAGCAGGCGGTGCTCAAACTGCTGAGCCTAGGCGATAAAAGGCACACCGCCCAAGAGCTATTACAGGGCATCACGGCGCAGACTGATCTGTGGCTGGCACCGCTGAACCTGAAGCCAGGCATGGTTGTGTGTGACAACGGCCGTAACCTGGTGGCGGCTCTGCAACTCGGCAGACTGACACATGTGCCATGCCTGGCCCATGTGTTAAATCTGATAGTTCAGCGTTTCCTCAAGACATACCCCAATCTGTCAGATTTGCTCACGAAGGTGCGCCGCATCTGTGCGAATTTCAGGAAGTCCAGCACAGATGCTGCCACTCTCAGGGCAGCGCAGCGCCGCCTCCAACTGCCCGCTCACCGACTGTTGTGCGACGTGCTCACGAGGTGGAATTCAACACTGACCATGTTATCCAGAGTTTACCAGCAGCGCCGAGCGATTGTAGACTGCCAGATGTCAACTTCCACCAGAACTGGTAGTCAGGTCAGTCAGCTTCCTCAAGTCTACAATGAGGAGTGGACGTGGATGTCTGATATCTGTCAGGTGCTGAGTAACTTTGAGGAGTCAACACAGATGGTCAGTGGCGATGCCGCCATCATCAGCCTCACCATCCCGCTGCTTGGCCTGTTGAAAAACTCTCTGATCAGCATGAAGTCGGAAGCTTTGCGCTCGTCACAAGAGACGGGGGAAGAAGATTCCCTTGTTGATAGCCAAAGCACCCTTAGGTCTGTTTCTCAGCGCATATCGGAGGAGGTGGAGGTGGAGGAGGAAGAGGAGGAGAATGTTGGCGAGACACAAGAGGGGACCATTGTTGAGTCCTTCACTGTTCAGCGTGTATGGGCAGAAGAAGAGGAGTTGGAGGAGTTGGAGGAGGAGGAAATGGACAGTCAGGCCAGTGAGGGGAGTGAATTCTTACGCGTTGGTACTCAGGCGCATATGGCAGATTTCATGCTAGGCTGCCTATCCCGTGACCCTCGCGTTCAAAGAATTTATTCCAGCACCGATTACTGGGTATTCACTCTCCTGGACCCACGGTACAAGCAAAATCTTTCCACTCTCATCCCTGGAGAGGAAAGGAGTGTGAGAATGCATGAATACCAGCAGGCCCTGGTGCACAAGCTGAAACAGTATTTCCCTTCTGACAGCGCTAGTGGCAGAGTGCGTAGTTCTGCGGGACAAGTAGCGAGGGAGAGTAGGCGAGCAGGCAGCTTGTCCAGCACTGGCAAGGGTACGCTTTACAAGGCTTTTGCCAGCTTTATGTCACCCCAGCAAGACACTGTCACCTGTCCCCAGTCTCGGCAGAGTAGGGCTGATCTTTACAGAAAGATGGTGAGGGAGTACGTAGCTGACCATACCATCGTGCTAAATGATCACACAGCTCCCTACAACTACTGGGTTTCAAAGCTGGACATGTGGCACGAACTGGCGCTGTACGCCTTGGAGGTTCTTGCCTGCCCTGCCGCTAGCGTCTTGTCCGAGCGGGATTCAGTGCAGCTGGTGGCATCATCACCGATAAGCGTACACGCCTGTCGACTGTCAGCGCTGACAGGCTGACGCTTATTAAGATGAATAAAGCCTGGATTTCTCATAATTTCCAATCTCCACCAGGTGAAGGAAGCTCAACCTGAATAATTTATGCACTCCTCCTCCTCCTCATTTTCCTCCTTCTCCTCCTCTTTGTAAACTAAAGCAGAGGAAACTGGCTATTTTTTGACAGGGCCCACTGGCTCTAGCTATAGTACTTTATGCATTTAATTTTTCTGGAGGGCCACCTACCCGGTCCTCTGTTTTAAACAATTTTTGGGAGTGCCACATACAGGCACTCAATCTATTCAATTTTTCTGGAGGGCCACCTACCTGCTCCTCTGGTTTGAAAACTTTTTTGGACTGCCACATACAGGCACTCAATCTATTCCATTTTTCTGGAGGGCCACCTACCTGCTCCTCTGGTTTGAAAACTTTTTTGAACTGCCACATACAGGCACAATCCAAATTAAATTGTCTCCATAGCAGCCTCCACACGTCTCCATTGCTACCTCCAAAAGTCGTCCATATAGCTGCCTCCATACATCGTCCCCTTATCAAACGAGGTGTGTCAGGCAGAAATTTGGGTTGTTTTCATGGATTCCACATCAAAGTTGTTAACTTTGTCGCCACCCTGCTGTGTTATCCACAAAATATACTGGCAAACTTTTACCATTTAGGGATATTATTTCAGCGCTTCTTGCGCATCTGTTTACATTCCCCTCACCCGCCATATCCCAAACTTATAAGAACGCTACTACACTTAACTTGGTGCAGGCTGGGACCGAGTCTGACCCTGGGGCTGGTCATATACTGCAGACGCAGAGGATTGCGGGGCCTACCTCGGTCCAGGTCTCAAAGGCCTACTATACCTCCTCCTCCTCCTCCGAATTACCATCCGTGGCCATGGCGCCATCAGTCGGTAGCTCTAGGCACAGCAGCAGTGCCGTTGCTAAGCGACAGCAGGCGGTGCTCAAACTGCTGAGCCTAGGCGATAAAAGGCACACCGCCCAAGAGCTATTACAGGGCATTCCACATCAAACTTGTTAACTTTGTCGCCACCCTGCTGTGTAATCCACAAAATATACTGGCAAACTTTTATCATTTACCGATATTATTTCAGCGCTTCTTGCGCATTTGTTTACATTCCCCTCACCCGCCATATCCCAAACTTATAAGAACGCTACTACACTTGATCTTATACAAAAGGTTCTTAGAAGTGCTGTTTGGGGAGTAGCCTAAAGACAGGGGCTTGGATTGGCGAAAGCTCGCCTGGAAGCGGAGCGCCAGCTCCATCCCAAGATCCAACTAACATAGTTTTAACTGCAGCACCTTTAATCTACTACTAGTTCACTGCCTCCATAATAATAATAATAATAATCTTTATTTATATAGCGCCATCATATTCCGTAGCGCTTTACAGATCATAGGAAACAAATACAAATGTAATGTAACAGAGCACAACATTTGTATGGAACAACAGGAGTGAGGTCCCTGCTCGCCAGAGCTTACGGTTTATGAAGATGATGGGGTAACACGAGGTAAAAGAATATTTAATGGTCAAGCCATTCTTCTTAGGGAGTAGAACAAAATATAATAAATGGAATTGCTGTCGCTTGAACCACTCAGCCGTCATCTTATATACCAGGTCCAGGGTGAATGGGACTGCAGAGAAGTCTGGTGCCTGTTGGTTGCTGGATAACAGATGGGAGGACGACACAGGACGGGTTAGTAGAAGAGTTAAAACTTCATGCAGTTAATGAGTGTTATAGGCTTGCCTAAAGAAATGGGTTTTAAGAGCACGTTTGAAACTTTGGAGGTTAGGTATTAGTCTGATAGTCCGGGGCAGAGCATTCCATAGAATTCGTGCAGCTCTAGAGAAGTCTTGGAGACGCGAGTGGGAGGTCCGCACTAGGGTAGAGGTTAATCTAAGATCACTGGCGAATCTAAGAGCACGGGTTGGGCGATAGACTGAGATAAGAGAGGAGAGGTAGGGGGGTGCAGCATTATACAGAGCTTTATGGATGAGGGTTATTATTTTAAACTGTATTCGAAAGGAGACTGGCCGCCAGTGCAGCGACTGGCATGAACTGTAGGCATACATGGTCCCCTTATCAAACGAGCTGTGTCAGGCAGAATTTTGGGTTGTTTTCATGGCTTCCACAACAAACTTGTTAACTTTGTCGCCACCCTGCTGTGTAATCCACAAAATATACTGGCAAACTTTTATCATTTACCAATATTATTTCAGCGCTTCTTGCGCATCTGTTTACATTCCCCTCACCCGCCATATCCTAAACTTATAAGAACGCTACTACACTTGATCTTATACAAAAGGTTCTTAGAAGTGCTGTTTGGGGAGTAGCCTAGAGACAGGGGCTTGGATTGGCGAAAGCTCGCCTGGCAGCGGAGCGCCAGCTCCATGCCAAGATCCAACTAACATAGTTTTAACTGCAGCACCTTTAATCTACTACTAGTTCACTGCCTCCATACATGGTCCCCTTATCAAACGAGCTGTGTCAGGCAGAATTTTGGGTTGTTTTCATGGCTTCCACATCAAACTTGTTAACTTTGTCGCCACCCTGCTGTGTAATCCACAAAATATACTGGCAAACTTTTATCATGTACCGATATTATTTGAGCGCTTCTTGCTCACCTCCTTTGGTTCCTCTCTGCCACCCATTGGTTTGAAGCCTGAGTCCATTTAGGGTATGTCGCCATGCCACTCTCTAGCCTGCCGCTGCTGCCGCTGCCTCTGCATGCCGTCCCCTATAGTGTCAGGGTCAATTATTGGATGTTTTAGATGCTATCTAGCTTCATTATGTCACTCTGTCATGGCCATGCTGTTGCCCATAATTTTGGCATAATGGTGCATTTAAGCAGCCTCAAAGGCATCCATGCATGCTGCCCCTGCTGTTTCCTGTCCATTTCCATGGTGTTTCCATCCTTTTCTGAGGTTCCCAGGTGTTTGGCCAAGCTTCCCTGTGCAGAGCCTTGGTCCCCTTGAAAAATGCTCGAGTCTCCCATTGACTTCAATGGGGCTCGTTATTCGAGACGAGCACTCGAGCATCGGGAAAAGTTCGTCTCGAATAACGAGTACCCGAGCATTTTAGTGCTCGCTCATCTCTAGTGTTGGTCCCACTTCCTTATCAGCCAGGCTGATTTTTTATGACACTCTGAGTGTTCTCCTTTGTTATGGGTTTATCAGTTTATCATCCCTTCACACCAAAGAAAGGCCAGGATGTGTCTTTCTTATGAAACTAGATAACTTCATTTGCAAATCTTTACTAGGAAAAATGTCCCCCTGTGATTCCCTACTGATTCCACATACTGAACAATAGGGAATGCAAATCCATGCAGACAAGGCGTCTCCAATGACCATGTGACAGTGTCCATGTGTCATGGAGCAGGAACATATTATACAATAAGGTGTTATTTACATCCATATTAGAAGACTTTGCTTAGGAAAATAAATATGGACATCAACATCCAAGGTAATAAAATTTATATCTACCATCCTGCTGCGTCTGACCAGGAGATTGCGTGAGAGTAATGGTCAGAGCTGATATTCTGATGTGTGTATAATTATATATATATATGATTAGGATGCACATACATGAACACAGCTAAGCTTCCATATTTTATGCTAAAGAAGTGCCATATCATCTTACCCCAGTAATTTATCTTGTCCTCAGAATACATGTAGAAGGCCAAGGACATTTCATGATGTTATTGAGGCACTCGGGGGGGGGCATTTATTATGTTCATTTACCACACAGACCAGCTCACTCCACCATGGCTCTTTGTTTCATAAAAACTTTCTTTATTTTGGCAGCTTTAAAACTTGGACATCATATTTCGTTAAAGTCGGTAGGAGAAGATGTATAAGATGATAAAGGAGACTCTCACCTGGTCCCACCACTGGTCCCAAACTGGAACTCCCACCAAGACATGACCAGGTTAGCCAATGAGGGCGAATATTTGTCCCCCAGTGGTTCTCCCTGGATCTGTAAATAATATCTACCAGAAAACATAAAATAATTATGTGACATGAGATGGTAAGTGACCTGCAATAATGGGCTCATACAATGGGCTTTAAACAATCCAGTTGGGTTGTATGGCAGTTCTCTGTGCACCTGCATGTACTACATCTGAAAGCATGGACATCATTTTAGAGAAATACATGTCTTTATCCAAAAGAACCACCGTACCCCCTTTATCCAACATCTTTATCATTACATTAGAGCAATCTCTAAGTTCAGACAGAGATGTGAAGTGTCTTTTGGACAGATTTCTTTTATGGAAGGAAAACTCCTCATTATGTGGAGTAGATAAATCTTGTTTAATTCTGTTTTGAAACGTATCCATAGAGGGTGTACGTGATTCTAACACATCATAAATATGGGGCAGCAAAACAGAGACTAAGATCTGCCAAAAAACTGAAGAAAAGCCAATAATAAATTCCCTTGTGTTCCCACTCAGGCAGAACATCAGCTGCTCCTTTATACGAGCTCCTCCCCATTTTTCTCTCTTATTCTGATTGTGTTATATAATTGTACAAGTTCTCTAATCCAATCTGAAGTTTATTGGTTATTGCATCTCATACAACACAACATCAAACTCAATTACAAATGCAGATGTTCAATAAGTACAAGACTTCTCCCCTTGTGGCTCCTCTCATATGTAAAAAAAGGAAAATGTTTGCTACATTCTTAACATTAAAATGTTTTTTTTTCCTGTGTGAGAGACCTGTTTAGAGATGGGATTTCATTGCAAAACATTTGTCACATTGTTTACATAAACCACTTCTCCCCTGTGTGAATTCTCTCATGTTTAACAAGATCTGATTTCCTAATAAAACATTTTCCACATTCTGAACATGAAAACGGCTTCTCCCCTGTGTGAATTCTCTCGTGTTTAACAAGATCTGATTTCCTAATAAAACATTTTCCACATTCTGAACATGAAAACGGTTTCTCCCCTGTGTGAATTCTCTCGTGCTGAACAAGATCTGATTTTTGAATAAAACTTTTCCCACATTCTGAACATGAAAACGGTTTCTCCCCTGTGTGAATTCTCTCATGTTTAACAAGATGAGATTTATGAGAAAAACATTTGTCACATTCTGAACATGAAAACGGCTTCTCCCCTGTGTGAATTCTCTTATGCTGAACAAGATTTGATTTTTGAATAAAACATTTCCCACATTCTGAACATACAAACGGTTTCTCCCCAGTGTGAATTCTCTCGTGCTGAACAAGATCTGATTTTTGAATAAAACTTTTCCCACATTCTGAACATGAAAACGGTTTCTCCCCTGTGTGAATTCTCTCATGTTTAACAAGATGTGATTTATGAGTAAAACATTTTCCACATCCTGAACATGAAAAAGGCTTCTCCCCTGTGTGAATTCTCTCATGTTCAACAAGACTTAATTTTTGAGTAAAACATTTCCCACATTCTGAACATGAAAAAGGCTTCTCCCCTGTGTGAACTCTCTCATGTTTAACAAGATAGGATTTCTGACTAAAACATTTGTCACATTCTGAACATGAAAACGGTTTCTCCCCTGTGTGATTTCTCTCATGTTTCAGAAGAACTGATTTCTGACGAAAACATTTGCCACATTCTGAACATGAAAATGGTTTCTCTCCTGTGTGACTTCTCTTATGTTCAACAAGACTTGACTTTTGAGTAAAACATTTTCCACATTCTGAACATGAAAATGGCTTCTCTCCTGTGTGAATTCTCTGATGTTTAACAAGACTTGACTTTTGAGTAAAACATTTTCCACATTCTGAACATGAAAATGGCTTCTCTCCTGTGTGAATTCTCTCATGTTTCACAAGATCTGATTTTTGAATAAAACATTTCCCACATTCTGGACATGAAAATGGCTTCTCCCCTGTGTGAATTCTCTCATGTTCAAGAAGATTTGATTTTTGAGAAAAACATTTGTCACATTCTGAACAAGAGAACGTCTTCTCCCCTGTGTGAATTTTCTTATGCATAATAAGATGTGATTTCTGACGAAAACATTTGCCACATTCTGAACATGAAAATGGCTTCTCTCCTGTATGAATTTTCTGATGTGTGAGGAGATTCCATTTATGAGTAAAACATTTGTCACATTTAGAACATGAAAATGTCTTCCTGGTTGCAGTTCTTAGATGCTCGGCTTCTCTGTGGTGGCTCCTTTTTGGACTTTTAGTCTGTGATGTATCACAATAGATGCCCAATGTAATAGGATCAGATGATAGATTGTTGCGGTGAAGGTCTGAGGGTAAATCCTTTCTGCTGTTGTTTTCTATACATGTATCTTGTGTGATCCCACATTCATCAGCTTTAATATCGGAATATAGCAGATGTTCCTCTGAGCCACAAGTTACGTCATCTGCCGGGAATAACAAGTTGATCAATAACAAAGTTAATAAAATCTGTAATGATATAAATATTCATAAAATTTTTGCATAAATTGCCAACTTGTTTTATTTTTAACCATTTCTGATGTCACACTGTGAACACAAAAACAGCTTCTCTCCTGTGTGAATTCTCAGTAAAACGTAGATTAAAACAGAGTAAAACATCTGTCGCATTAGGGGTCATTTATCTTAGGATTTTATTTTTATTCTCTCCTATATTTGCAACTTTTTTGGAAGCATTTGCATGTTTGCACCAAAATAAGCAAATCCACTCACTTAGCAAAGTCCACAGCAACAGATTTTTTTAGTCTAGCATCTGATATAGCTTTAGAATCCAGATGTGGACATATACAAGGTCTCAAATATGGTGCAAATCGCTGTAAGAAGTTGCAACTTTGAGGCAAATAAACTGCAGTCCTGAGTAGGCGTAGGAAGAAGCTTAGAAGAGGTTGCAGAAGAATTTGCAACTTTTTTACAACTTAAAAAAAAAAGTCACAAAAACTCAGCTGCCTGATATATCACCCTCTAAGATACATCAAACAAATCCGAAAACAGAAAAAGACACAAGATGAATGACCCCTATTTTGTTCATTTGTTCATATTCATATAGGTTCCTCTACCTACCTGTACCCCTATACATTCATATCAGTGCACCACTTTAGATTTACATAACTGCACAGCTATACCTATATATGACTGTACCCCTACATTTCTGCACCTCTATACTTTTATATTTCAGAATTTTTATTTTTATGCAGTTGAGATGCATTTTTTTCATGTTTTTATAAACAGTTTTCCAACATGTTTATTGGCGCACAATTAGAGCTGCAGAAAACTGGTCTAAGGAGTTCTATTGGCTAAAGATTTAGGAAGACAGAAGCACAGTCTTCACAAATCTGGCGCACCCTGCCGGCGCTCACTTTATTCTCGCTGAGTGCACCAGTTTTTTCTGGTGCACTCACTTTAAAGGGTGAGCAACACATTTATGTCAGACTTCTGACATAAATGAGGCCGCTAGTGCGGATATTCACCATAAGGTCCCTTTCTGGAAATAGTATTGTGTCACAATCCTGTCACAAACACTTCAAACACAAGTGTAATTGGTATGAACTCCCTAGACCAGCTTTTAGCTGCTATAATTTTGCGCCAAAAATTGTACCCAAAAACACGTCACAAATATAGAAGAGACGGAAATATCTCAGATTCACAAGTGGTGCCACAATTTTGCGCCCCAAAAAAGAACAAGTCATGAGTGTCAGATAAACACCAATATTGTGGCGCCCAAACTGCATAAATTAGGTGCAAGAGGCACAGCAACGAAAGAAAAAAAACACCACCATTTTTCAGTTTGAAAGGCTACATAAATGCCTCCTATTTGGAAGTGGATATAGGCAGAAATAATGCGACAGAGGAAAAATCAGTTCTAGAAAGCAATGAAGGCTGTCAGTACTCACCATCCTGGGGGTCCCTGGCACCAGCGTCATGTCCTTCTTCCCAGGCTCCATCCTCTGCACAAACGTGGACCTGCTCTTTCTCCATTCACAATCTCTCAGTTAGGCTCCTCCAGTAAGATCTTCCACCAAGATGTTCTCCCATGTGAGTTGTGCTTGGGTCTCTAATACCCCCTGGTCTTCCCCCTCTTGTCTCAACAACCTCCCCCATGTAAATGAAGGGTGTTGGTCCCACTTCCTTATCAGCCAGGCTGATTGTTTATGACACTCTGATTGTTCTCCTTTGTTATGGGTTTATCATCCCTTCCCACCAATGAAAGGCCAGGATGTGTCTTTCTGATGAAACTAGATAACTTCATTTGTAAATCTTTACTAGGCCAAATGTCCCCCTGTGATTCCCTACGGATTCCACATCCTGAACAATAGTGAATGCAAATTCATGCAGACCATGTGACTCACCTGTCCTGGAAATGGCTTCATGGAGCATAGAAATATACAATAAAGTGATATTTACATCCACGTTAGAAGATTCTGCTCCTGGAATGTGAATATGACATCCACATCCCATGTATTATAATTTATATTTACCATTCTACTGCGTCTGACCAGAAGATTGTGTACAATTATTAGGATACAAGATGTGTAGGAAATGGAGAAATTCTAACCTACACTGACAGCACACAACTGGATTTTGTGCTGTGTCTGATGACTTTGAGCTATAAAATGAAATAAAGGTAAAAAAAAAATAAATCAGCAGACTCTGCCTAATTCTACTCAAACCCCTAATAAATTGTCCCACTTCGGTGTTTGAGGTGGATATGCGTGTCACTAAGAGCTAAACACAACGGTCGCAGGTCTCCCAGCAAATTCCTCACAATATGGTACTAGCTGCACTACTAATGCCAGCAAGACCAGCCACAAGCAAACAAAAAAAAGGAAAATATAACGCTATTGTAGGCCTAAGTAAGCCGTTGGGGTTCTCCTATGGCTATTTTGTAGCCTACAATGAAAGCACACTGCTTTGCAAGATGAGTTTGAGCTATAAAATGAAATAAAGGTAAAAAATAAATAAATCAGCAGACTCTGCCTAATTCTAATCAAACCCCTAATAAATTGTCCCACTTCGGTGTTTGAGGTGGATATGCGTGTCACTAAGAGCTAAACACAACGGTCGCAGGTCTCCCAGCAGATTCCTCACAGTATGGTACTAGCTGCACTACTAGTGCCAGCAAGCCCAGCCACAAGCAAACAAAAAAAAGGAAAATATAACACTATTGTAGGCCTAAGTAAGCCGTTGGGGTTCTCCTATGGCTATTTTGTAGTCTACAATGAGAGCACACTGCTTTGCAAGATGAGTTTGAGCTATAAAATGAAATACAGCTAAAAAAAAAAAAAAAAATCAGCAGACTCTGCCTAATTCTACTCAAACCCCTAATAGATTGTCCCACTTCGGTGTTTGAGGTGAATATGTGTGTCACTAAGAGCTAAACACAACAGTAGCAAGTCCCCCTGCAAATTCCTCACAATATGGTACTAGCTGCACTACTAGTGCCAGCAAGCCCAGCCACAAGCAAATAAAAAAAAAAAAAGTATAACGTTATTGTAGCCCTAAGAAGGGCTGTTGGGTTCTTGTAGAATCACTTCTGCCTAACACTATTCTAATAGAACACCCTAACGCTTTCCCTGACCAGCAGCAGCTCTCTACCTAGCGGCATCCAGACACAGAATGATCCGAGCAGCGCGGGCAGGGGCTAGTCTATTCCAGGGTCACCTGATCTGGCCAGCCAACCACTGCTATCGACGTGTAAGGGTACCACGTCATGCTGGGTGGAGTGCAGAGTCTCTTGGCTTGTGATTGGCTCTGTTTCTGGCCGCCAAAAAGCAAAACGGCGGGAGATGCCATTTTCTCGAGCGGGCGAAGTATTCGTCAGAGCAACGAGCAGTTTCGAGTACGCTAATGCTCGAACGAGCATCAAGCTCGGACGAGTATGTTTGCTCATCTCTAGTGATAATGTTTTATTTTAGATAATGTAAACTCGGAAAAAGAGTCTTTGTCACTTTGCCATTGTTTAAGAGTTAAGACATGACAAATATATTGAAGAATTAAAAAGTCATATAAGAAATTAAAAGTTTTACAATATTTTGTAGTAATAATGTTGGCAATGCCAATCATAGTTTGTACTTGACTGTATTATATAGTTATAAAAAAGCAGCAGTTTGAAATACAAATGTTACTAACAAAAGTTTACTATACAGCACCAATACTGATTTTGTGACTGGAAAGAAATTCTAAAAATGTTTACTAAAATTATTTAAAAAATAAAAACATATCTCAATATTTGATTGGACATAAAAAGCACTTGATTGTATAATATTCTTCTGCTCCATGAAGCCATTTCCAGGACAGGGCAGTCCCATGGTCATTGGAGACGCCTTGTCTGCATGGATTTGCATTCCCTATTGTTCAGGATGTGGAATCACTAGGGAATCACAGGGCGACATTTCACATGGTAAAGATTTGCAAATGAAGTTATCTAGTTTCATCAGAAAGACACATCCTGGCCTTTCTTTGGTGGGAAGGGATAATAAACCCATAACAAAGGAGAACACTTAAAACAAAGCACTCTTAAACAATCAGCCTGGCTGATAAGGAAGTGGGACCAACACCCTTCATTTACATGGGGGACAAGACAAAGGGACAAAAGGGGGCAGACCAAGAGGTATAAGAAACCCAAGCACAACTCACATGAGGAGAACTTCTTGGTGGAAGATCTTACTGGAGGAGCTTGGACTGAGGGTCTGAGACACAGAATGGAGAGAGAGCAGGTCCAGATATGTGCAGAGGAGGGAACCTGGGAAGGAGGACATGACGCTGGTGCCAGGGACCCCCAGGATGGTGAGTACTCTACCACATTATTTCTGCCTATATCCACTACCACAAAATAGGGGACATTTATAAAGCCTTTCAAACGGAAAAATAGTGATAGTGCCTCCACAATATTGGTGTTTATCTGACTCTCATGACTTGTTCTATTTATGGGCGCAAAATTGTGGCACTGCTTGTGAATCTGAGATATTTCCGTCTCTATTGGGTAAAATTTTTGGCGCAAAATTATTGCAGCTAAAAGCTGGTCTCGGGAGTTCATAGCGATTGCACTTGTATTACTGAAGTGTTTGTAAAAGGATTGTGACACGGAAGTCTGACATGAATCTGTTGCTCACCCGTTAAACTGAGTTCACCAGAAAAAACTGGTGCACTCAGTGTAAGAAAAGTGAGCGCCCGCAGGGTGTGGCAGATTTGTGAAGAATGTGCCCTTCGGTGTCATAAATCTGAAGCCAATAGGACTCCTTAGACCAGTTTTCTGCAGCTCTAATTGTGCGCCAAAACATTTTGGAAAAGAGGTGGATTCCCTAACGGCGCCCAAATTGTGGGCCCTTATGAAAGTCGATAATGAAGACCCCCATTGTGCTTTTTACCGAATGCATGATTTTCATTGTACATTCACAGTTTGCAGTAAAAAATGCATCTCAACTGCATAAAAATAAAAATGCAGCAATAGGAGTAAAGAGGTGCAGAAATGTAGGGGTACAGTCATGTACAGGTGTAGGGGTGCAGTCATGTACAGGTGTAGGGGTGCAGTCATGTACAGCTGTAGGGGTACAGTCATGTACAGGTGTAGGGGTGCAGTCATGTACAGGTGTAGGGGTGCAGTCATGTACAGATGTAGGGGTGCAGTCATGTACAGGTGTAGGGGTGCAGTCATGTACAGGTGTAGGGGTGCAGTCATGTACAGATGTAGGGGTGCAGTCATGTACAGGTGTAGGGGTGCAGTCATGTACAGATCTAGGGGTACAGTCATGTACAGGTGTAGGGGTTCAGTCATGTACAGATGTAGGGGTGTAGTCATGTACAGGTGTAGGGGTGCAGTCATGTACAGGTGTAGGGGTGCAGTCATGTACAGGAGTTGGGGTACAGTCCTGTACAGGTGTAGGGGTTCAGTCATGTACAGATGTAGGGGTGTAGTCATGTACAGGTGTAGGGGTGCAGTCATGTACAGGTGTGGGGGTGCAGTCATGTACAGGTGTAGGTGTACAGTCATGTACAGGTGTAGGGGTGTAATCATGTACAGGTGTAGGGGTGTAATCATGTACAGGTGTAGGGGTACAGTCAAGTACTGGAGTAGGGGTACAGTCATGTACAAGTGTGGGGGTGCAAAGATGTACATGTATTGAAATACAAAAGCTTCACATATGTACAAAATAGGGATCATTCATCTTTAGTCTGGACATTTGTCTGTCTCTTTTTCCCCTGGTTTTGGACTTGTTTGATTTATCTTGGAGGGTGAGATATGATATATAAAATGTTATAAATATTTATATCATTACAGATTTATTTACTTTGTTATTGATCAACCTGTTATTTAACCTTATATTGTAGATGACGTTACTTGTGGCTCTGAGGAACATCTGATATCTTCAGATATTAAAGCTGATGATTGTGGGATCACACAAGATACATGTATAGAAAACAACAGCAGAAAGGATTTACCCTCAGACCTTCACCGCAACAATCTATCATCTGATTCTATTACATTGGACACTTCTTCTGATACAACACAGACTAAAAGTCCAAAAAGGAGCCACCACAGAGAAGCCGAGCATCTAAGAGCTGCAACCAGGAAGACATTTTCTTGTTCTAAATGTGACAAATGTTTTACTATTAAATGGAATCTCCTCACACATCAGAAAATTCACACAGGGGAGAAGCCGTTTTCATGTTCAGAATGTGGCAAATGTTTTATTAAGAAATCAAAACTTGTTAAACATGAGAGAATTCACACAGGGGAGAAGCTTTATTCATGTTCAGAATGTGGCAAATGCTTTATTCAAAAATCAGATCTAGTTCAGCACGAGAGAATTCACACAGGGGAGAAACCGTTTTCATGTTCAGAATGTGGGAAATGTTTTTCTCAAAAATCAAATCTTGTTAAGCATAAGAAAATTCACACAGGGGAGAAGCCGTTCTCTTGTTCGGAATGTGACAAATGTTTTATTGAAAAATCAAATCTTCTTGTACATGAGAGAATTCACACAGGGGAGAAGCCATTTTCATGTTCAGAATGTGGCAAACGTTTTCGTCATAAATCAGAACTTGTTCAGCACGAGAGAATTCACACAGGGGAGAAACCGTTTTCCTGTTCAGAATGTGGCAAATGTGTTCGTCAGAAATCAGATCTTGTTAAACATGAGAGGATTCACACAGGGGAGAAGCCGTTTTCATGTTCAGAATGTAGCAAATGTTTTTGTCAGAAATCAGATCTTGTTAAACATGAGAGAATTCACACAGGGGAGAAGCCATTTTCATGTTCAGAATGTGGCAAATGTTTTTGTCAGAAATCAAAACTTATTGAACATGAGAGAATTCACACAGGGGAGAAGCCGTTTTCATGTTCAGAATGTGACAAATGTTTTTTTAAAAAATCTCATCTTGTTAAACATGAGAGAATTCACACAGGGGAGAAACCGTTTTCATGTTCAGAATGTGGGAAAAGTTTTATTCAAAAATCAGATCTTGTTCAGCACGAGAGAATTCACACAGGGGAGAAACCGTTTTCATGTTCAGAATGTGGCAAATGTTTTATTAGGAAATCAGATCTTGTTAAACATGAGAGAATTCACACAGGGGAGAAACCGTTTTCATGTTCAGAATGTGTGAAAAGTTTTATTCAAAAATCAGATCTTGTTAAACACGAGAGAATTCACACAGGGGAGAAGCAGTTTTCATGTTCAGAATGTGAAAAATGTTTTATTAGGAAATCAGATCTTGATAAACATGAGAGAATTCACACAGGGGAGAAGCAGTTTGTGTAAACAATGTGACAAATGTTTTGCAATTAAATCCCATCTCTAAACACGTCTCTCACACAGGAAAAAATAACATTTTAAAGTTAAGAATGTGGCAAACATTTTCCTTTTTTTTACATATGAGAGGAGCCACAAGGGGAGAAGTCTTGTTCTTATTGAACATCTGCATTTGTAATTGAGTTTGATGTTGAGTTGTATGAGATGCAATAACCAATAAACTTCAGATTGAATTAGAGAACTTGTACAATTATGTAACG
Source organism: Engystomops pustulosus (assembly GCF_040894005.1). Lineage (NCBI taxonomy): Eukaryota > Metazoa > Chordata > Amphibia > Anura > Leptodactylidae > Engystomops > Engystomops pustulosus. The sequence continues at coordinate 121,429,224 of NC_092418.1, read as the reverse complement.
CAATCAGAATAAGAGAGAAAAATGGGGGGTAGCTCGGATAAAGGAGCAGCTGATGTTCTGCCTGAGTGTGAACACGGGGGAATTTATTATTGGCTTTTCTTCAGTTTTTTTCAGCAGATCTTATTCTCTGTCTTGCTGCGCCATATTTATGATGGGTTAGAGCCAGAGGCATCGCAATGTCAAAGTTTCCAGGGCACGAGCCCCGTATCTTTCATCCAGTTCCCAGAATATACACCCCACCACCTGCAGAGAGGCGCAGCCAGCTGAGGAAGGCAGAAAACCTTCCCTGAAACACGCACCGATCAGGGCCGTCAGTGCTGCCCTCGTCACTCAGTGCGCTGCTTCCTGTCTGAATTGGGAAGCTCATTGTGCTGGCCCCGCCCCTTCTTTGGCCCTGCCCCCCTGCCCCTCTTTCCCTCTTTTACTCGTCTGAAGCTGTCCTGCTCTTTTCCTGCTCTTATCAAAGTTTGCAGTGAGGGTTCCTTCCTCCAGGAACAAGGACCAGGTTATTGAGTAACCCCCCCCCCAACCCGCTCATAGCGGCATGAGATAAGTTATTCCAGGTCAGTGAAAGAAAAACAGGTGTTCTTTTATCGTTAAATTGCGGACAAACTTATTAATGTCACAAATTGATTTATTTTCTATTTGTGGCATTAATAAGTTTGTCAGCAATTTACCGATAAAAAGACATTTTCCTTCTGATGAACAATCCATGGTCACACAAGTTACTCCTGTCTGCAATGAACAATTATTTGTAATAATATTTTTGGTGATTTCAGCTTTGGTGAGCCACTTACTATAATGAATTTGATGCTGCTGGACACATCTCAGGCTACGGATGGCAACTTTTTGACCAGTCCAAGGACCTCAATGTCAGCAACCGGTTCTTTTATCCATCACAATCACGTACACCCTCTATGGATACGTTTCAAAACAGAATTAAACAAGATTTATCTACTCCACATAATGAGGAGTTTTCCTTCCATAAAAGAAATCTGTCCAAAAGGCACTTCACATCTCTGTCTGAACTTAGAGATTGCTCTAATGTAATTATAAAGATGTTGGATAAAGGGTACGGTGGTTCTTTTGGATATAGACATGTATTGCTCTGAAATGATGTCTATGCTTTCAGATGTTAAGGTGCACAGAGAACTGCCACACAACCCAACCGGATTGTTTAAAGCCCATTGTGTGAGCCCATTATTTCCATCATACATGGTTTACCCAAAACACATAAATGGGTCTTCCTTAACCCCATGAGACCCGTTATTTCGGGCATTGGCTCAGTTAATGAAAGATTATGTGAATGGCTGATTACAACCACCTGGTTATCTACAGGACTCATTGGATGTCCTGAGAGTTTTGGATAAATATGTCTGGTCAGATTACTCTACAGGGTTGGGTTGTGATGTGTCTACACCTCCATTCCTTATGCAGTTGCACTCAAGGCTTTGGAGTGTCATCTGGGCAGCTATAGTCATTATACTGCTGATTTAAAGGAATTCATCTTGCAGGTCACTTACCATCTCCTGTCACATAATTATTTTATGTTTTCTGGTAGATATTATTTACAGATCCAGGGGGAACCACTGGGGGACAAATATTCGCCCTCATTGGCTAACCTGGTCATGTCTTGGTGGGAGTTCCAGTTTGTGTACACTGAGGGAAACGGCTTTTTGGACAACATTGAGTGGTATGGCAGGTACATCGATGACCTCCTCCTGATTTGGAGGGGCGATGTATCTGCCATACCCTCATTCATGCATTACATCAATCAGAATGAATTTAACTCTAGATTCCCGCACTACACTCATTCCACCGAAATCATCTTCTTTGACTTAAGATTGCAGTGACAGTGGGCCATATTTTCATCACTAGCAGTTTCAGGAAACCGACTGTGGGAAACACCATACTTTACTACAAGAGTCAACATCCAATACAAACAACTAAGGTTATTTGGTTTGGCTATTTGATCGGAAGTAGGAGAAATTTTTGTGAAATTTCTGATTTTCACAAGGCATCTACAGAGATTTCATAAATATTAAAAAATCAGGGTTACCCCCCAATGGTCTCTGACCAGGGCTGAGGATATTGCTGCACACAAGGATCGCAAAATACCTTACTCCGAAAGAAAACCTCCAATTATTGCACAAAAAATTGCCTCAACAATAATACACCTGTTGTGTCTCTACAGTTATTCCACAGTTCTATAGAATCAAACTTATAGTACTAAAATACCTTAAGATGGAAAACATTTTAAAAGATGGGTGTAGGGGGGTTCCCAAAAGGGGATGCACCCCGGCAACGTCACCATCATTGATTAGAGATAACACTAGACAGAAAACCTGGTTACATACCAGGGGTTTTATAGATGTGGCTTAGGACATTGCCGTACATGTACCTTTATTACACCTACAAAATCCTTTAATGACGCTTCATGTAACAAAACTTTTTACATCAAACAACATCTTACATGCAATAGTTGCAATGTGATTCATTATGTGCACTGCTTGTAACATTTTATATGTAGGATGAAAATAATTAATTTTACATTATCATTAATGGATCATATTGTCTGTTGTTAGGATTCTGTGGTCTTCATCCTCAATGTATTTAGTAATGTTTTGAAATGTAAAAAAATTGTTTTTGTTTTCCAATTTTGCTTATGTATACATATCTATATCACAATTGGGGCTGTTTTCCAGAACAATTCAGAATACCTGTGGCCGAATATGCATTGATTTTCCGTGATGAAATGTGGATTTCTTGTTCTCTATGTATATGCAAATACAATGTTTTAATTATAAATATTATTGCATTGAATGTTTCCGATCACATGATTGCAACGCTATTGTGATGTCACAGACACATGACTTTTTAGGATCACGCCCCCCTTTTTCTGTGAGGTGTTCATTATGTGCTATGTAAAATTGGTTCTCATTTTATACTCTGTTATCCATGACTAAAGATGCTATATATGTCAGTAACGCTTTGGATTAATATGATGCCAAAATAAAGAAAGTTTTTATGGAACAAAAAGCCCTGGTGGACTGTGATGGTCTGTGTGGTAAATGAACATAATAAATGCCTCCCCCCCCCCCTCCCTGAGTGCTTCAATAACATCATGGAATGTCCTTGTCCTTCTACATGTATTCTGAGGATAAGATAAATGACTGGGGTAAGATGATACGGCACTTCATTAGCATAAAATATGGAAGCTTAGCTGTGTTCATGTATATGCATCCTAATCATATATATATATATATAAATATAGACACATCAGAATCTCAGCTCTGACCATTACTCTCACGCAATCTTCTGGTCAGACGCAGCAGGATGGTAGATATAAATTATAATACATTGGATGTTAATGTCCATATTTATTTTCCTAAGCAAAGTCATCTAACATGGATGTAAATATTACTTTATTGTATAATTCTCTGCTCCATGAAGCCATTTCCAGGACAGGGCAGTCACATGATCATTGGAGTCGTCCTGTCTGCATGGATTTGCATTCCCTATTGTTCAGGATGTGGAATCAGTAGGGAATCACATGGGGACATTTTTCCTAGTAAAGATTTGCAAATGAAGTTTTCAAGCTCCATCCGGCAGACACATCCTGGCCTTTCTTTGGTGGGAAGCAATGATAAACCCATAACAAAGGAGAACAATCAGAGTGTCATAATCAATCAGCCTGGCTGATAAGGAAGTGGGACCAACACCCTTCATTTACATGGGGGAGGTTGTTGAGACAGGAGGGGGCAGACCAAGGGGTATAAGAGACCCAAGCAGGACTCACATGGGAGAACTTCTTGGTGGAAGATCTTACTGGAGGAGCTTGGACTGAGAGACTCAGACACAGAATGGAGAGAGAGCAGGTCCAGATATGTGCGGAGGAGGGAGCCTGGGAAGGCGGACATGACGCTGGTGCCAGGGACCCCCAGAATGGTAAGTATTGACAGCCATTGTCTCCCAGAACTGATTTCCCCTGTGTCCCCTTCTTTTTGTCTTTATCCACTTCCCCAAAATGTTTTCAGGAACCTGCTACATATGTGGGAAGTGTTTATGAGACAGTCATTTCAGTACACATGGAAAACTTTTATGTGTAGCATATGTGTTTCCTAAGAATGTGTAACCTACACTCACCGGCCACTTTATTAGGTACACCTGTCCAACTGCTCGTTAACACTTAATTTCTAATCAGCCAATCACATGGCGGCAACATTTAGGCATGTAGACATGGTCAAGACAATCTCCTGCAGTTCACGCCGAGCATCAGTATGGGGAAGAAAGGTGATTTGTGGCCTTTGAACGTGGCATGGTTGTTGGTGCCAGAAGGGCTGGTCTGAGTATTTCAGAAACTGCTGATCTACTGAGATTTTCACGCACAACCATCTCTAGGGTTTACAGAGAATGGTCCGAAAAAGAAAAAACATCCAGTGAGCGGCGGTTCTGTGGGCGGAAATGTCTTGTTGATGCCAGAGGTCAGAGGAGAATGGGCAGACTGGTTCGAGCTGATAGAAAGGCAACAGTGACTCAAATCGCCACCCGTTACAACCAAGGTAGGCAGAAGAGCATCTCTGAACACACAGTACGTTGAACCTTGAGGCAGATGGGCTACAGCAGCAGAAGACCACACCGGGTGCCACTCCTTTCAGCTAAGAACAGGAAACTGAGGCTACAATTTGAACAAGCTCATCGAAATTGGACAGTAGAAGATTGGAAAAACGTTGCCTGGTCTGATGAGTTTCGATTTCTGCTGCGACATTCGGATGGTAGAGTCAGAATTTGGCGTCAAAAACATGAAAGCATGGATCCATCCTGCCTTGTATCAACGGTTCAGGCTGGTGGTGGTGGTGTCATGGATCCATCCTGCCTTGTATCAGCGGCTCAGGCTGGTGGTGGTGGTGTCATGGATCCATCCTGCCTTGTATCAGCGGGTCAGGCTGGTGGTGGTGGTGTCATGGTGTGGGGAATATTTTCTTGGCACTCTTTGGGCCCCTTGGTACCAATTGAGCATCGTTGCAATGCCACAGGGTACCTGAGTATTGTTGCTGACCATGTCCATCCCTTTATGACCACAATGTACCCTGTAACATCTGATGGCTACTTTCAGAAGGATAATGCGCCATGTCATAAAGCTGGAATCATCTCAGACTGGTTTCTTGAACATGACAATGAGGTCACTGGACACAAATGGCCTCCACAGTCACCAGATCTCAATCCAATAGAGCATCTTTGGGATGTGGTGGAACGGGAGATTCACATCATGGATGTGCAGCCGACAAATCTGCGGCAACTGTGTGATGTCATCATGTCAATATGGACCAAAATCTCTGAGGAATGCTTCCAGCACCTTGTTGAATCTATGCCATGGAGAATTGAGGCAGTTCTGAAGGCAAAAGGGGGTCCAACCCAATACTAGCATGGTGTGCCTAATAAAGTGACTGGTGAGTGTATATCTATGCCATTATGTGTATAAATGTGTAGTGTTCATATGCTTTTCATTATATGATTAAATGCATTTCAACTACATCTCAACTAATGTAACAGATGAAAGTAATTCAAAAGGATGCAGAGGTGCAGGGATGTAGAGGTGCTGGAATGTAGAGGTGTAGGGATGTAGAGGTGCTGGAATGTAGAGGTGCAGGAATGTAGAGATGTAGGGATGTAGAGGTGCAGGAATGTAGAGGTGCAGGAATGTAGAGGTGCCGGGATGTAGATGTCCTGGAATGTAGAGGTGCAGGAATGTAGAGGTGCAGGAATGTAGAGGTGCGGGAATGTAGAGGTGTAGGGATGTAAAGGTGCAGGAATGTAGAGGTGCAGGAATGTAGAGGTGTGGGAATGTAGAGGTGCAGGAATGTAGAGGTGCAGGAATGTAGAGGTGTAGGAGTGTAGAGGTGCAAGAATGTAGAGGTGTAGGAATGTAGAGGTGTGGGAATGTAGAGGTGCAGGAATGTAGAGGTGCGGGAATGTAGAGGTGCAGGAATGTAGAGGTGCAGGAATGTGGAGGGGCAGGAATGTAGAGGTGCAGGAATGTAGAGGTGCAGGAATGTAGAGGTGCGGGAATGTAGAGGTGTGGGGATGTAGAGGTGTAGGGATGTAGAGGTTTAGGGTGTAGAAGAATATGGATGCAAGGATTTAGAGATATAGGCAGGCAGAGGCATAGAAGGGGGAATGTAGATGTATGGGGGGTGCAGAGATGTATATAAAGTTTGCATTGTGTACAAAAAAGGGTCATTCATCTTGAGTCTGGACATTTGTCTGTGTCTTTTTCTGTTTTCTCCTGGTTTGGGACTTGCTTGATTGATCTTAGATGGTAATATATATCAGGCAGCCCAGTCCGAGAGATTATTGCAACTTTTTTAAAACTATGGCAAGGCAAACTTTGCTAGGCAAGTGGAAAAGTCACAAATTGTGACGCACACATACAAAGGCACCCAAAGAAGTCGCAAATATAAGAGAAAATGAAAAGAAAAATAAATGTAGAAAAAGATTAATGACCCTCAATGTGACAGATGTTTCTGTGTTCAGAATGTGATGGTGAAATGGTTAAAAAATAAGACAATTTAGCAATTTATATAGAAATGTTATAAATATCTAAATCGATAATTTAATAATGTCAGAACTCCAAAACTTGTGAAAAACAACTTGGTATTTTAGGATCACTCAGACAACCCAGGGTTAAAGTAACCTAGGGGGTCTTAAAAATAGTAAAAATAAAAGTAAAAAAAAAGCTTAAAATTCAAATCACCCCCCTTTCGCTAGAAATCATATTAATATAAATAAAAAGTAAAGATCATAAACACATTAGATATTGCTGCGTCTGAAAATACTCAATCTATCAAAATATAATAACAGTTTTGTCACTATGTTTAACCCCGTAAGGCAAAATAGTGCCCAAAGTCGCAAATGGCACTTTTTTGCCATTTTGAAAATTCAATAAAAAGTGATCAAAAGGTCACACCGTCCTAATATTAGAAGCATTGAAAACTCCATCAAAAGTCACAAAAAATGACACCACCCACAGCTCTGTACAAAGTTATTGGCGCCAGAAGACGGCAGAATGAATTTTTTTTTTCTACAGGTTTCATTTTTGTACATGTATGAAAACATTATAAAACCTATAAAAATGTGTTATCTCAGTGATCGGACTGACCCACATAATGAAGTAGTCCTGTCATTTGGGGCACACAGTGAAAGCTGTAAAATCCAAGCCCACAAGAAAATGGCGCAAATGCATTTTTTCATCATTTTCACTGCATTCAAATTTTTTTTTCTGCTTCCCAGTACATGGTATAGAATATTAAATACCATCACTATGAAGTGCAATTTGTTACGCAGAAAACAAAGCAAAACAGAGCTCTTTGCAGTGAAAAATAAAAAAGTTATTGCTTTTTAAAAGTGGGGAGTTAAAAATGGAAAGTCAAAACCAAAAAAAGTCCTTAGAGGATTCACATTATTCTTCCTCATATCATCAGTCAGGGGATTTTCCTTTATTTATAAAGAAACATTGAACAGATTGACCCTTTCCTTATCTCTCTACAGCATGACCCCATGTTATTCCTCATCTCCCTCCACCATGACCCCATGTTATTCCTCATCTCCCTCCACCATGACCCCATGTTATTCCTCATCTCCCTTCACCATGACCCCATGTCATTCCTCATCTCCCTCCACCATGACCCCAGGATATTCCTCATCTCCCTCCACCATGACCCCAGGATATTCCTCATCTCCCTCCACCATGACCCCAGGTTATTCCTCATCTCCCTCCACCATGACCCCAGGTTATTCCTCATCTCCCTCCGCCATGACCCCAGGTTGTTCCTCATCTCCCTCCGCCATGACCCAAGGTTATTCCTCATCTCCCTCCACCTTGACCCCAGGATATTCCTCATCTCCCTTCACCATGACCCCAGGATATTCCTCATCTCCCTCCACCATGACCCCAGAATATTCCTCATCTCCCTTCACCATGACCCCAGAATATTCCTCATCTCCTTCCACCATGACCCCAGGATATTCCTCATCTCCCTTCACCATGACCCCAGGATATTCCTCATCTCCCTCCACCATGACCCCATGTTGTTCCTCATCTCCCTCCACCGTGACTCCATGTTATTCCTCATCTCCCTCCACCATGACCCCAGAATATTCCTCATCTCCCTCCACCATGACCCCAGAATATTCCTCATCTCCCTCCACCATGACCCCATGTTGTTCCTCATCTCCCTCCACCATGACCCCATGTTATTCCTCATCTCCCTCCACCATGACGCCATGTTATTCCTCATCTCCCTCCATCATGACCCCAGGTTATTCCTCATCTACCTCCACCATGACCCCATGTTATTCCTCATCTCCCTCCACCATGACCCCATGTTATTCCTCATCTCCCTCCACCATGACCCCAGGTTATTCCTCATCTCCCTCCACCATGACCCCAGGTTATTCCTCATCTCCCTCCACCATGACCCCATGTTGTTCCTCATCTCCCTCCACCATGACCCCATGTTATTCCTCATCTCCCTCCACCATGACGCCATGTTATTCCTCATCTCCCTCCACCATGACCCCATGTTGTTCCTCAGAGGTTGGCACTTTCAGTTTCTAGTTTCTTGTCGCTTATATAATTGGGAAATAATTTTTCGGCTTGCTTTTGCTTTCTTTCTGTCTCTATTTTTGCTTCCTTTCTCTGTTGTTTACAGAATGTATTTTTCGCTCCGGTACAAAGTTAAACGATACGGCTTTGCTTCCATAATTTTTTTTCATAAAGCGCTTGTGTGCATGGAACCCTTTATTTAATTTAATTAAAAAATCTAAGTCGTCTATATGCTACAAAACTTCAAATCTATAGTTTATGAAGGAATTTATGTTTAAAAAGTTAAGAAATAAAAATGTTCCTTTTATTTTAGGGCATCAGATACAATCTTGAAATTTTAAGATGCCACAGAATTTAGATATTTGATGCTAATTAATGTGATCAGACACCAGAATTTATGTTTTAAATTTAACAAATGTATTTTTCATTGTATTTTTTGTTTTACTTTTTACTTTAAAAGGGTGATAATGTTTTATTTTAGATAATGTAAACTCGGAAAAGAGTCTTTGTCACTTTGCCATTGTTTAAGAGTTAAGATATGACAAATATATTGAAGAATTAAAAAGTCATATAAGAAATTTAAAGTTTTACAATATTTTGTAGTAATAATGTTGGCAATGCCAATCATAGTATGTACTTGACTGTATAATACAGTTATAAAAAAGCAGGACTTTGAAATACAAATGTTACTAACAAAAGTTTACTATACAGCACCAATACTGATGTATAGTACATACGCAGATGTATGTGTACATACGTCCCCCACTGGTCGTACATAGCCCCCCCCCCCCAAGTGCGGTACCATACCACTCCGTACACGGGGAAAATATAGGGCAAGTCCTATCTTTCCCCGTGTTCTGGCATCGTGCATCACAATGGAGAGGGGTCACCACTCCTCTCCATCATGGCGAACGTATCGGTGGGCATAAGTTCGACACCATGGAGAGGAGGAGGGGTGACCCCTCTCCATAGGAATGCACAGCGCCGTAACACGGGTAAAGATAGGACTTGTCCTATCTTTTCCCTGTGCGGTACCGTATTGCTTGTGCACCCATTACCGACCTATGGGGGATGTATGACCGTACATACGTCCCCCTACGCTCGTGTGCATGTAAGGTGCTTTGTGTGTAATCATTACACAGTACATAAAGCACCATACATTAAGGCTACATTCACACAATTTTATTGTTATAGGGTGGGCATACATTGGCGATGGGGAGAGGAGCAGGGGAGAGCAGGCGCCGGCTCCGTATTCTGTAGGAAGATAGGACATGTCCTATCTTTCTACGGAATGGTACAGTGCCGCACGTGTGCTGCACTGTACCGCTCCCATTCGGCGCCGAGAAGCCATTGAAATGTATGGGGGATGTATATACGCCGTATATACGTTGGCCGTATATATGTCCCCCATACGTTTGTGTGAATGCTGCCCTACACAGTGTGAACTTCATCAGTCTTATACTATAAGAGACCACTATAAGAAGTAGTTGACACTGTTCCCCAATGTATAATCTCCTATTCTTTTCTGATATTGAACCCGCCTCCTATTGATTTCATTGTGAGTGTGGCAGATTTTGTGGAAGAGAGCTCCGGAGAATCTTATATTGCCACACAGTCCGCCGCAGTCTCCTATTGATTTCAATAGGAGGTTTAGAAATGACAGTTTTCGAAACATCTCTTTCTCTCCAATTTAAGTCAATGGGAGTCTTCTCAAATATAGAGCATGTTGCTTATTTTTTCCATTCTAGCGTTTTTCCTAGCGCAGAAAAATTTAAGCAACATGCTCTATATTTGAGCGGAATCTGCTGTGGCCTCCCATTGACTTGAATAGGAGTTAGAGACATGCGTCAGAACTTCATTTCTGCCATACAGGGGATCTCTCTTCTGCGGAATTCAAGGATCTCCTGTTGAAGTTTAATCACCGGAGGCGACAGGGCTTTTTTACTGTGAGAACTGTCAACCTGTGGAATAGCCTGCCTCAGGCGCTGGTCACAGGACGGACAGCAGAGAGCTTCAAGAAGGGTCTATGATGGTTATGTTATATAGAATTTTTTCAAATAAGTCTCTTCCTGATCTAGTCCCTTCCCTTCCTTGGTTGAACTTGATGGACATATGTCTTTTTTCAACTATGATACTATGAGATGTGGATTCCACCGCAGACACTACTTCATAGTGTGAAAGCGCCCTGAAAGATGCCATGCTGTGCAGAAACTGAAAAATAACAGATCCATTAGTTAAGCGTGTAAATGGCACCCTGGTCATAGTAACAAGTGTGTAATAGAAAACGACACAGGGGAGAACATGTATCATAGTTTTTCGGCTGCCACTATTTCAAGTTTCCTGAAGTTTTTCCTCTTTGTGATACATGTGATGAGTTGCTTGTTTAGTCTCACTTTTGCAACTTTTTGTGGTGTGCAACTTTTTAGTCCCAAACAGTAGTTTACCAAAAGTAAGTCTGGGTCTAGCATGCTCTGTTTTGCGACTTATTAGACGCAAGAATGGGACAATTCCAAGCCCAAAAGACGCTCAAGATCTTGGCTACAAAGATAAATGCGGCAACTGCATTATATCCTTGAGGCAGCTAACTTTGGTGCGCTGCTTGATTCTGCATGCAAAAAGTAGCACAAAAAGTCTCACGAAACAAAGAAAAAGAAAAAGTAGTGATACATGTCCCCCAGTGAAAAGTAAATAATAGGAAACTTTAATAAAGTTGTTACATGCGACCAACTTTTATTTTTTCTTTAGCAAACCGTCTCATGACAATGGATCGCGGAGACAAGAATATTAGGAAAAGAAAATACACTGAGGATTTCTTGCAGTATGGCTTTACCTCAATAATTACAGCAGGCATTGAGAAACCACAATGTGTTATTTGTTGTGAAGTTCTCTCAGCTGAATCTATGAAGCCGAACAAACTAAAACGCCATTTTGATAGCAAGCATCCAAGCTTTGCTGGCAAGAATATCGACTATTTTAGAAGCAAAGCTGATGGACTCAAGAAATCTAGATTTGATACTGGGGGTCAGTACCACAAACACAATGTGGCAGCTGTTGAAGCGTCATATTTGGTGGCACTCAGAATCGCCAGAGCTATGAAACCTCACACCATTGCTGAGGATTTACTGTTGCCAGCTGCAAAAGACATAGTTCGAGTGATGATTGGAAATGAATATGTTCAGAAATTGAATGCAATTTCCTTATCTAATGACACTGTCCGCAGAAGAATAGAGGACATGTCTGCCGATATTCTTGATCAAGTGATCCAGGAAATTAAATCTGCACCACTACCCATTTTCAGTATCCAGCTGGATGAATCCACAGACGTGGCAAACTGTGCACAGTTATTGGTATATGCGAGGTATATTAATGATGGCGACTTTAAAGATGAGTTTCTTTTTTGCAAACCCCTTGAAACAACAACAACTGCACATGATGTTTTTGACACAGTTGGTTCATTTCTAAAAGCGCATAACATCTCCTGGGAAAAGGTTTGCGGTGTTTGCACAGATGGTGCCCCCGCTATGTTAGGATGTCGCTCAGGATTTCAACGCTTGGTACAAAATGAATCGCCAAAAGCAATCGGAACACACTGTATGATACATCGCCAAATATTAGCAACTAAGACACTGCCGCAAGATCTACAAGAAGTTATGAAAAGCGTCATAACATGTGTCAATTTTCGAGCGCCTTAAACAGTCGTTTTTTTGGGCAACTGTGCAATGAGCTAGATGCACCGAACAATGCTCTGTTATTTCACACTGAAGTCAGATGGTTGTCAAGAGGAAACGTTTTAAAACGTGTCTTTGAGCTTTGTGATGAACTGAAAACATTTTTTGGTCAGAAAGGAAGACCTCAATTCGAAGCACTTTTTAGTGATAAAACCGAGCTGCTGAAAATAGCTTACTTGGTGGACATCTTTGTCATCTTGAATTACTTAAATTTATCACTGCAAGGGACAAATGCAACATGCCTCGATTTGTCTGAAAAAATTAGATCATTCCAAATGAAACTTCAGCTGTGGATAAATAAATTGGATGAAAATAAAATTTACATGTTTCCTACATTATCTGCCTTCTTTGAAAAACATGACATTGAGCCAGACAAAAAAATTATGGTGATAACTTCCGTGAAAGAACATTTGCACATGCTTGCAGATGAAATTTCATCATACTTTCCTAATCTACCTGACACCCCATTTGCCTTGGCCAGAAGTCCATTCACAGTCAAAGTTGAAGATGTTCCAGAGACAGCGCAAGAAGAGTTCATAGACCTGATTAACAATGATGCAGCGAGAACAGATTTCTCTACAATGCCACTGACAATATTCTGGATTAAGTGTTTACAGTTATATCCTATTCTGTCTGTGCTGCGTCTTCTTCTTCCTTTTCCAACGACATATCTTTGCGAAACAGGGTTTTCCAGCTTGCTGGTAATCAAGTCAAAATACCGAAGTAGACTTGCTGTGGAAAATGATCTTCGCTGTGCCCTTGCAAAGACTGCCCCAAGAATTTCTGAATTGGTAAGCAAGAAGCAACCACAACCATCTCACTGAATTTGGCAGCATTCTGTTGCAAAATATTGCACTGTTTACTGTTATATTACTATTGTTATATTTAAACCCATGCTGTGCCATGGTGAAATGTTATATTTTTGGAATTGTTATATTTAAACCCATGCTGTGCCATGGTGAAATGTTATTTATTGGAATAAGTAATAAATATTTCTCAACATATAATTAAATATTGTTTTTGTGATTAATCCCTATGTTTATATTATGTTTGATTTGTAGCAATGAGAATACATAATGCATATCAGGTATTTACATTTCGAATCATAACTTTAGCAAAATTACAGTTTTGAAGTAGCCATCAAAATTATTTTTTGGTTTGGGGTCACCATGACATGAAGAATTGTATTGCGGGGTCACGGCATTACAAAGGTTGAGAACCACTGCTCTACAATGTGATAATGTAAATCTGCTCTGGATGGCGCCTCCTTCCCTTCTATGCTCCTCCACCTGTTCTATGCTCCTCCCCCTGCTCTATGCCCGGCTGTGCGCCCGTACAGCAGGTACCACCACATATGGGGCATCAGCACTTGGGAGAAATTGGGTATCAAACTTTGTTTTCATTTAATCCATTGCAAATGATTAATTTTCCACCCAAAATGAGTGTACAGGCGGTCCCCTACTTAAGAACACCTGGATGTTGGTAATTTTCTGTACTTTAGCCTTAGGCTACAATAATCAGCTGTAACAGTTATCACATGTTTCTGTAATGAAGCTTTATTGTTGATCCTGGTTCTTATGACAACCCAACATTTTTAAAATTCAGTTGTCACAGAGACCAAAAAAAATTTGTCTGGGGCTACAATTATAAAGTATACAGTTCCGACTTACATACAAATTCAACTTAAGAACAAACCTACAGACCCTATCCTATACGTAACCCGGGGACCGCCTGTACTGTGAAAAAATATTACAATTTGTAGACCCCATAATGGGGTAATTTACAAGTCTCGCTATTATTTAGGCCTCTCACAGTCAATTAGAATTTGAGCAGGTCCCTATAAATACGGGTTTTGGTGATTTTCAAAAAAAATTGAAAAATGGCCCCAAATTCTAGTAAAATATGTGGAATCTTAAAATACCTTCCAACATAAAGCAGACATTTGGGAAATGTAAGTTATGAAGTTATTTGGGTGCTATGACTATCTGCATCAAAAGTAGAGAATTTAGAACTTTGAAAATAAAGAATTTTTCCAAATTTTTGCCGAATTTGTTTTTTTTTCATAACTGAACACAAAAGATTTCATCCAAACTAATTTGAGGTACAATGTGTCACTAGAAAACCATCTCAAAATCCCCCGGATATCTCATAGCGTTCCAAAGCTACAACCACTTATAGTGACACAGGACCTTTTAGGGGCCGCGTCCTAAAGGCCAAAATAGGCCGAGTCCCGAAGGGGTTAAGACCCTCTGATGACGACTATATTAAGACATTTCTTTAAAAAAAGCTAAAATCTGTCTTGGCCAACATCTCAGTTTTCAGTGTAAATTGTGTATATTCTACATTTTGATAGGATTTTATCCTTGTGTCCCAAGGTAAGTTCTTAGTCAGCCTACACTATACCCCTACATCCCTGCACCCCAATACCTCTACATCCCTGCACCCTAATACCTCTACATCCCTGCACCCCATACCCCTACATCCATGCACCCCAATACCTCTACATCCCTGCACCCCAATACCTCTACATCCCTGCACCCCAATACCTCTACATCCCTGCACCCCATACCCCTACATCCCTGCACCCCAATACCTCTACATCCCTGCACCCCAATACCTCTACATCCCTGCACCCCAATACCTCTACATCCCTGCACCACTATACCTCTACATCCCTGCACCACTATACCTCTACATCCCTGCACCCCAATACCTCTACATCCCTGCACCCCTATACCTCTACATCCCTGCACCCCTATACCTCTACATCCCTGCACCCCTATACCTCTACATCCCTGCACCCCTATACCTCTACATCCCTGCACCCCTATACCTCTACATCCCTGCACCCCTATACCTCTACATCCCTGCACCCCTATAGCTCTACATTCCAGCCCTCATATGCTTCCCCATACCTGCGCCCCTATACCTATTCATTCCAGCCCCCATATACCTCTACACCCTGCACCCCCATATAGCTCTAAATCCCAGCCCCCTACACCTCTACATCCCTGCCCCCCTACTTCTCTATATCCCAACACCCCAATACCTCTACATCCCTGCCCCCCTACTTCTCTACATCCCTGCACCCCTATACCTCTACATCCCTGAACCCCTGTACCTCTACATCCATGCACCCCTGTACCTCTACATCCCTGCACCCCTATACCTCTACATCCCTGCACCCCTATACCTCTACATCCCTGCACCCCTATACCTCTTCATCCCTGCACCCCTATACCACTACATACCTGCACCCCTATACCTCTACATCTCTGCACCTTTATTCCTCTACATCCCTGCACCCCTATACCTCTACATTCCTGCACCCTTATACCTCTACATCCCTGCACCCCTATACCTCTACATCCCTGCACCCCTATACCTCTACATCCCTGCACCTTCATCCACACACTTTTCCCTGTAGTATATCAGGTGCAATTTATTCTGTAACACAGATCTATTATCTGGCTCATAACCCTGAAAACACAGGAAATCAGGTTCTAGGACACATTTTGGGGAAGAGGAAAGAAAGGGGAACAGAGGAGGAATCAGTTCTAGAAAGTAATGACTGATAAGTCCATCAGTACTCACCATCCTGGGGGTCCCCGGCCCCAGCGTCATGTCCTCCTTCCCAGGCTCCCTCCTCCTCCTCCTCCTCCTCCGACTCTTCTTCCTCCACCTTGGGGATCATCTTCTCCTCAGTGTCACTTCCATCCATGTTCAACTTTGCTACTGGGAAATAAATATGGACATCAACATCTCATGTAAAAATATTTCCCTCCAGAGATACATTAATTTCTGGTGAAGAATAAGAATTTCTATAAGAAAAGCCCCTGGTAAAACATCTACACACCATTCAGTCTATAGATACATACATAGATCTGCTCCGTGTCCAGTCAGGGTCTCAGTCCAAGCTCCTCCAGGTTCTTCCTCCAAGAAGTTCTCCTCATGTGAGTCCTGCTTGGGTCTCTTATACCCCTTGTTCTGCCCCTCTGGGAGATGTCCCACCCTAATGGTGAGAGAACTTCCTCCCATGTAAATGAAGGGCGTCGGTGCCACTTCCTAATCAGCCGGGCCCAGCACTTGTGATGCCTCCATTGTTCTCCTTTGTTATGGGTTTATCATCCCCTCCTCAGACAACTGTGAGCAGGATGTGTCTTTCTCATGGAGCTCAATAACTTCATTTACAAGTGTTTACTAGGCCGAATGTCTCTGTGTGATTCCCATCCTCCACCTTAGAGAATGTGTATAAGGGATGGTTATTGTTGCCTCTTCCCCTGGTTCTAGGCCTTTCCCATTGTTTCTGTGAGAGTATCGGTCACATCTTACATTTTCATGAATATAAATCTATATATCTGATATTTATACATCACCACAGCTCAGCTTCCATATTGTCCTCTAATCACAATTTACCCCCTGTTAGAGATTTTTATCTGGGTCTCAGACCCCCCATTGCATGGTGACTTTCAAATTAAATCTTTCATGGCTCCTGGTACCAGGAGGAGAGAACAAACCCAAGACGCAGACATTGCCTTTAACTGCACTCACATCACACTCTTTATTTCAAAAACCACAGTCATATATCAAAACAGAAAAAGCAGAATTGGGGGGAGTGAAGAAGGAGATAAGAATACTGCAATGCTATTGGCCATAATGAAATTACCAGCACATTCTCTGAAAAGGGGGATAGGCCTTGGTCACAGACATGTTTATCTACAGAATGTACAGAGAATGTCCCCAGAACCCAAACATTTATGATAAGAAGGAGAAGATACCGAAGGTCAATCATCTCTCACATCTGCCAAGGAAAAACCTTTACAGGCAGGTTACACAAAAATGGCAGAATCATGAGATTAGCGTGACAATGGTCAGCGAACATGTCCGCTGTATGTACAATGGTGGACAGTACGCAAGATGGCGTCCGAAACCAGTGCGATCTCCTTAACACCCCCAGATCAGATATCATTGTGTCTGTGCCAGTTTTTGGATCTTTGGATCGTGCACGTGTATGTATGAAGTGTTTGCGCCATTTTTGTGTTGCGGCTGCACTTTGTCCAACACTTAATAAATCTTTGCACCTATAGAGGTGGGTTGTGCTTAGTCGCAGTTTGCGCCACATTTATTACTATGACTCAACGCTGTATAATGAAAGTGCACAAACCCCCCCCCATGTCTGTTACATCATCTAATCTACTTTTTATGTTACTCAGACATTTCTATCCAGACGCTTATTCTCTGCCATTTCCCATAATCCCCAATAACTTTATATATCACAGAAGTAACATACAACCCTCACAGATTCTTACAGCTAATAATACATGACACATATGACACAGGTTTTTTTAACCATGCCAAATACATTTTTGCATTTTAACTGAAAATTTTGGGTGCTGGAGTCCCACCTGTACATGGACTACATCTTATTGTTCTATTCCTGTCTTGGCATTTTCCCAGAGCCGCCATGACAATTTCTTTGTAGAAGGATCACACTGGGAACTGCTGAGCTGTGGCTTCACTATTGTAGTTTTTATCTGCTATTGTTTTGCTTATATCCCATACTGTACAGAGACAGCTAAGAGACGATTACACACCACAGACGGGTGGATACTGCTAGGACCGAACTGTGACCAAACTTTTCTGGTTTTCACTGAATAAAACCATTTGACTTCCCCTTCGGTTTGAGTACAATTGGGCAGCGGGAGATTCATTACATGAAATGTGAATGTGCAGCTGGTAAAACCTCTTAAACTGTTACCTAGAACTTTCAACCAGAAAAGCCTGACTGTCCATAATGTAATAAGTCGTAATGTGGTAAAACTTCCACTTATAAGAGAGGAAACCAGTTACAGTGTAAACATCATGTCCTGGAGGGTTGTAGTCTGGCCGAGGCTATTTCACACCCCGTGGTATAGAGATTATCTGCCTGGTGTACTGTGGCCTAGGCCGGACTATACATGGGATCATGTTTGAGGGGTATATTCTGCTCTGGAGGAGTATAGTTTGGCCTGGGCAATTCCAGCCCTAAAGATATCCTCTGGTCTGAGTTTCCATGGCCCAGCACATGGGATTTATGTCCTGGATTGTGGAAACTCTATTAATGGAATAAGGTGATCCTGTGCACTGAGAGAAACAGAGGAACCACTTCTATTATCTACTCACAGGTGTATTACATACAGATACTAAGTACCTCTGGGTCAGACTCTACCCAGGTTTAACCTGGGACAGGGTTACTATGGTCTGTAATATCACGGTTTTACTAATTGAAATTCCACAAGGAATAAATGTCTCTAGATGTTTCATATTTGACGTTTGTATAAACCTGATGGAATATTGACTTTCGCCTCAAAGTTTCCCCTTGTACAATCCCCATGTTCTGTACTCAATGTATTATTAATGTATCTTATTAATTGCATGAGATCTTCTCATCAGACGCAGTAGGATGGTAGAGAGAGAAATTATTACATGGGATGTTGACGATGTTGATATTCCAGGAGCGGAGTCCTTCTAACATGAATGTAAGTAACACTGTGGGGTTATTTACTAATGGTTCGCGCTACTCACTTTTATTGGACTTTGTACCGTTTTTGGGGATTGCCCGGCAGTTATTTAACAGGTCTCTGCACTGGGATTGTGTCACACGGGATCATATTGTGGCGCAGCTGCGCTGGTCTCCATGCGACACATATTGGGGGGCTGTGCCGCCTGACGTCTGAGTGCGGGATTTAACTTGCAAATTGTGTCGCAATACAATGCACTTTTGGTGAAATCCGCAGACCAGGTATGTAAATGAGCCCCTTTGTAGTAGGATATTCTCTTATTCCAGAAAGTCATTTCCAGGACATGGCAGTCACATGACCCTGGGAGCCGCCACGTCTGCAGGGATTTGCTTTTCCCATTGTTCAGTATGTTGATTTACACTTTCATCCTTGTAAACACTTGTAAATGAAGTTTCCATTACAAAGATGCCTTATTAATTGGGGGAAAAGATGAAGATCCCATAACAAAGGACAAAAATACTCAGCCTCAAAGCAGCACCAACTCCCTTCATTTACATAAGGGAAGTTCTTTCACCATTAGGGTGTAACATCTCCAGGAGGGGATAGACTGCAGGGACTTGTAAACTAAGCTAAACCTGGCTATTGACCCTCAGGTAACCGAATAAAACCCATGAATAACAGATGGAGTCTCTTTTTTTGTGTTGGGTGTGGGTAGGCCACAGCATTTATTAATTTTCTAAATGAAAAGTAACTAATTAACATATTTTAATTAAAGAGCAAGAAGAATTGTAATAAAAAAAAAAGACATGCTCGCCCGAGTCCTTTTAGTTCTTGGAAGAAACAACCTTCACCCGAATGGCGGCTGCAGAACAACAGCCGACATGTGAGCAACTTCACTTCGCCTTAGGCATGTCTAACTCTTCCACGGAGCAGCCAATAAGTGCCTAGCACTGGCTGTGACCCCCCACACTGCCTAATGCGATGGCCCTCTCGGCCAACTCTTGCAAGCCAACCAGAAAAATATCCAGACCAATTGGGCTCAGATGGACTCCGTCACCAAAGAGCAGGTGCCTATTATCCCCTTCTAACTCCGAGTGGCGAAAGACTACACCACCCAGAGAAGTGACGTGCTTGGAGACACAAATATTAAGGATCCTACCTGCCCGCTCAATAGCATCATAATCCCGAGCGCCTTTCCAGTGATAGCGGGGAATAATCTCCGACCAGGCCAGAGTGACGGAGTTGAAAAAACTAGGGAAACAGGCAAAATCCTCCTTAATCAGGGAAATGAGCTCTCCTAGCTTTACCCGACCTAAATCATTGCCCCCGCAAGGACAATAATGATCACGTCATCTTGGTGATTCCAGTTGACCTGCACTACTTACGGTAAAACTTGAGTCCACCGCATGCTGCGAACACCACGCCAGTGCACTTGAACTTCCTTTAGACCTAAACCTCGGCCGCAAGGGTGGACGGCCGCTCTCTGCTCGGCCCAATGAATAAAGGAATAGCCAATGATCCAAACTTGTTTTTGGGGCCCTTGAACATCAGTAAACAGATGGGTTTTTTAAATTTATAATCTAATTTTATTAATTTCTTCTAACTTAATTATAAATTAAATAAGCATAGATATGTGTAACTGACGATTTAATCAAAAGGGAAAGATATAGGAAAGGGTCAAGGTTAGAGATGAGCGAACATACTCGTCCGAGCTTGATGCTCGTTTGAGCATTAGCGTACTCGAAACTGCTCGTTGCTCGGAGGAGTATTTCGCCAGCTCGAGAAAATGGCATCTCCCGCCGTTTTGCTTTTTGGCGGCCAGAAACAGAGCCAATCCCAAGCCAGGAGACTCTGCACTCCACCCAGCATGACATGGTACCCTTACACGTCGATAGCAGTGGTTGGCTGGCCAGATCAGGTGACCCTGGAATAGACTAGCCCCTGCCCGCGCTGCTTGCGTCATTCTATGTCTGGATGCCGCTAGGGAGAGAGCTGCTGCTGGTCAGGGAAAGCGTTAGGCTGTTCTATTAGAATAGTGTTAGGCAGGAGTGATTCTACAAGAACCCAACAGCCCTTCTTAGGGCTACAATAACGTTTTATTTTACTTTTTTTTGTTTGCTTGTGGCTGGGCTTGCTGGCATTAGTAGTGCAGCTAGTACCATATTGTGAGGAATTTGCAGGGAGACTTGCTACCGTTGTGTTTAGCTCTTAGTGACGCACATATCCACCTTAAACACCGAAGTGGGACAATTTATTAGGGGTTTGATTAGAATTAGGCAGAGTCTGCTGATTTATTTTTTTTTACCTTTATTTCTTTTTATAGCTCAAAGTCATATTGCAAAGCAGTGTGCTCTCATTGTAGGCTAGAAAATAGCCATAGGAGAACCCCAACGGCTTACTTAGGCCTACAATAGCGTTATATTTTCCTTTCTTTTGTTTGCTTGTGGCTGGGCTTGCTGGCATTAGTAGTGCAGCTAGTACCATATTGTGAGGAATTTGCTGGGAGACTTGCGACCGTTGTGTTTAGCTCTTAGTGACACGCATATCCACCTCAAACACCGAAGTGGGACAATTTATTAGGGGTTTGATTAGAATTTGGCAGAGTCTGCTGATTTTTTTTTTTTACCTTTATTTCTTTTTATAGCTCAAAGTCATCAGGCACAGCACAAAATCCAGTTGTGTGCTCTCAGTGTAGGTTAGAAACTAGCCATAGCAATAGGATAGCATCGTTTTGTTTAAAAAAAAAAAAAAAAAACAGAAATTTTTTTTTTTTTAAAGTTTACACTTTAATTTGGAAAATGTTTAACCCGAGGGCTAGGGGTAGAGGACGAGGGCGTGGACGTGGGCGTCCAACTACTGCAGGGGTCAGAGGCCGTGGTCCTGGGCGGGGTGAGACACCACCTGCTGATGAGGGAGCAGGGGAACGCCGCAGAGCTACACTCCCTAGGTTCATCATGTCTCAAGTTACTGGGACTCGTGGTAGAGCACTGTTGAGGCCAGAACAGTGCGAAGAGGTGATGTCGTGGATTGCGGACAATGCTTCTAGCCTTTTGTCCACCAGTCAGTCTTCCACGCAGTCCACCCATGTCACCGAAATCAGCACTCCTCCAGCTCCTCCACCTCAGCCTCCTTCCCCCCAGTCTGCCCCCTCCCAGCAAAATTTGGCATTTGAACCGGCATACTCTGAGGAACTGTTTTCTGGACCCTTCCCACAGTCAAAAACCACTTGTCCGGTTGCTGCTGAGCAATTTTCCGATGCACAGGTTTTCCACCGGTCGCAGTCTGTGGGTGATGATGACATTAATGACGTAGCGGAAGAAGTGTGTAAAGAGGTGTCGAACGATGAGGAGACGCGGTTGTCAGACAGTGGTGAAGCTGTTGTCAGGGCAGGAAGTCCGAGGGGGGAGCATACTGAGGGATCGGAGGATGATGAGGTGACAGACCCAAGCTGAGTTGATAGGCCGGGTGAACACAGTGCTTCTGAGACGGAGGCGAGTCCTATAGCAGAACAGGTTGGAAGAGGCAGTGGTGGGGCCAGACGGAAAGGCAGGGCCAGAGCTGGTGCATCAGCACCAAATGTTTCCCGTAGTCAAGCTCCCGTGGCGAGGGCTAGATCTTCAGAAGTCTGGAGGTTCTTTAAAGAAACACCGGATGTCTGACGGACTGTGGTGTGCAACCTTTGCCAAACCAGGATCAGCAGGGGTTCCACCACTACTAGCTTAACTACCACCAGTATGCGCAGGCATATGAATGCTAAACACCCCACTCAATGGCACCAAGCCCGTTCACCTCCGGCCGGGCACACCACTGCTCCTTCCCCTGTGGCAGCCCCCTGCCCAGGACCACGGCCCAAACACCTCCCGTGCGAAAACCCCATCTTCGCCTCCACGATCCTCCACAGCATCCACCAGCGTTCAGCTCTCCATACCCCAGACGTTGGAGCGCAAAAGGAAGTATAGCGCAACCCACCCACACGCCCAAGCCCTCAACGTCCACATCTCCAAGTTGCTTAGCCTGGAGATGCTGCCCTATAGGCTGGTAGAGACCGAGGCCTTTCGAAACCTCATGGCGGCGGCCGCCCCTCGGTATTCGGTCCCCAGTCGCCACTACTTTTCCCGATGTGCCGTCCCAGCCCTGCACAAGCACGTGTCAGAGAACATCATCCATGCCCTGACCAACGCCGTTTCTGACAAGGTCCACCTGACCACGGACACGTGGACGAGTGCTGCCGGGCAGGGCCACTATATATCGCTGACGGCACATTGGGTTAACTTGGTGGAGGCTGGGACCGAGTCTGATCCTGGGGCTGGTCATATACTGCCGACGCCGAGGATTGCGGGGCCTACCTCGGTCCAGGTCTCAAAGGCCTACTATGCCTCCTCCTCCTCCCACCCCTCCTCCACCTCCTCCTCCTCCGAATTACCATCCGTGGGCATGGCGTCATCAGTCGGTAGCTCTAGGCACAGCAGCAGTGCCGTCGCTAAGCGACAGCAGGCGGTGCTCAAACTGCTGAGCCTAGGCGATACAAGGCACACCGCCCAAGAGCTATTACAGGGCATCACGGCGCAGACCGATCTGTGGCTTGCACCGCTGAACCTGAAGCCAGGCATGGTTGTGTGTGACAACGGTCGTAACCTGGTGGCGGCTCTGCAACTCGGCCGACTGACACATGTGCCATGCCTGGCCCATGTGTTAAATGTCATAGTTCAGCGTTTCCTCAAGACATACCCCAATCTGTCTGATTTGCTCACGAAGGTGCGCCGCATCTGTGCGCATTTCAGGAAGTCCAGCACAGATGCTGCCACTCTCAGGGTAGCGCAGCACTGCCTCCAACTGCCCGCTCACCGACTGTTGTGTGACGTGTCCACGAGGTGGAATTCAACATTAACCATGTTATCCAGAGTTTACCAGCAGCGCAGAGCGATTGTAGACTGCCAGATGTCAACTTCCACCAGAACTGGTAGTCAGGTCAGTCAGCTTCCTCAAGTCTACAATGAGGAGTGGACGTGAATGTCTGATATCTGTCAGGTGCTGAGTAACTTTGAGGAGTCAACACAGATGGTCAGTGGCGATGCCGCCATCATCAGCTTCACCATCCCGCTGCTTGGCCTGTTGAAAAACTCTCTGGTCAGCATGAAGTCGGAAGCTTTGCGCTCGTCACAAGAGACGGGGGAAGAAGATTCCCTTGTTGATAGCCAAAGCACCCTTAGGTCTGTTTCTCAGCGCATATCGGAGGAGGTGGAGGAGGATGAGGAGGAAGAGGAGGAGAATGTTGGCGAGACAGAAGAGGGGACCATTGTTCAGTCCTTCACTGTTCAGCGTGTATGGGCAGAAGAAGAGGAGTTGGAGGAGGAGGAAATGGGCAGTCAGGCCAGTGAGGGGAGTGAATTCTTGCGCGTTGGGACTCTGGCGCATATGGCTGATTTCATGCTAGGCTGCCTATCCCGTGACCCTCGCATTCAAAGAATTTATTCCAGCACCGATTACTGGGTATTCACTCTCCTGGACCCACGGTACAAGCAAAATCTTTCCACTCTCATCCCTGGAGAGGAAAGGAGTGTGAGAATGCATGAATACCAGCAGGCCCTGGTGCACAAGCTGAAACACTATTTCCCTTCTGACAGCGCTAGCGGCAGAGGGCGTACTTTAGCGGGACAAGTAGCGAGGGAGAGTAGGCGAGCAGGCAGCTTTTCCAGCACTGGCAGGGGTACGCTTTACAAGGCCTTTGCCAGTTTTATGTCACCCCAGCAAGACACTGTCACCTGTCCCCAGTCTCGGCAGAGTAGGGCTGATCTTTACAGAAAGATGGTGAGGGAGTACGTAGCTGACCATACCATCGTCCTAAATGATCACACAGCTCCCTACAACTACTGGGTTTCAAAGCTGGAGATGTGGCACGAACTGGCGCTGTACGCCTTGGAGGTTCTTGCCTGCCCTGCCGCTAGCGTGTTGTCCGAGCGGGTTTTCAGTGCAGCTGGTGGCATCATCACCGATAAGCGTACACGCCTGTCGAGTGACAGCACTGACAGGCTGACGCTTATCAAGATGACTAAAGCCTGGATTTCTCCGGATTTTCATTCTCCACCAGGTGAAAGAAGCTCAACCTGAATAATGTATGCACTCCCCTCATTGTCCTCCTTCTCCTCCTCTTTGTACACTAAAGCAGAGGAAACTGGCTATTTTTTGCCAGGGCCAACTGGCTCTAGCTATAGTACTCAATCTATTTAATTTTTCTGGAGGACCACTTACCTGCTCCTCTGGTTTGAAAACTTTTTTGGACTGCCACATACAGGCACTATCCAAATTAAATTGTCTCCATAGCAGCCTCCACGTGTCGTCTTTTTAGCTGGCTCCACACATTGGGGCAGATTTATCAAGCAGTCTGAAAGTCAGAATATTTCCAGTTGCCCATGGCAACCAATCACAGCTCAGCTTTCATTTCACCAGTGCTCATGAATATTTTAAAGGGGAGCTGTGATTGGTTGCCATGGGCAATTGGAAATATTCTGATTTTCAGACTGCTTGATAAATCTGCCCCATTGTCTCCATTGCTACC
Organism: Engystomops pustulosus; assembly: GCF_040894005.1. NCBI lineage: Eukaryota > Metazoa > Chordata > Amphibia > Anura > Leptodactylidae > Engystomops > Engystomops pustulosus. Next base: position 121,403,835 of record NC_092418.1, on the reverse strand, counting down.
TCCCCACGTCATCGCCATAGCTGCCTCCAAAAGTCGTCCATATAGCTGCCTCCATACATGGTCCCCTTATCAAACGATCTGTGTCAGGCAGAATTTTGGGTTGTTTTCATGGATTCCACATCAAACTTGTTAACTTTGTCGCCACCCTGCTGTGTAATCCACAAAATATACTGGCAAACTTTTATCATTTACCGATATTATTTCAGCGCTTCTTGCGCATCTGTTTACATTCCCCTCACCCGCCATATCCCAAACTTATAAGAACGCTACTACACTTGATCTTATACAAAAGGTTCTTAGAAGTGCTGTTTGGGGAGTAGCCTAGAGACAGGGGCTTGGATTGGTGAAAGCTCGCCTGGCAGCGGAGCGCCAGCTCCATCCCAAGATCCAACTAACATAGTTTTAACTGCAGCACCTTTAATCTACTACTAGTTCACTGCCTCCATACATCGTCCCCTTATCAAACGAGCTGTGTCAGGCAGAATTTTGGGTTGTTTTCATGGATTCCACATCAAACTTGTTAACTTTGTCGCCACCCTGCTGTATAATCCACATAATATACTGGCAAACTTTTATCATTTACCGATATTATTTCAGCGTTTCTTGCGCATCTGTTTACATTCCCCTCACCCGCCATATCCCAAACTTATAAGAACGCTACTACACTTGATCTTATACAAAAGGTTCTTAGAGGTGCTGTTTGGGGAGGAGCCGAGAGACAGGGGCTTGGATTGGCGAAAGCTCGTCTGGCAGCGGAGCGCCAGCTCCATCCCAAGATCAAACAAACATAGTTTTAACTGCAGCACCTTTAATCTACTACTAGTTCACTGCCTCCATACATCGTCCCCTTATCAAACGAGCTGTGTCAGGCAGAATTTTCAGGTGTTTCACCAGATACATAGTGGAACGCGGCCCATCTGTCGCCGCCATGCTGGAGACCTGAAGTTGCAATCATAGCAGCACAATATGGATGCCCCATACTGTCGCTCTTAATCATGGAACCATTTCCGTAAAAACAATTAAAAATAGAACCACTATGCTATTCCATTATTCCTAGGTGAAATATTCAAACGACCCGGCCTGCTTTGAAAATTATAATTTTTTCAAAGTAAACGCTTCTGGCCCCCAGGCCCATTTTGGGTGGGGAGGAGCCGAGAGACAGGGGCTTGGACAGGCGAAAGCTCGCCTGGCAGCGGACCGCCAGCTCCATCCCAAGATTAGGCAGCCTCAGAGGCATCCATGCATGCTGCCCCTGCTGTTTCCTGTCCATTTCGCCTCCACGATCCTCCACAGCGTCCACCAATGTCTCCATGTGCAACTTTCAACTGTCTATACCCCAGACGCTGGAGCACGAGAGGATATGCAGCACATCATCCCCTTATCAAACGAGCTGTGTCAGGCAGAATTTTCAGGTGTTTCACAAGATACATAGTGGAACTCGGCCCATGTGTCGCCGCCATGCTGGAGACCTGAAGTTGCAATCATAGCAGCGCAATATGGATGCCTCATACTGTCGCTCTTAATCATGGAACCATTTCCGTAAAAACAATTATAAATACAACCACTATGCTATTCCATTATTCCTTGGTGAAATATTCAAACGACCCGGCCTGCTTTGAAAATTATAATTTTTTCAAAGTAAACGCTTCTGGCCCCCAGGCCCATTTTGGGTGGGGAGGAGCCGAGAGACAGGGGCTTGGACAGGCGAAAGCTCGCCTGGCAGCGGACCGCCAGCTCAATCCCAAGATTAGGCAGCCTCAGAGGCATCCATGCATGCTGCCCCTGCTTTTTCCTGTCCATTTCGCCTCCACGATCCTCCACAGCGTCCACCAATGTCTCCATGTGCAACTTTCAACTGTCTATACCCCAGACGCTGGAGCACGAGAGGATATGCAGCACATCATCCCCTTATCAAACGAGCTGTGTCAGGCAGAATTTTCAGGTGTTTCACCAGATACATAGTGGAACTCGGCCCATCTGTCACCATGCTGGAGACCTGAAGTTTCAATCATAGAAGCAATATGGATGCCCCAGTAGTCACTCTTAATCATGGAAGTCGTCTCCATGGCTGCCTCCCCATGTCGTCCCTTTATCAAAAGAGCTGTGTCAGGCTCATTTGTCGGGTGTTTCACCAGATACGTTATGGAACTTGGTCACTATGTCGCCACCATGCTGTGTTATCGACTAAATATACCGTCAACCTTTTGTTCACATAGGAAATCATTTCAGCGCTTCTTGCTCACCTCCTTTGGTGAAACCTGAGTCCATTTAGGGTATGTCGCCATGACACTCTCTAGCCTGCTGCCGCTGCCTCTGCGTGCCATCCCCTATAGTGTCAGGGTCAATTATTGGATGTTTTAGATGCTATCTAGCTTCATTCTGTCACTCTGTCATGGCCATGCTGTTGCCCATAATTTTGGCAGAATGGTGCGTTTAAGCAGCCTCAGAGGCATACATTCATGCTGCCCCTGCTGTTTCCTGTCCATTTCCGTGGTGTTTCCATCCTTTTCTGAGGTTTCCAGGTGTTTGGCCAAGCTTCCCTGTGCAGAGCCTTGGTCCCCTTGAAAAATGCTCGAGTCTCCCATTGACTTCAATGGGGCTCGTTATTCGAGACGAGCACTCGAGCATCGGGAAAAGTTCGTCTCGAATAACGAGTACCCGAGCATTTTAGTGCTCGCTCATCTCTAGTCAAGGTCTGGGCAGATATAAGACTTAAAACAGTCTGATTTCCACCGGCCCAGCCTTTTTATGGATTCCTCGCTCATTCTGTATGAGTGCGCCGTGGTCGCAGCACCAATACAGAAGGAATGAGGGCCGAATTCTTTTGGGTTTAAATCTAAGAACAGCAGGGATTTTTTTGAAAACTGCACGAATTGATAATGAGATGATGGGGATCCGGGGTAAGAAAATTTCAACCCGCCGGGCGACCACGTTCGTAATTATAGATCAAGGAAATGGGGCACGGATTGGCCCCCAAAGGAAGAAGTGAAAACCAAGAGTCCATACTGAAAAAAATCAGTTTTGGAGCGATGAATACAAACTTTGACTTAGTTGTGTTTTACGATTGCGTGGTTGCTGAGCAAGCCGCTGGCTTTTTAACTTCAAGTAGGACTAACTCCCCTATCCGAAGGGCCCCGAAAAATGTGATTGAAAAAGACGCTTTAAATAAGGACTCCTCAAAAACATCCGGACAGACAATATCTAAAAAGTAGATAAATAAAAATAGAAATTAAACGAAAAAATAGGGGAAGGGACACTGGTCTCCGGGAATCGTGGGAAGATTTTTCACGTTTCCAGCTTTTTAAGATTTGTTTTAAGAGGATATTTTTTGTTATATCGGGACGGTTATGTAATTTTAGCATAAAGGACAAGCCGGCCAAACTACTTTTTGCCTGCTTTTTGTCTAATTGGCAATAGCCAATTTCACAAATTATTCAAAAGTTGGGACCTCTCCACAACCAATGTGACCAAGACACAGAATACTTCTGCCATGTAGCTGCCAATATGGAAGTCCTTATCAATTGCACAAACTGTTCTCTACCAGGCTCCATAACAATTGGGGGCATGCAATCCTGGACTCGTCCACTGACCCGTGAAGTTCTTTGAACGCCTGAAATTGTGCAGGAGACAAAGCATACCTGGCCAGGAGCCACATGTTGGATTGAAGGCAGCACAAAACCAGGTGACGTAGCAGCGCGAGTACGGGATAAAATGAGGATGAGAGATTATTTACGACATGTACCAGTGAGGCGTCATTCGAACAAAATCTAATTCTGGTATTGGCCAATTTAGAACCCCAAATTTCATAAACCACAACCAATGGGAAGGGACATAAAAGGGTGCAATTTGTAAGTAATTCCTGTTTTCCACCAAGATGAAGGCCAGGCATTACTGCACTGGGTATTGTGACAAATGGGGGCAAAGCCGTCGTTGGCGGAGGCTGCGGTGAATAAATTCAGGGAACAACTGTCCGTTTCTGCATCCTGTAGGATACCGGAACCATTAAAATCCTGCAAGAATACCCGCTAAACTTGCAAATCATGTGTCAGGGGGCTAGTAATCCTGATGAAATGGTTAGGGTAAAGCGTGCGTTTTATGGCTAATGAAAGGTGGCGAGAGAAAACGCGGCCGATGGGAATAACTCCACATGTGAAGTTGAGCAGGCCCAGGAGGACCTGGAATTGGTGGAGGTTGGCTTTCTTTTTACTGAGCATGCAATCGATCTCCTGGCGTAGGCGGGAAATTTTCTCGACTGGTAATCTAAAAGTCATGGTAACAGTGTCAAGCTCAATTCCCAAAAAGGATAGATTTAAACCGGACCGACAGTCTTGTCAGCAGACAAAGGGACCCCAATGTACTCAATGAGTGCTGTAAAACAGTGCGGCAGGGAGCAGCAAGTATCAGAATCCCTCTGCCCCACAAACAAAAAATCGTACAGGTAATGGGTCATTGAAAAAATTCCTGTCTCCCGATAAGCCACTCCAAAAACGTGCTGAAAACTTCAAAGTAGTAGCATAAAATGGAGCAGTCCATAGGGAGGCACATGTGGTAGTAGTAATAAACCTCCAGGCAACACCCTAGGAGATGGAAGCAGGCAGGATGGACCGGAAGAAGCCTAAACGCAGATTCAATGTCAGACTTAGCAAGCAAGGCTCCTGGGCCCGCTTGCTTCACCAAGTTAAAGGCCCGATCAAAAGAGACATAAGACACAGCGGCATCTTCCTTTGATATAGCATCGTTTACTGATGAACCTTTTGGGAATGAAAGGTGATGGTTCAGCCTAAATTTGTTAGACTCCTTTTTAGGAACCAAGCCCAAGGGGGAAACCTGAAGGTTGATGAAGAGGGGTTCAGTGAAGGGGCCTGCTATCCTGCCTAATTGGACTTCTTTAGAGACTTTTTCTAAGGCTAGTGAAGGATTTTCCCTGACCGATATGAGGTTATTGCATTTAATTGAGGTTGTGGAAGGCTGATAGGGGATAGAAAAAAACGTGCGGCAGGCTGAAGTTGATCTTGTTAGGCAGGCTGTTGGGGTGCTTCTAGCTGATGCAGCTGCGGTGATCTCTTGCTGGATTCGCGGTGCGATGGTCTGCCTATGGAAGACTGATGACTGCGGGAAGGCTGCTGGTGATATTGTGGAGATCTACTGGAGCCACGGTGGGACGCTCTGACGTAACTTGACTGACGTACTTGGTGGTGGGAAGATTCGTGGAAAGAACTTGATTGGAAGAGTCATGAAGGTGACTCTGTGATCTCGATGGCAGGAACCTTCGGGAAAGTACGCTGCAGCGCAGCCACTTGGACCAGATGACGAGGCGCTATAATGTCGGGTCTTGCAACTTCGGTGTAAATCCTGCCAGATGTAACCTGCGCATGAAAACTCATAGCCAGAATCAAACTCTTGACTGTGGTACGGCCTCTGAGAATCCCTGTGACTTGAACGGCGCTGGGAGTGTGCAGGGGACCTATGCTCATCTATGTGGCTGGTGCGGCGCTGGGAGCGGGATGAAGCATGCATGGGAGTAACAGCGACATCTGCGGTCTGAAAGGTAGCATTGGGCGATCTGCTACCTCACTGGGAAGGGGGTCTGGGTGCAGAATATTGGATAGGGACAAAGGTGTGGAGTGAACCTGGGGGGGACAGACGGGGAGGGGAGGTAATGGCATATGGGGCCTGATGGCGGTGTGCTTTACGCATGTGGGCAGGTGACTGGGGGCTATACAGCTGAGGGAGGAACCTATAGGGGACCTAATGACTATAGGTGGAGGTGAAGAAGAAATTTGGGCCTGCATGTGGGAGTGCAGCTTACCCTCAGTGTGAGGAGCGTCGGGCCTTGTCCCATGCTGATCGGCATCCCGTGGAGCTTTAGATGAGGTCCCAGGACGATCGGTCCCCTGGCATCCATATCTATTGGGGCCACGTGGTAGGGAGGCCACAGCCTTCTTCTGGGCCGCGCCGCCTGCCACAGTTTGGAGAGCTGGAGCTCAGCCAATCCGGCAGGCAGATGCGGCGCACGGGCCTCCCCCTCTTTAAAGATGGTTGCAGGGGAGTCTCCATGTTTCCGTTGAGGACCAGGTGCCACTTAGACTCTGGTCCCAGTTGTCGGCTAGTACCAACTCCCGCAGTGATCCAGGGGGTTCACTGACCCCGAGTCCTGACAATATGCAGAGTATTTACTGTATGTGTGTGTATATGATGCGTTTTATACTGTATGTATGTATATAATGTGTATGTACTATACAGTATGTGTGTATATCTTGGGACTCTCCATCCTGCCAAATAAGTCTTGATTCTGATCATTCAGAACAGCAGTATCAAGACGTATTTGTTGCTAGTAAGCAGCCGCAGATGCCCTCCATTATTAAAAGCTGCACAGAAACTATTTCCAGCAGAATGTGGTGTCTTTTTCTTTTTTTGTTTCTCCATCCTCCTAGCCTGACTTGGGACTCTGCACCCTGCCAGAGGGCCCTGGGGCTCTGCACCCTGCTAGAGGGTCCTGGGCACTGCACCCTGCCAGAGGGTCCTGGGGCTCTGCACCCTGCCAGAGGGCCCTGGGGTTCTGCACCCGGCCAGAGGGCCCTGGGGCTCTGCACCCTGCCAGAGGGCCCTGGGGTTCTGCACCCTGCCAGAGGGCCCTGGGGCTCTGCAACCTGCCAGAGGGTCCTGGGGCTCTGCAACCTGCCAGAGGGTCCTGGGGCTCTGCACCCTGCCAGCGGGCCCTGGGACTCTGTACCCTGCCATAGAGTCTCGGGACTCTGCACCCTGCCAAAGGGCCCTGGGGCTCTGTACCCTGCCAGAGGGTCCTGGGGCTCTGCACCCTGCCAGAGGGTCCTGGGGCTCTGCACTCTGCCAGGGGCCCTGGGGCTCTGCACCCTGCCAGAGGGTCCTGGGGCTCTGCACTCTGCCAGAGGGCCCTGGGGCTCTGCACCCTGCCAGAGGGTCCTGGAAACTGCACCCTGCCAGAGGGTCCTGGGGCTCTGCACCCTGCCAGAGGGCCCTGGGGTTCTGAACCCTGCCAGAGGGCCCTGGGGCTCTGCACCCTGCCAGAGGGCCCTGGGGTTCTGCACCCTGCCAGAGGGCCCTGGGGCTCTGCACCCTGCCAGAGGGTCCTGGGGCTCTGCACTCTGCCAGAGGGCCCTGGGGCTCTGCACCCTGCCAGAGACTCCTGGGGCTCTGCACCCTGCCAGAGGGCCCTGGGGCTCTGCACCCTGCCAGAGGGTCCTAGGGCTCTGCACCCTGCCAGAGGGTCCTGGGGCTCTGCACCCTGCCAGAGGGTCCTGGGGCTCTGCACTCTGCCAAAGGGCCCTGGGGCTCTGTACCCTGCCAGAGGGTCCTGGGGCTCTGCACCCTGCCAGAGGGTCCTGGGGCTCTGCACTCTGCCAGAGGGCCCTGGGGCTCTGCACCCTGCCAGAGGGTCCTGGGGCTCTGCACTCTGCCAAAGGGCCCTGGGGCTCTGTACCCTGCCAGAGGGTCCTGGGGCTCTGCACCCTGCCAGAGGGTCCTGGGGCTCTGCACTCTGCCAGAGGGCCCTGGGGCTCTGCACCCTGCCAGAGGGTCCTGGGGCTCTGCACTCTGCCAGAGGGCCCTGGGGCTCTGCAAACTGCCAGAGGGTCCTAGGGCTCTGCACCCTGCCAGAGGGTCCTGGGGCTCTGCTCCCTGCCAGAGGGTCCTGGGGCTCTGCACTCTGCCAAAGGGACCTGGGGCTCTCTACCCTGCCAGAGGGTCCTGGGGCTCTGCACTCTGCCAGAGGGTCCTGGGGCTCTGCACTCTGCCAGAGGGTCCTGGGGCTCTGCACCCTGCCAGAGGGTCCTGGGGCTCTGCACCCTGCCAGAGGGTCCTGGGGCTCTGTACCCTGCCAGAGGGTCCTGGGACTCTGTACCCTGCCAGAGGGTCCTGGGGCTCTGTACCCTGCCAGAGGGTCCTGGGGCTCTGCACCCTGCCAGAGGGTCCTGGGGCTCTGCACCCTGCCAGAGGGTCCTGGGGCTCTGCACCCTGCCAGAGGGTCCTGGGGCTCTGCACCTTGCCAGAGGGTCCTGGGGCTCTGCACCCTGCCAGAGGGCCCTGGGGCTCTGCACCCTACCAGAGGGCCCTGGGGCTCTGCACCCTGCCAGAGGGTCCTGGGGCTCTGCACCTTGCCAGAGGGTCCTGGGGCTCTGCACCCTGCCAGAGGGTCCTGGGGCTCTGCACCCTGTCACCCTGTCTTGTAATGTTGTTTTTTTTTATCCCATTCCCAGATGTCTGTTCTGTTTCTAGACAAAAATACATTTGTTTATTTTGAAAAACCTGTACACCGTCTTTGGTAGATTTACTCTCTGCCCGGTGGCATCCATCACCTCCATCACCAGCTATCCCTGGGGTTTTTATTGAAGATTAATAAAAGTTAGGTTTTAGTCACCCGCACCCCTCAATACCTAATTGTCGCCTTTTTAGTGTTTACTTGGAGTGAGGTTCATGTTTGATAACTCCTTCCTGTCCCCAGAATATATACGAAGCTGTAACCTAAAAAGTAAAAAAAATTAATTAATTAAAAACTACAAAAAATAAATGTGCCAACAATCATCATTTTCTGCTCCTCAATAGTTGAGCTTGGGATTTATTGAAATGCACATATACAGTATATACACATACAGCGGCTGGGGGTGGTCGCCCACTGACACAAACAGTCTATAATTTTAAGGGTAGGTTAAAGGGGTTGTCTGGTTAGGCCCTATGCTTAGCCTAATTTACTGATTGGTGGGGCCTCAGTGATGGGACCCCCACAGATCATGAGAACAGGGGTCCAATGTACCCCCGAGATGAGCGGAGCAGCTGATCACACAAGTTCAACCCCCCCCCCCCTCCCCCATTCCTCTCTATGGAGCTGACGGAGATTGCCGAGCGCCGTACTCAGCGATCTCCATCAGCTCCATAGATATGAAGGGGCCGCCCAATCCACTTACTACAACCAGACAACCCCTTTAATTTGAACATTGAGAGATAGAACATGAGAAAATCAAATCCAGAAATCGCATTGTATAAAATGTATTTGCATTCTGCTGAGATAAACAAGTATTTGATCTCCTACCAACCATTAAGATTTCTGGCTCCTACAGACCAGTTATTAAAATATGGATGAAATACACAATGACTCATGGAGCATCCGTGATCCTGGGGAAGGTGGGAGATCAGCCTAAAACTACCGGGTAGGAACCTGTAGCAGCTGGGACCACAGTCACCATGAGAGAAGTAAATGGCTTCTCCCCTGTGTGGCTTCTCCCTAGTGTGGCTTCTCTTCTGTATAAAAAGCTCTAAATGAAAGTTACATTTTTGTGACATTCTAAATATAATTTTTTCCCCTCAATGTTAATTTTCTGTATATTTTCTATAAAATATTTAAGAACATGAAAATGGTTTTTCAGCTGTGTGAATTCTCTGGTGTTGTAACAGATTTCTTTTCACAGTAAAGCATTTCCCACAATCTGAACACAAATATGGTTTCTCGCCTGTGTGCATTCTATGATGTGCAGCAAGATTTGATTTGTGAGCGAAACATTTTCCACATTCAGAACATGAAAATGGCTTCTCCCCTGTGTGAGTTCTCTGATGTTTTACAAGTTCTCCTTTAGTAATAAAACATTTCCCACATTCTGAACATGAAAACGATTTTTCCCCTGTGTGAATTTTCTTATGGATTTCAAGATTTTTCTTTATAGGAAAACATTTACCACATATGACACATGAAAATGGCTTCTCTCCTGTGTGAATTCTCTGATGTTTCACAAGTTCTGCTTTAGCCCTAAAACTTTTACCACATTCGGGACATGAAAATGGCCTCTCCCCTGTGTGAATTCTCTGATGGTTTACAAGTTCTGCTTTAGCCCTAAAACTTTTACCACATTCGGGACATGAAAATGGCTTCTCCCCTGTGTGAATTCTCTGATGGATAACAAGACTTGATTTCAAAATGAAAGATTTTCCACATTCTGAACATGAAAATGGCTTCTCTCCCGTGTGAATTCTCTGATGGTTTACAAGTTCAGCTTTCATCCTAAAACATTTATCACATTCTGAACATGAAAATGGCTTCTCTCCCGTGTGAATTCTCTGATGGCTTACAAGTTCTGCTTTAGTAGTAAAACATTTATCACATTCTGAACACGAAAATGGCTTCTCTCCCGTGTGAATTCTCTGATGGCTTACAAGTTCTGCTTTAGTAGTAAAACATTTATCACATTCTGAACATGAAAATGGCTTCTCCCCTGTGTGAGTTCTTTGGTGTCGAATAAGATCTGCTTTATTGGCAAAACATCTGCCACATTCAGAGCATGAAAATGGCTTCTCCCCTGTGTGAATTCTCTGGTGTCTATAAAGATCTTTTTTCTCTGTAAAACCTTTGCCACATTCTGAACATGAATGTCGCTTCTCCCCCGTGTGAATTCTCTCATGTTTACAAAGATCTCTTTTCTCTGTAAAACCTTTTCCACATTCTAAACATAGATATGGCTTCTCTCCCGTGTGAATTCTCTGATGTCTAATAAGTAATGATTTAAACCTGAAACATTTGACACATTCAGAGCATGAAAATGGCTTCTCCCCTGTGTGAATTCTCTGGTGTCTATAAAGATCTTTTTTATCTGTAAAACCTTCGCCACATTCTGAACATAGATATGGTTTCTCTCCTGTGTGAGTTCTCTCATGTCTAATAAGTAATGATTTAAACCTAAAACATTTGACACATTCTGAGCATGAAAATGTCTTCTGCCCTGCGGACGCTCTTAGTTGTCCGTCTCCTCTTTGGCGGCTTCTTTTCTTCCTCTTAGTCTGGGATTTATCAGAACAGAAGCCCAATGTAATAGGATCAGATGATGGGTCATTGCTGGGAAGGGCGGAGGGTAAATCCGTTTTTCTGGCGCCAATTTTATATGTATCTTGTGTAATCTCACAATCATCTGCTGTGATATCTGTAGACATCAGATGTTCCTCTGAGCTCTGGGCGATGGCATCTGCCGGGAATAACAGGGTCAGTGATTATTACGCTGATAAAATCTCTCTCCTCTAGAGAGGAGAAGAGTTCACGTTTGTAGAAGTAATAAAAAGTGAAAAACACTAAAGTTTAAACATTAGAAGAAATAAAAAATAAATAACTAAAAAATATAAGCCCCTAAAATGTCACTTTTCCATAAAAACACTTAATAAAGTATAAAAAACACAAACACACAACCCCCCACATATTTGGTATCGCTACGTCCGTGACAATCTGCATAATAAAACTGAATAGCTATTGGACCCGCACAGTGAACCCCGTAAAAAACAACTCCAAAAAACTTTCCAAAAAAAAGATATATTTTAATTAATACCCTTTAAAAAATGCTCTAAAAAGTGATAAAAAAAAACGTTATGCACTCTAAAATAAGACCACTAAAAAGAACAAAGCTTCTCGCAAAAAAATAAGCTCTTAACTAGATTTGTCAGCCGAAAAATGAAAAAAGTTATGAATATAAAAAGACGGTGAGGCTAAAATTAACAAGATTTTCGCCAAATGACTTTTTATTCAGTAAAAATGGGGTAAAAATAAAGAAATTATATAAATTAGGTATTTTTGTGACGACCCATAGAATAAAAATAATATACTATTTTTATGGTATGGTAAACAGCCCAAATCCCCCCCCCCCCTCAAAAAAAAATCTTCCTAAAAATTTATGATTTTCATTTCCTCCACCAACAAAGAGTTAATAAAACCCCACCAATTAGCTATAGATGCCCCAAAATCATGTAGCAGAAAAGTGCATCTCATGTGGCAATAAGAAGCAAGCCCCTATAGGTCCACATTAAAAAAAGAAAAAAAAATTATATCCTGTACAATGTGACAATGTAAATCTGCTTTGGATGGCGCCTCCTTCCCGTCTATGCTCCTCCCCCTGTTCTATGCTCCTCCCCCTCTTCTATGCCCGGCCGTGCGCCCGTACAGCAGTCACCACCACATATGGGGCATCAGCAATCGGAAGAAATTGGGTATCAAACTTTGTTTTCATTTAATCCATTGCAAATGATTAATTTTCCACCCAAAATGAGTGTACAGGCGGTCCCCTACTTAAGAACACCCGACTTACAGACGAGCCCTAGTTACAAACGGACCTCTGGATGTTGGTAATTTCCTGTACTTTAGCCCTAGGTTACAATAATCAGCTGTAACAGTTATCAGAGGCGTCTGTAATGAGGCTTTATTGTTGATCCTGGTTCTTATGACAACCCAACATTTTTAAAATTCAGTTGTCACAGAGACCAAAAAAGTTCTGGCTGGGATTACAATGATAAAGTATACAGTTCCGACTTACATACAAATTCAACTTAAGAACAAACCTACAGACCCTATCCTGTATGTAACCCGGGGACCACCTGTACTGTGAAAAAATATTACAATTTGTAGACAGCACCTCCATTTTGTTTTAACCCCTAAAAAGCACCTAAAGGGTTAACAAACTTCTTAAAAGTGCTTTTTCATACGTTGACGGGTGTACTTTCCATAATGGGGTAATTTACGAGTCTCGATATTATTTAGGCCTCTCACAGTCAATTAGAAATTGAGCAGGTCCCTATAAATATGGGTTTTGGTGAGTTTCCAAAAAAATTGAAAAATGGCCCCAAATTCTGAACCTCATAACATTTTAGTAAAATATGTGGAATCTTAAAATACCATCCAACATAAAGCAGACATTTGGGAAATGTAAGTTATGAAGTTATTTGGGTGCTAGGACTATCTGCATCAAAAGTAGAGAATTTAGAACTTTGAAAATAAAGATTTTTTCCAAATTTTTGCCGATTTTCGTTTTTTTCATAACTGAACACAAAAGATTTCATCCAAACTAATTTGAAGTACAATGTGTCACGAGAAAACCATCTCAAAATCCACGACATCTCATAGCGTTCCAAAGCTATAACCACTTATAGTGACACAGGACCTTTTAGGGTCCGCGTCCTAAAGGCCAAAATAGGCCGAGTCCCGTAGGGGTTAAGACCCTCTGATGACGACTATATTAAGACATTTCTTTATAAAAAGCTAAAATCTGTCTTGTTCAACCATCTCAGTTTTCAATGTAAATAGTGTATATTCTACATTTTGATAGGATTTTATCTTTGTGTCCCAAGGTAAGTTCTTTCTCAGCCTACACTATACCCCTACATCCCTGCACCCCTATACCCCTACATCCCTGCACCCCAATACCTCTACATCCCTGCACCCCAATACCTCTACATTCCAGCCCCCATATATTCCTACATCCCCGTACCCCAGTACCCCTACACCCCTGCACCCCAATACCTCTACATTCCAGCCCCCATATGCTTCCACATACCTGCGCCCCTATACCTATTCATTCCAGCCCCCATATACCCCATATGCTTCCACATACCTGCGCCCCTATACCTATTCATTCCAGCCCCCATATACCTCTTCACCCTGCACCCATATACCTCTACATCCCTGCACCCCTATACCTCTTCATCCCTGCACCCCTATACCTCCACATCTCTGCACCCCTATCCCTCTACATCCCTGCACCCCTATCCCTCTACATCCCTGTGCCCCTTTACCTCTACATCCCTGCACCCCTATACCTCTACATCCCTGCCCCCCTATACCTCTACATCCCTGCACCCCTATCCCTCTACATCCCTGCGCCCCTATTCCTCTACATCCCTGCACCCCTATACCTCTACATCCCTGCAACCCTATACCTCTACATCCCTGCACCCCTATACCTCTACACCCCTGCACCTCTATACCTCTACATCCCTGCACCTCTACATCCCTGCGCCCCTATACCTCTATATCCCTGCACCCCTATACCTCTACATCCCTGCACCCCTATACCTCTACATCCCTGCGCCCCTATACCTCTACATCCCTGCACCTTCATCCACACACTTTTCCCTATAGTATATCAGGTACAATTTATTCTGTAACACAGATCTATTATTTGGCTCATAACCCTGAAAACACAATCACCAATCAGGTTCTAGGACACATTGTGGGGAAGAGAAAAGAGGCCGAAGAAAGGGGAACAGAGAAGAAATCAGTTCTAGAAAGTAATGACTGATAAGTCCATCAGTACTCACCATCCTGGAGGTCCCTGGCCCCAGCGTCATGTCCTCCTTCCCAGGCTCCTCCCTCCTCCTCCTCCTCCTCCTCCTCCGCCTCTATTTCCTCCACCTTGGGGATCATCTTCTCCTCAGTGTCACTTGCATCCATGTTCAACTTTGCTACTGGGAAATAAATATGGACATCAACATCTCATGTAAAAATATTTCCCTCCAGAGATACATTAATTTCTGGTGAAGAATAAGAATTTCTATAAGAAAAGCCCCTGGTAAAACATCTACACACCATTCAGTCTATAGATACATACATAGATCTGCTCCGTGTCCAGTCAGGGTCTCAGTCCAAGCTCCTCCAGGTTCTTCCTCCAAGAAGTTCTCCTCATGTGAGTCCTGCTTGGGTCTCTTATACCCCTTAGTCTCCCCTCTGGGAGATGTCCCCCCCTAATGGTGAGAGAACTTCCTCCCATGTAAATGAAGGGCGTCGGTGCCACTTCCTAGTCAGCCGGGCCCAGCACTTGTGACGCCTTCATTGTACTCCTTTGTTATGGGTTTATCATCCCCTCCTCAGACAACTGTGAGCAGGATGTGTCTTTCTCATGGAGCTCAATAACTTCATTTACAAGTGTTTACTAGGCCGAATGTCTCTGTGTGACTCCCATCCTCCACCTTAGAGAATGTGTATAAGGGATGGTTATTGTTGTCTCTTCCCCTGGTTCTAGGCCTTTCCCATTGTTTCTGTGAGAGTATCGGTCACATCTTACATTTTCATGAATATAAATCTATATATCTGATATTTATACATCACCACAGCTCAGCTTTCATATTGTCCTCTAATCACAATTTACCCCCAGATCAGATATCATTGTGTCTGTGCCAGTTTTCTGTCTTTGGATCGTGCACGTTTATGTATGAAGTGTTTGCGCCATTTTTGTGTTGCGGCTGTAAGATGTAACTGTGTAACTTTCCATAGCAGCTCCGATCGCACCTGATAAATGAACGCGGTGACGCGTCGCTATGAATTATCCGGCACAACCTGCACAGGAAGAGGAAAACTGCACCGGGGCAGATGACACCACTTTTATATATCTGGGTCAATGTTATCATCTTTTCCCCAGTGGATGAATGTTGCACAATGTTTCTGACCTCAGAATATACGTAGAAGGACATTTGTTATTGTGTTTTATTAAGGCTCTAGATCAGGGGTCTCAAACTCGCGGCCCGCGGGCCAACTGCGGCCCGCGGGACAACATTTTGCGGCCCCCACCTGGAAAAGCACCGCCCGCCGTGTATTCACGGCGGCGGTCGGGTCGCGCTGCATGGAGAGGGCTCACGGGCTGAGCCCTCTCCATAGCCGGTAAGTCTTTGCTGCATATTGCAGCAAAGGCTTACTGGTAACACCCGCGATCGGTGCTAGCACCGATCGCGGGTGTTTTTACAGCGTGGGCTGCCGGCAAAGCTGCCGACAGCCTCAAACAGATAGCGGCGCATGGGCGCCGCCATCTTACCTGGGATCGCCGCTCCCCGTGACGTCATCGGGGGGCGGCGATCCGTCTCCATGGTAGCCTCGGGTCTTCCGAAGACCCGAGGCTATTTCGTTTTAACCCCTTCATTACAATGTGCTGATAGCACATTGTAATGAATGAGGAGGAAAATCCCCTTATACTGCCATACTGTAGTATGGCAGTATATGGTAGGATCGATCAGACAACCTAGGGTTAAAGAACCCTAGGGAGTCTGAAAAATAGTATAAATAAAAATAAAAAAAAGTTTTTTTAAAAAAAAATTAGAATAAAAAAAAATTAAATTTCAAATCACCCCCCTTTCCCTAGAACTGACATAAATATAAATAAACAGTAAAAATCATAAACACATTAGGTATCGACGCGTCCGAAAATGCCCGATCTATCAAAATATAATAACGTTTTTTACAATGCGTTTTACCCCGTTACGGAAAATAGCGCCCAAAGTCGAAAATGGCACTTTTTTGCCATTTTGAAAAATATAAAAAAATCTATAAAAAGTGATCAAAAGGTCGTACAGTCCTAAAAATGATATCATTGAACATATTATCAAATTTCGCACTGAGCCCCTGACTGGGCTCAGTGCGGTAGGAGCTTGGGACCCCTCGGTGCACAGGACGCGTTCATAGAGAAAACACGTCTCCCAGCTTGGGGCTTTCCTTGCGCTGGGAGACGCCATGACATTTGAATCTGAATAATGATATTTTGTAAGCGCATTTTGTGTGGAAAACTTGATGCGGCCCAGCCTTACCCAGAATCTACCTCCAGCGGCCCCCAGGTAAATTGAGTTTGAGACCCCTGCTCTAGATGTTCTTCATTCATGTCCAGTTTTGGGTTCACTCTCAGATAAATGAACTTTTACCGAGTTCTGAACCACAAGATGTTGCCAAATATGTCAAAGATACCAGCAATATGTTACCACGTGTAATAATGTGATCTGCCCATAACTCCTCCTTGTATCAACCCATCTCCCTCTATTATTCTGGACCTATAAGATAAAGATATTTGTGTGGGATCTTTCAGATCTCCGTAGATGCAGCAAACGATGTCTGTGTCTCTGCATCATCTAATCTCCTTGTTGTGTTACTCAAACATCTCTATCCAGCCGCTTATTCTGTGCCATTTCCCATAACCCCCAATAACTTTATTCAGAAGTAACATACAACCCTCACATATTCTTACAGCTAAAACTACACGACACATAACATAAATGTCACCATATACTGTTTACAACCAAATACACAGAGAACACAACCACACAGCGCGGCCTCCTCTCCTGCCTCTCCTGGGGACCCAGTAAAGTGGACGCCACCACCAAAAATCCCATAGAAATGTGGAAACTCCGGCTTTCTAAATATTCAGTTAAAGCACAAAAAATGATTTGACCTGGTTACAAATGAACTAATCCACAAGGAATAGCAGAGCTGTCAGCGGGAGCCTCGTTCTCTCGCCTCCATGACAATGTATTCGTAGAAGGATCACACTAGGAACTGGTTTCATGTTAGAGGGGAATATTCTGCACTGGAGGAGTATAGTTTGGCCTGGGCAATTCCTTCCCTAAAGATAAACTCTGGTCTGGGTTATTCCATACAAAGAGTTTCCATGGCCCAGCACATGGGATTTATGTCCTGGATTGTGGAAACTCTTTTAATGGAATAAGGTGATTAAAAAAAATGAAATAAAAACTAAAATCTATAGTAAATTATCACAAAGTAATAGCTGTAGCTAGGAAATCCCTCTGACTTACTCATGTGCCTTGTAATGATGAAGCTCATTATCTCCAAACACTTTTATCTTAATAATTGCCTTCAATCATCTGATGAGATGGGATGCTCGAGAGGGAAGTTTTACACGGGATGTTCACAACCATAATCACTGTCAAGGAGCAGAGTCTTGTAACATGGATGAAAATAAGACTTTATAGTATGATCTTCCCAGTAAGTCGATTTGCATTTCCTATTGTTCAGGATGTGAAATCAGTGGGGAATCACCGGGAGACATTCAGCCTAGTAAATACTTGTAAATGGAGATATTTAGCTCCATCGGGAAGTCCTGGCCACATTTGTTTGGGAAAAGGGAATGATAAACCCATAACAAAGGAGAACACTCAGGGCATGATAACAAGCGTCACCGACACCCTTCATTTACATGGGAGGAAGTTCTTTCATCATTAGGTACGGTATCTCCAAGAGGGGGGTGTATAAGAGACCCAAGCAGGACCCACATGAGGAAGACTTCTTGGTGGAAGATCTTACTGGAGGAGCTTGGACTGAGACACAGAATGCAGAGAGAACAGGTCCAGATATGTGCGGAGGAGGAGGAGGAGGGAGGAGCCTGGGAAGGAGGACATGACGCTGGTGCCAGGGACCCCCAGAATGGTAAGTACTGATGGACTTATCAGTCATTACTTTCTAGATCTGATTTCTCTTCTGTTTCCCTTCCTTCTGCAATTATCCTTTCCCATAATGTGTCCATGAACCTGATCTGTGATAACGTAGTCAGGGGGAGAGGAGGCAGTAATCTCCATACATGTGCAGTGTATATGTGCAGTACATGTCCTGATAGTGTGTAATGTATGAGGTTATGTGTATCCATGTGCATATGTCATGGATCTGAAAATGTGTATACATAAACTCTTTACACTATTGTACAACACAACATATTTTAATACGCTATTCCATATTCATGAAAAATATTGAGCTAATATTCACCTGTACCACGTATAGCAGTTTTATCTGTGTTTACAGCTAGTTGGCTCTGGTGTCTGGTGTCTGGGGTTTGTGGTGTGTTGCATTTTTGCGTTGTCTGTGTTCAAGGCCTCCATGGACATTATCTGAATCCATCATTTTTAGAAGCTTAAAGTGTAACCATAATTTCACAAATCTTTCTTATAGGTGCAGAGGTATAGGAGTGCAGGGATGTAGAGGTATAGGGGTGCAGGGATGTAGAGGTATAGGGGTGCAGGAATGTAGAGGTATATGGGTGCAGGAATGTAGAGGTATAGGGGTGCAGGGATGTAGAGGTATAGGGGTGCAGGAATGTAGAGGTATAGGGGTGCAGGAATGTAGAGGTATATGGGTGCAGGAATGTAGAGGTATAGGGGTGCAGGGATGTAGAGGTATAGGGGTGCAGGAATGTAGAGGTATAGGGGGGCAGGGATGTAGAGGTATAGGGATGCAGGGATGTAGAGGAATAGGGGTGCAGGGATGTAGAGGTACAGGGGTGCAGGGATGTAGAGGTATAGGGGTGCAGGGATGTAGAGGTATAGGGGTGCAGGGGTGTAGAGTTATAGGGCTGCATGGATGTAGAGGTGTAGGGTGCAGGGATGTAGAGTTATAGGGGGCAGGGATGTAGAGGGATAGGGGTGCAGGGATGTAGAGGGATAGGGGTGCAGGGATGTAGAGGAATGGGGGTGCAGGGATGTAGAGGTATGGGGGCACAGGGATGTAGAGGTATAGGGGTGCAGGGATGTAGAGGTATAGGGGTGCAGGGATGTAGAGGAATACTGGTGCAGGGATGTAGAGGTATAGGGGTGCAGGGATGTAGAGGTATAGGGGTGCTGGGATGTAGAAGTATAGGGGTGCAGGGATGTAGAGGTATAGGGGTGCAGGAATATAGAGGTATAGGGGGTGCAGGGATGTAGAGGTATAGGGGTACAGGGATGTAGAGGTATAAGGGTGCAGGGATGTACAGGTATAAGGGTGCAGGGATGTAGGGGTATACTTTTGCAGGGATGTAGGGGTTTAGGGGTGCAGGAATGTACAGAAGAAGGAGTGAGGGGACTGTAGATGCATCGGGCTGTAGGGACACAGAGATATATGTAGGTTCAGGGATGTAGACGTATAGGATATAGTTCTGCTTTGTGTTCTGCATGAGCAAAGTTCCATTTATCCATTGTCCTATCACAGTATAAAAGTAAGATATAAAGCCCGATTCATAATCCTAATATAATAAGGGTTTTAAATTGAAATCAGATCTGTGAGTTCACACAAGAGAGAAGATGTTTTGTTTTCAAGATGTGGCAAATATATGACACTGAATTCACAGCTGATTAGACTTGAGAGATGAAATAGAAATGGTATAAAATAATAATATCATCAGAGATTTGATCCACTCAATTATCATTGACACAATTATCCCCAGCAGGTAACGTCACCTCCAGCTCAGAGGAACATCTGATATGTCCTGATATTATAACTGATGATTCAAGCTCAGCCCTTCACAATGATCTATTATCCGATTCTGGTACATTGGGCATCGGTTCTGAGCAATTACAGACTAATAGACATAAAAGAACTCACCAAGGAGGAGATGACCGTCCAAGAAGTCACTCCACGGAGAAGCCATTTTCATGTTTAGAATGTGGAAAAGATTTTAATCACAAATCACGCCTTGTTATACATGAGAGAACTCACACAGGAGAGGAACCATTTTCATGTTCACAATGTGGCAAAGGTTTTAATCACAAATCACATCTTGTTGTGCATGAGAGAACTCACACAGGGGAGAAGCCATTTCCATGCCCCGAATGTGGCAAATGTTTTATTCGGAAATCAGTTCTTATCGAACGCGAGCGAATCCACACAGGGGTAATGCCGCTTTCCTGCACAGAATGTGGTAAATGTTTTATTCAGAAATCAGCTCTTATTACACATAGGAGAATTCACACGGGGGAGAAGCCATTTACATGTTCTGAATGTGGCAAAGGTTTTTCTCTAAATGGGGTGCTCAAAATACATAAGAGAATTCACACAGGGGAGAAAACATTTTTGTGCTCTGAGTGTGGCAAAAGTTTTAATAATAAAGCAGATCTTGTTAAACATGAGAGAATTCACACAGGGGAGAAGCCATTTTCATGCTCACAATGTGGCAAATGTTTTATTCAGAAATCGGGTCTTATTGAACATAAGAAAATCCACACAGGGGAGAAGCCGTATTCCTGTACAGAATGTGGGAAATGTTTTACATGGAAATCACATCTCAACAGACATCAAAGAATCCACACAGGACAGAAAGCATGTTAATGTTCAGAAAGTGATAAGTGTTTATATAATGAGATATAAAAGAAACCACACGGGGAGAAGTCATGTTCATTTTTTTTTATTAACATTTGTAAATGATTTATAAAGAATTATATGAAATGTATCAACCAATAAACTACAGGCAGGCCCCGGGTTACATACAAGATAGGGTCTGTAGGTTTGTTCTTAAGTTGAATTTGTATGTAAGTCGGAACTGTATACTTTATCATTGTAACCCCCAGCCAAATTTTTTTTTTGGTCTCTGTGACAATTGGATTTTAAAAATGTTGGATTTTCATTAGAACCAGGATTAATAATAAAGCTTCATTGTAGACACCAATGTTAATTCCTATAGCTGTTTATTGTAGCCTAAGGATAAAGTACAGGAAATTGGCAACATCCAGAGGTCCGTTTGTAACTAGGGGTTGTATGTAAGTCAGGTGTTCTTAGGTAGGGGACCACCTGTACACATGAAAAAAGTTGGAGGACTTCGACAATCGTAATACATATACAGAGAAGCAGAGAAAAATGTAGATAAAGGAACCACCTGAATTTTTACCTAAGTAACAAAGAACATTGGAGGGAATTTTTTATTGGCTTTCTACCCGTTTTTGGCAGATTTCTTTTAGCCATATTTATGAGGTATCGCCGCCACAATATTGTTCCTCTTCACAATCCTCATGCCTTTTGTTTGGTACCTGAATTTGGGCGCAACTTGTGAACCCAACGCGTTTCCTGTGCTTCTAGGTTCCCAACACTTTTTTAGCCACATTTTTTAGCATACAATTAGACAAGCTAAAAGCTGTTGACCAGGTTCTATTTCACCTACATAAATGTGGAGCAAGTTCAGAATCTTTTCGGTTGTGTGCCAAGTCATTCAGCTCCTGTTCCAAAATCTAACATCCCAATCTAAAAATTGGACAATTTGTGCTCCGGAATACCAGACCTTTCACCGCTATGAATGAATGCCCCCATTGTATTCTATCAGTGAAGTTTATGTAAAAAAAAGCCAAACTTGTTCAAATAGGCCCATACACTCTTCTTGTATTCAG
The DNA here is from genome assembly GCF_040894005.1 of Engystomops pustulosus. Taxonomy (NCBI): domain Eukaryota; kingdom Metazoa; phylum Chordata; class Amphibia; order Anura; family Leptodactylidae; genus Engystomops; species Engystomops pustulosus. The sequence goes on along the minus strand of NC_092418.1, from coordinate 121,382,166 downwards.
CACCACATAGTGTGAGGATGGACTCTGCGTGTTATGGAAATCCATTCCCGGATTTGCTCCTCAGCCCTCCCCAACATCTCCACACACTTGTGACGTCCCACCGGTTTTTAATCTACAAATTCACTTGCCTTTATTTTTGACATTTTTAGGTTCTAATTGATCAGAGACGTGGCCATTTATGATCCCTGGTTAAGGGGGCTGTTCCTCAACATGTGGGAGCCATATTGTATTCAGAATATCACCCTAGTCCATGTGTCTCCAGTAGATGTTACTTGTGGGTTAAGGTTTCTCTCTGGGCAATATCACACTATAGGATAACACCGAGGTGAGGTCCATAAGAACACACAAATATCATAAAGGTCCTGGCACCTCTAACTCCTAATACTAGGTTAAATATCAAGTACCTCAATATCATTGTCCCACAACCACAGTAGAAACTCTCTTGCCACAAGTATCTCTCCCTTATCAAGGTTCTTCTCCTGGTGTAACCACTTGAGGCCATTTGTCCCACATGGGAGTTGTTTGCAGGAGCTATCTTGGGTAGCGTGAGGTAAGTCGTGGTTTTAAAGAAACTATATAGGATATTGTTAGAGATTTTTATCTGGGTCTCAGACCCCCCATTGCATGGTGACTTTCAAATTAAATCTTTCATGGCTCCTGGTACCAGGAGGAGAGAACAAACCCAAGACGCAGACACGGTCTTTAGCTGCACCCAAATCACACTCTTTATTTCAAAAACCACAGTCATATATCAAAACAGAAAAAGCAGAATTGGGGGGGGGGGGTGTGAAGAAGAAGATAAGAATACTGTAATGCTATTGGCCATAATGAATTTACCAGCACATTCTCAGAAAAGGTTGATAGGCCTTGTTCACAGACATGTTTATACTAATTTCCCTGAGGAGAAGGAGATAAGCTGGCGCTAGAACCAAGATATATAACAAAAGATGAAGGACAGACTGGCTTCTCATTAAATGTCAAGGGAATTAGTTGGCAGGCGAGCAAACAGGTTACAAAAAAATGAAGTTTGAATCATGACCTTAGCTGGACAGTGCTTGACCCCCAGCTAATACTTAAAATGGCTTCTGTTTGGTTCTCTTGCTCCAAGATGGCCACCATAGAGAAATATATCATTAACAATATCAACCATCCAAAATTATCTGTTTATGTCCCTTAATCACCCCAACTGCCTGTAGAGTGGAACATTAAAATCTCAAATCTTTATTTATTACAAAAACTAGGCCCATGAAAAATAACCAAAAAGAGCCTTACACTAGATCTGTGCAATTACAGACTTAGGTAACTCCTCTGGGGAAAGTGTGCCAGTCATATACATATGAACTTGGGTTAGAGGGAAAATGTGTCACCTCACTTATTACCCTGATTATGTTGCAGTGCTAGTTGAATTGGAGACTGGTCACACGCTTCCATATATCAGCCCATTGGAGGACCTACTAAAGTGCTAGAACGGAGCCAGTAGGAAGGATTCCCTTCAATTGTATCTCTTGGCTCATGTTCCTATACATAAAACCCTTAAAAGTGGCGTGTTACAATATTCTCATGGCACAGCAGTACACCTAACGCGTTTCCCTGCTATTGGTAAGCGTAGCAGTTCATCAGAGGTGTGAAGTGGATTATATAGAAGCACCTGAGCCACAGCGCTCCATATCGCACCGCTGATACTATGACCCTCTTGTATTTGTCAATGCGTTATGCTGTCAAGGTTAGTGGTGTTAGCAAGTTAGTGCATCAGTTCAGAGCCGGGATGCTGTATAAATTTAGAGCCTATCTAACTGGCTCATAGTTATTACACATAACACTCGCTAAGTATCTAGACAGGATGCTGGCTCTAGTTGGGCCGCGCATCTAGCATGCACGAGCGGCTATTTATAGCCTAAGCTCCGGCCACCAAAAGAGGGCTTGACCAATGCGGCTTCACTCAGCCACCATCAATACTCTATGTACTAGTGACGAATCGGAGATGTCACCAAAGTAGGAGCGCCCCGATCCACCAGTCACCAGAGTCGTGGTGAAGTCTCCACCCACCTGAAAACAGGCCAATCCCCCATTCCATAGCGTAGGCACCCGGATACCAACTGTTGCTTAGAGACGTTTACATTGCAGACCTGGATGGTAAGTATCTACTTTACACCAGTGAAAACACACAATTAGGCTTTTTATTAAACCAGGAAAGTGAGTTCTGGATGAAGACAAAATCGAAGCAAGGACACCATAATAAAAATAAATCAATATACCAAAAAGGATGATGCACCCATATCTAATGTAATGCCCTCAGTGTCATAAACCATCAGCCTGACTGATAAGAAAGTGGGACCAACACCCTTCATTTACATGGGGGAGCTTTTTGAGACAAGAAGGGGCAGACCAAGGTGTATAAGAGACGCAAGCAGGACTCACATGGGCGAACTTCTTGGTGGAAGATCTTACTGGAGGAGCTTAGACTAAGAGACTGAGACACAGAATGGAGAGAGAGCAGGTCCAGATATGTGCGGAGGAGGGAGTCTGGGAAGGAGGACATGACGCTGGTGCCGGGGACCCCCAGAATGGTGAGTACTCACAGCCTTTATTGTTTTTGTGAAATGATTTCTCCTCTGTCCCATTATTTCTATATCCACTACCACAAAATGTTTCCAAGAACCTGGTACATATGTTGGATGTGAATATCTGTTATATCTAGAGATGAGCGAACACTAAAATGCTCGGGTACTCGTTATTCGAGACGAACTTTTCCCGATGCTCGAGTGCTCGTCTCGAATAACGAACCCCATTGAAGTCAATGGGAGACTCGAGCATTTTTCAAGGGGACCAAGGCTCTGCACAGGGAAGCTTGGCCAAACACCTGGGAACCTCAGAAAAGGATGGAAACACCACGGAAATGGACAGGAAACAGCAGGGGCAGCATGCATGGATGCCTCTGAGGCTGCCTAATCGCACCATTATGCCAAAATTATGGGCAACAGCATGGCCATGACAGAGTGACAGAATGAAGCTAGATAGCATCTAAAACATCCAATAATTGACCCTGACACTATAGGGGACGGCATGCAGAGGCAGCGGCAGCAGGCTAGAGAGTGTCATGGCGACATACCCTAAATGGACTCAGGCTTCAAACCAATGGGTGGCAGAGAGGAACCAAAGGAGGTGAGCAAGAAGCGCTCAAATAATATCGGTACATGATAAAAGTTTGCCAGTATATTTTGTGGATTACACAGCAGGGTGGCGACAAAGTTAACATGGAAGCCATGAAAACAACCCAAAATTCTGCCTGACACAGCTCGTTTGATAAGGGGACCATGTATGGAGGCAGTGAACTAGTAGTAGATTAAAGGTGCTGCAGTTAAAACTATGTTAGTTGGATCTTGGCATGGAGCTGGCGCTCCGCTGCCAGGCGAGCTTTCGCCAATCCAAGCCCCTGTCTATAGGCTACTCCCCAAACAGCACTTCTAAGAACCTTTTGTATAAGATCAAGTGTAGTAGCGTTCTTATAAGTTTAGGATATGGCGGGTGAGGGGAATGTAAACAGATGCGCAAGAAGCGCTGAAATAATATCCCTAAATGGTAAAAGTTTGCAAGTATATTTTGTGGATTACACAGCAGGGTGGCGACAAAGTTAACAACTTTGATGTGGAATGCCCTGTAATAGCTCTTGGGCGGTGTGCCTTTTATCGCCTAGGCTCAGCAGTTTCAGCACCGCCTGCTGTCGCTTAGCGACGGCACTGCTGCTGTGCCTAGAGCTACCGACTGATGGCGCCATGCCCACGGATGGTAATTCGGAGGAGGAGGAGGTGGAGGAGGGGTGGGAGGAGGTATAGTAGGCCTTTGAGACCTGGACCGAGGTAGGCCCCGCAATTCTCTGCGTCGGCAGTATATGACCAGCCCCAGGGTCAGACTCGGTCCCAGCCTGCACCAAGTTAAGTGTAGTAGCGTTCTTATAAGTTTGGGATATGGCGGGTGAGGGGAATGTAAACAGATGCGCAAGAAGCGCATGATGCGCATGGAGCTGGCGTTCCGCTGCCAGGCGAGCTTTCGCCAATCCAAGCCCCTGTCTCTAGGCTACTCCCCAAACAGCACTTCTAAGAACCTTTTGTATAAGATCAAGTGTAGTAGCGTTCTTATAAGTTTAGGATATGCCGGGTGAGGGGAATGTAAACAGATGCGCAAGAAGCGCTGAAATAATATCCCTAAATGGTAAAAGTTTGCCAGTATATTTTGTGGATAACACAGCAGGGTGGCGACAAAGTTAACAACTTTGATGTGGAATCCATGAAAACAACCCAAATTTCTGCCTGACACATCTCGTTTGATAAAGGGACGATGTATGGAGGCAGCTATATGGACGACTTTTGGAGGTAGCAATGGAGACAACGTGTGGAGGCTGCTATGGAGACAATTTAATTTGGATAGTGCCTGTATGTGGCAGTCCCAAACATTTTTCAAACCAGAGGAGCAGGTAGGTGGCCCTCCAGTAAAATGGGATAGATTGAGTGCCTGTATGTGGCAGTCCCAAAAATGTTTCAAACCAGAGGAGCAGGTAGGTGGCCCTCCAGTAAAATGGAATAGATTGAGTGCCTGTATGTGGCAGTCCCAAAAATTGTTCAAACCAGAGGAGCAGGTAGGTGGCCCTCCAGTAAAATGGAATAGATTGAGTGCCTGTATGTGGCAGTCCCAAAAATTGTTCAAACCAGAGGAGCAGGTAGGTGGCCCTGCAGTAAAATGGAATAGATTGAGTGCCTGTATGTGGCAGTCCCAAAAATTGTTCAAACCAGAGGAGCAGGTAGGTGGCCCTGCAGTAAAATGGAATAGATTGAGTGCCTGTATGTGGCAGTCCCAAAAATGTTTCAAACCAGAGGAGCAGGTAGGTGGCCCTCCAGTAAAATGGAATAGATTGAGTGCCTGTATGTGGCAGTCCCAAAAATTGTTCAAACCAGAGGAGCAGGTAGGTGGCCCTGCAGTAAAATGGAATAGATTGAGTGCCTGTATGTGGCAGTCCCAAAAATGTTTCAAACCAGAGGAGCAGGTAGGTGGCCCTCCAGTAAAATGGAATAGATTGAGTGCCTGTATGTGGCAGTCCCAAAAATTGTTCAAACCAGAGGAGCAGGTAGGTGGCCCTGCAGTAAAATGGAATAGATTGAGTGCCTGTATGTGGCAGTCCCAAAAATGTTTCAAACCAGAGGAGCAGGTAGGTGGCCCTCCAGTAAAATGGAATAGATTGAGTGCCTGTATGTGGCAGTCCCAAAATTTTTTTAAAACAGAGGACCGGGTAGGTGGCCCTCCAGAAAAATGGAATAGATTGAGTGCCTGTATGTGGCACTCACAAAAATTGTTTCAAACAGAGGACCGGGTAGGTGGCCCTCCAGAAAAATTAAATGTATGAAGTACTATAGCAAGAGCCAGTGGGCCCTGTCAAAAAATAGCCATTTTCCTCTGCTTTACTGTACAAAGAGGAGGAGAAGGAGGAAAATGAGGAGGAGGAGGAGTGGATCAATTATTCAGGTTGAGCTTCCTTCACCTGGTGGAGATTGGAAATTCTGAGAAATCCAGCCTTTATTCATTTTAATAAGCGTCAGCCTGTCAGAGCTGTCAGTCGACAGGCGTGTACGCTTATCGGTGATGATGCCACCAGCTGCACTGAAAACCCGCTCGGACAAGACGCTAGCGGCAGGGCAGGCAAGAACCTCCAAGGCGTACAGCGCCAGTTCGTGCCACATGTCCAGCTTTGAAACCCAGTAGTTGTAGGGAGCTGTGTGATCATTTAGGACGATGGTATGGTCAGCTACGTACTCCCTCACCATCTTTCTGTAAAGATCAGCCCTACTCTGCCGAGACTGGGGACAGGTGACAGTGTCTTGCTGGGGTGACATAAAGCTGGCAAAAGCCTTGTAAAGCGTACCCTTGCCAGTGCTGGACAAGCTGCCTGCTCGCCTACTCTCCCTCGCTACTTGTCCCGCAGAACTACGCACTCTGCCGCTAGCGCTGTCAGAAGGGAAATACTGTTTCAGCTTGTGCACCAGGGCCTGCTGGTATTCATGCATTCTCACACTCCTTTCCTCTGCAGGGATGAGAGTGGAAAGATTTTGCTTGTACCGTGGGTCCAGGAGAGTGAACACCCAGTAATCGGTGCTGGAATAAATTCTTTGAACTCGAGGGTCACGGGATAGGCAGCCTAGCATGAAATCTGCCATATGCGCCAGAGTACCAACGCGTAAGAATTCACTCCCCTCACTGGCCTGACTGTCCATTTCCTCCTCCTCCAACTCCTCCAACTCCTCTTCTTCTGCCCATACACGCTGAACAGTGAAGGACTCAACAATGGTCCCCTCTTGTGTCTTGCCAACATTCTCCTCCTCTTCCTCCTCATCCTCCTCCACCTCCTCCGATATGCGCTGAGAAACAGACCTCAGGGTGCTTTGGCTATCAACAAGGGAATATTCTTCCCCCGTCTCTTGTGACGAGCGCAAAGCTTCCGACTTCATGCTGACCAGAGAGTTTTTCAACAGGCCAAGCAGCGGGATGGTGAGGCTGATGATGGCGGCATCGCCACTGACCATCTGTGTTGACTCCTCAAAGTTACTCAGCACCTGACAGATATCAGACATCCACGTCCACTCCTCATTGTAGACTTGAGGAAGCTGACTGACCTGACTACCAGTTCTGGTGGAAGTTGACATCTGGCAGTCTACAATCGCTCTGCGCTGCTGGTAAACTCTGGATAACATGGTCAGTGTTGAATTCCACCTCGTGGGCACGTCGCACAACAGTCGGTGAGCGGGCAGTTGGAGGCGGCGCTGCGCTGCCCTGAGAGTGGCAGCATCTGGGCTGGACTTCCTGAAATGCGCACAGATGCGGCGCACCTTCGTGAGCAAATCAGACAGATTGGGGTATGTCTTGAGGAAACGCTGCACTATCAGATTTAACACATGGGCCAGGCATGGCACATGTGTCAGTCTGCTGAGTTGCAGAGCCGCCACCAGGTTACGGCCGTTGTCACACACAACCATTCCCGGCTTGAGGTTCAGCGGTGCCAGCCACAGATCAGTCTGCGCCGTGATGCCCTGTAATAGCTCTTGGGCGGTGTGCCTTTTGTCGCCTAGGCTCAGCAGTTTGAGCACCACCTGCTGTCGCTTAGCGACGGCACTGCTGCTGTGCCTAGAGCTACCGACTGATGGCGCCGTGCCCACGGATGGTAGTTCGGAGGAGGAGGTGGAGGAGGGGTGGGAGGAGGAGGAGGCATAGTAGGCCTGAAACACCTGGACCGAGGTAGGCCCCGCAATCCTCGGCGTCGGCAGTATATGAGCAGCCCCAGGGTCAGACTCGGTCCCAGCCTCCACCAAGTTAACCCAATGTGCCGTCAGCGATATATAGTGGCCCTGCCCGGCAGCACTCGTCCACGTGTCCGTGGTCAGGTGGACCTTGTCAGAAACGGCGTTGGTCAGGGCACGGATGATGTTGTCTGACACGTGCTGGTGCAGGGCTGGGACGGCACATCGGGAAAAGTAGTGGCGGCTGGGGACCGAATACCGAGGGGCGGCCGCCGCCATGAGGTTGCGAAAGGCCTCGGTCTCTACTAGCCTATAGGGCAGCATCTCCAGGCTAAGCAATCTGGAGATGTGCACATTAAGGGCTTGGGCGTGCGGGTGGGTTGCACTATATTTGCGTTTCCGCTCCAGCGTCTGGGGTATGGAGAGCTGAACGCTGGTGGATGCTGTGGAGGATCGTGGAGGCGACGATGGGGTTTTTGTGCCAGGGTCCTGGGCAGGGGGCTGACTAGCAGCTGACACAGGGGAAGGAGCAGTGGTGTGCACGGCCGGAGGTGAACGGGCTTGTTGCCACTGAGTGGGGTGCTTAGCATTCATATGCCTGCGCATACTGGTGGTAGTTAAGCTAGTAGTGGTGGAACCCCTGCTGAGCCTGGTTTGGCAAATGTTGCACACCACAGTCCGTCGGTCATCCGGTGTTTCCTTAAAGAACCTCCACACTTCTGAAGATCTAGCCCTCGCCGCAAGAGCCCTCACCACGGGAGCTTCACTAGTTGACAGTGGCGCTGATGCACCAGCTCTGGCCCTGCCTCTCCGTCTGGCCCCACCACTGCCTCTTCCAACCTGTTCAGGTCGAGGACTCTCCTCCGTCTCAGAAGCACTGTGTTCACCCGGCCTCTCAACCCAGCTTGGGTCTGTCACCTCATCATCCTCCGATCCCTCAGTCTGCTCCCCCCTCGGACTTCCTGCCCTGACAACAACTTCCCCACTGTCTGACAACCGTGTCTCCTCATCGTCGGACAACTCTTTACACACTTCCACTACGTCAAGAAGGTCATCATCACCCACAGACTGTGACTGGTGGAAAACCTGGGCATCGGAAAATTGCTCAGCAGCAACCGGACAAGTGGTTTGTGACTGTGGGAAGGGTCCAGAAAACAGTTCCTCAGAGTATGCCGGTTCAAATGGCAAATTTTCCTGGGAGGGGGCAGACTGGGGGGGAGGAGGCTGAGGTGCAGGAGCTGGAGGAGTGGGGATTTCGGTGACATGGGTGGACTGCGTGGAAGACTGACTGGTGGTGGACAAATTGCTCGAAGCATTGTCAGCAATCCACGACATCACCTGTTCGCACTGTTCTGGCCTCAACAGTGCTCTACCACGAGTCCCAGTAACTTCAGACATGAACCTAGGGAGTGTAGCTCTGCGGCGTTCCCCTGCTCCCTCATCAGCAGGTGGTGTCTCACCCCGCCCAGGACCACGGCCTCTGACCCCTGCAGTAGTTGGACGCCCACGTCCCCGCCCTCGTCCTCTACCCCTAGCCCTCGGGTTAAACATTTTTAAAATGAGAGTTATAACTTTTTTTTTTTTTTTACTTCTTTTTGTTTTTTTTTGTGTTTTTTTGTGTTTTTTTTTTTTTTTTTGTGTTTTTTGTTTTTTTTTGAGTTTTTAAAACCAAACAATCCTATCCTATTGCTATGGCTATTTTCTAGCCAAGTATCAAAGGAAGCACACTACTATGCCAGATGAGATGACACTGAGTTAGTGCCTAATAGAAATCCAACCCCTACTGAATTTTGCCACTTCGGCCTTTGCTATGGATATGTGCGCCACTAAGCGCAGAACACAGCGGTCGCAAGTCTCACTACAAATTGCTCAGAATTGGCAAGTACATGCACTGCAGAAACTACAGCCACCAGCAGATCAACCAGAAATCAAATATATAGAACGCTACTGTAGGCTTCAAGAAGCTGTTTGTATTCTCCTATGGCTATTTTCTAGCCAAGTATCAAAGGAAGCACACTACTATGCCAGATGAGATGACACTGAGTTATTGCCTAATAGAAATCCAACCCCTACTGAATTTTGCCACTTCGGCCTTTGCTATGGATATGTGCGCCACTAAGCGCAGAACACAGCGGTCGCAAGTCTCACTACAAATTGCTCAGAATTGGCAAGTACATGCACTGCAGAAACTACAGCCACCAGCAGATCAACCAGAAATCAAATATATAGAACGCTACTGTAGGCTTCAAGAAGCTGTTTGTATTCTCCTATGGCTATTTTCTAGCCAAGTATCAAAGGAAGCACACTACTATGCCAGATGAGATGACACTGAGTTATTGCCTAATAGAAATCCAACCCCTACTGAATTTTGCCACTTCGGCCTTTGCTATGGATATGTGCGCCACTAAGCGCAGAACACAGCGGTCGCAAGTCTCACTACAAATTGCTCAGAATTGGCAAGTACATGCACTGCAGAAACTACAGCCACCAGCAGATCAACCAGAAATCAAATATATAGAACGCTACTGTAGGCTTCAAGAAGCTGTTTGTATTCTCCTATGGCTATTTTCTAGCCAAGTATCAAAGGAAGCACACTACTATGCCAGATGAGATGACACTGAGTTATTGCCTAATAGAAATCCAACCCCTACTGAATTTTGCCACTTCGGCCTTTGCTATGGATATGTGCGCCACTAAGCGCAGAACACAGCGGTCGCAAGTCTCACTACAAATTGCTCAGAATTGGCAAGTACATGCACTGCAGAAACTACAGCCACCAGCAGATCAACCAGAAATCAAATATATAGAACGCTACTGTAGGCTTCAAGAAGCTGTTTGTATTCTCCTATGGCTATTTTCTAGCCAAGTATCAAAGGAAGCACACTACTATGCCAGATGAGATGACACTGAGTTATTGCCTAATAGAAATCCAACCCCTACTGAATTTTGCCACTTCGGCCTTTGCTATGGATATGTGCGCCACTAAGCGCAGAACACAGCGGTCGCAAGTCTCACTACAAATTGCTCAGAATTGGCAAGTACATGCACTGCAGAAACTACAGCCACCAGCAGATCAACCAGAAATCAAATATATAGAACGCTACTGTAGGCTTCAAGAAGCTGTTTGTATTCTCCTATGGCTATTTTCTAGCCAAGTATCAAAGGAAGCACACTACTATGCCAGATGAGATGACACTGAGTTATTGCCTAATAGAAATCCAACCCCTACTGAATTTTGCCACTTCGGCCTTTGCTATGGATATGTGCGCCACTAAGCGCAGAACACAGCGGTCGCAAGTCTCACTACAAATTGCTCAGAATTGGCAAGTACATGCACTGCAGAAACTACAGCCACCAGCAGATCAACCAGAAATCAAATATATAGAACGCTACTGTAGGCTTCAAGAAGCTGTTTGTATTCTCCTATGGCTATTTTCTAGCCAAGTATCAAAGGAAGCACACTACTATGCCAGATGAGATGACACTGAGTTATTGCCTAATAGAAATCCAACCCCTACTGAATTTTGCCACTTCGGCCTTTGCTATGGATATGTGCGCCACTAAGCGCAGAACACAGCGGTCGCAAGTCTCACTACAAATTGCTCAGAATTGGCAAGTACATGCACTGCAGAAACTACAGCCACCAGCAGATCAACCAGAAATCAAATATATAGAACGCTACTGTAGGCTTCAAGAAGCTGTTTGTATTCTCCTATGGCTATTTTCTAGCCAAGTATCAAAGGAAGCACACTACTATGCCAGATGAGATGACACTGAGTTATTGCCTAATAGAAATCCAACCCCTACTGAATTTTGCCACTTCGGCCTTTGCTATGGATATGTGCGCCACTAAGCGCAGAACACAGCGGTCGCAAGTCTCACTACAAATTGCTCAGAATTGGCAAGTACATGCACTGCAGAAACTACAGCCACCAGCAGATCAACCAGAAATCAAATATATAGAACGCTACTGTAGGCTTCAAGAAGCTGTTTGTATTCTCCTATGGCTATTTTCTAGCCAAGTATCAAAGGAAGCACACTACTATGCCAGATGAGATGACACTGAGTTATTGCCTAATAGAAATCCAACCCCTACTGAATTTTGCCACTTCGGCCTTTGCTATGGATATGTGCGCCACTAAGCGCAGAACACAGCGGTCGCAAGTCTCACTACAAATTGCTCAGAATTGGCAAGTACATGCACTGCAGAAACTACAGCCACCAGCAGATCAACCAGAAATCAAATATATAGAACGCTACTGTAGGCTTCAAGAAGCTGTTTGTATTCTCCTATGGCTATTTTCTAGCCAAGTATCAAAGGAAGCACACTACTATGCCAGATGAGATGACACTGAGTTATTGCCTAATAGAAATCCAACCCCTACTGAATTTTGCCACTTCGGCCTTTGCTATGGATATGTGCGCCACTAAGCGCAGAACACAGCGGTCGCAAGTCTCACTACAAATTGCTCAGAATTGGCAAGTACATGCACTGCAGAAACTACAGCCACCAGCAGATCAACCAGAAATCAAATATATAGAACGCTACTGTAGGCTTCAAGAAGCTGTTTGTATTCTCCTATGGCTATTTTCTAGCCAAGTATCAAAGGAAGCACACTACTATGCCAGATGAGATGACACTGAGTTATTGCCTAATAGAAATCCAACCCCTACTGAATTTTCCCACTTCGGTCTTTGCTATGGATATGTGTGCCACTAAGAGCTAAACACAACGGTAGCAAGTCCCCCTGCTAATTCCTCACAAAATGGTAAAAGATGCAAATTAAAATAAAAAAAGTAGAACGTTATTGTAGCCCTAAGAAGGGCTGTTGGGTTCTTTGAGAATCACTCCTGCCTAACAGTAAGCTAATAGAACACCCTAACGCTTTCCCTGACCAGCAGCAGCTCTCTCCCTAGCGGCATCCAGAGACAGAATGATCTGAGCAGCGCGGCCAGCGGCTAGTCTATCCCAGGGTCACCTGATCTGGCCAGCCAACCACTGCTATCGACGTTTAAGGGTACCACGTCATGCTGGGTGGAGTGCAGAGTCTCCTGGCTTGTGATTGGCTCTGTTTCTGGCCGCCAAAAAGCAAAACGGCGGGAGCTGCCATTTTCTCGAGCGGGCGAAGTATTCGTCCGAGTAACGAGCAGTTTCGAGTACCCTAATGCTCGACCGAGCATCAAGCTCGGACGAGCATGTTCGCTCATCTCTAGTTATATCCAGTGTATATGAACCAGTCATTTCCATAAATAAAGGATGTGTACATGTGCAGAATATGTGTGTGGAAGTGACAGCGCCAATCAAAGATGCTGTGGCTCTTTAAATCTTCGAGTGGTGGTGCACGGCCAGGAAGGGAGAGGTCATGGAGAGGTAAGTGCGGGCCAGTGGATGGGGCAGTGCCATGGAGAGGGGCACTGTTATGCCCGCAATCTGTGACATGGATCGCAAGGGCACTTGTGACAGTACCCTTTCCCCCTTCGGCCTCCCCCTCTTCTTGGTCCCAAGAAACCTCTGGAGGAGACTTTGACCCAAAATATTCTCTTCAGGCTCCCAGGATCTCTACTCAGGCCTCAACCCCTTCCAGTCTACAAGGAAGAACCGCCTAACTCTCACCCCTTCATGTCCAACACCTCCTTGACTTCATAGACATCAGTAGAGTAAGCCTCAGGAAGAGGAGAATGTTTTGAGAAGCGGTTCAAGATGGCTGGCTTCAGGAGAGAGACATGGACACCGGGTTGATGTGCTTGATTACCTCAAAGGAACCAAGGAACCGGGGACCAAGCTTGTAGCTAGGTATCTTTAGCGGACGTATCTGGAGGATAATTACACCTTGTCACCCAGAGAGAAGACAGGAGGAGCTCGATGCTTCTTATCAGCCTGGTTTCTGATGGCCACGCCTCCTTAATTGGACAAGTCGAAAAAGTGCCAAAAAACTGTCTAAAAGCCTTGATAAATGTGGCGCAAGGCATTATAGACAGTGTTTTTGGCACAAAACCACCAGAATTGTGGTGCAAGTGGGTTTATAAATCCCATCTTGTTCAGCATGAGAGAATTCACAAAGGGGAGAAGCGGTTTGTGTTTACAATGTGACAAATGGTTAATGGTTAGATAGTCTTTAACGGAGTGTTTTTTCGCTCATTTCTCGCTCTCCGTCTTCAAAAATCCATAGCTTTTTCATTTTTTCGTGTACTGAGCTGTTTGAGGACTGATTTTCTGTGAAACAAATTTTACTTCTCTGTGGCATTATTTATTATTCCATGGCAAGCACTAGGAAACTGGAAAAAAATTCCAGATGTGGAAAAGTTGGGCAACAAAAAGTGTTTCAGTCACTTTCTTGTGGGCTCAGTTTTTACGACTTTTACGTTACGCTCCTCTGCTTTATTCTTTGCTTTGGTACTGTCACAGAGATACCAAATTTACATAGGTATTATTGCATTTTAATACATTTTGAAATATTAAACAGACGTGTATGAAAAAGAAAAAAAATTTCTCCATCTTCTGAAGCGAATAACTTTTTCACAATTTGGTGTACAGAGCTGTGTGAGGTGTCATTTTTTGCCCCCTGTCTATGGTAATGGTAGAAACTCCTCTCCTCTAGGTGTAGAGGATAACCCCTGTATATGGTGATGGTAGATCATCCTCTCCTCTAGGTGTAGAGGATGCCCCTGTCTATGGTGTTGGTATAACTGCCTCTCCTTTAGGTGTAGCGGATCCCCTCTGTCTATGGAGATGGTAGAACCTCCTCTCCTCTAGGTGTAGAGGATGCCCCCTGTCTATAGTGATGGTAGAACCTCCTCTCCTCTAGGTGTAGAGGATAACCCCTGTATATGGTGATGGTAGAACCTCCTCTCCTCTAGGTGTAGCGGATCCCCTCTGTCTATGGTAATGGTAGAAACTCCTCTCCTCTAGGTGTAGAGGATAACCCCTGTATATGGTGATGGTAGAACCTCCTCTCCTCTAGGTGTAGAGGATGCCCCCTGTCTATGGTGATGGTACAACCCCCTCTCCTCTAGGTGTAGTTCAGGGGTGAATGACCCACGGCCCGTAGACCCCCAAGTTGCTGCCCTTGCCCTGCTGTCTGTAGTTATATTCTTGTACATAGGGGCAGTATTATAGTAGCTATATTCTTGTACACAGGGGGCAGTATTATAGTAGTTATATTCCTGTACATAGGGGGCAGTATTATAGTATATTCTTGTACATAGGGGCAGTATTATAGTAGTTACATTCCTGTACATAGGGGCAGTATTATAATAATTATATTCTTGTACATAGGGGCAGTATTATAGTAGTTATATTCTTGTACATAAGGGGCAGTATTATAGTAGTTATATTCTTGTACATAGGGGCAGTATTATAGTAGTTATATTCTTGTACATAGGGGGCAGTATTATAGTAGTTATATTCCTGTACATAGAGGGCAGTATTATAGTAGTTATATTCCTGTACATAGGGGGCAGTATTATAGTAGTTATATTCTTGTACATAGGGGGCAGTATTATAGTAGTTATATTCCTGTACATAGGAGGCAGTATTATAGTAGTTATATTCCTGTACATAGGGGGCAGTATTATAGTAGTTATATTCCTGTACATAGGGGGCAGTATTATAGTAGTTATATTCTTGTACATAGGGAGCAGTATTATAGTAGTTATATTCTTGTACATAGGGGGCAGTATTATAGTAGTTATATTCCTGTACATAGGGGGCAGTATTATAGTAGTTATATCCCTGTACATAGGGTGCAGTATTATAGTAGTTATATTCTTGTACATAGGGGGCAGTATTATAGTAGTTATATTCCTGTACATAGGGGGCAGTATTATAGTAGTTATATTCCTGTACATAGGGGGCAGTATTATAGTAGTTATATCCCTGTACATAGGGTGCAGTATTATAGTAGTTATATTCTTGTACATAGGGGGCAGTATTATAGTAGTTATATTCTTGTACATAGGGGGCAGGATTACAGTAGTTATATTCCTGTACATAGGGGCAGTATTATAGTAGTTACATTCTTGTACATAGGGGGCAGTATTATAGTAGTTATATTCTGGTACATAGGGGGCAGTATGCACCTGCTGCATAGGTTCAGACAATTTCCATCATTATTATGGTCTTGTTTGTGCACTGTACTGCCCTATTCTCCAACATCTGAAGTTAATCTCTTTAAGGTCTGTAGTTTCCTGATTGCCTTTTGACCATTTCTTTGAATCTTGGCACCACATTTGCTATGCCCTAGTCCTGTGGAATTTTATGGAATCTTAAATATTAAAATCACAACATATCTATCAGAGAAGACAAACGTAGAGAAAAATAGGAAAAAATGTCTCACATATCCTTATATCCAGAAACTTACTTTGAGGATAGTGGAGGCTTGTTTGGAGTGCCCACGTGTTGCTGGCTTGTTTGTCCACACCATGACTAAGGCTTGAGAGCAAGCTGAAACGCGTAGGTGGATTACCTACATGTCACTTTTCCTGCACTCTTTTTAATGTAAGAAGAATAAAGTTTTGAAGTTTTATGGGATGTGCCACGTATACTCTCTTTTACTTGGCTTACTATCAGAGAAGACAAGTCATGTAGTATCCAGGGTGTATTCCACCGGGGCCCAGTGATTGGTCTATTTTAGGTGTTTTAATACAGCGTTGCAGCTGTTTTTGGGTTAAGCAGCTGAGTTTAATAGGAAAATTACATTATTTTTCATATCATCGGTCAGGGGATTTTCGTTTATTTGAAACGCAACATTGAATAGATTGACCCTTTCCTTATCTCCCTCCACCACAATCCCAAGTTATTTTTAAATTACTCCACCATGACCCCAGGTTATTTCTTATCTCACTCCATCATTACCCAAGGTTTTTATTTGTGTTTAGTTTCTTTTTATTTATATATTCATTAGATAATTTGATATATTTTTTACTTTACTTTTGTTTCTGCCTTTCTTTGTTGTTTATAGAATCAACAAAGTAAAACAATATGTCTGTATTATCATAGTATTTATTTAACTTAATTATAAAAAGTATCCGATTAGTTTATGTGAAGCAAAATTTCAAAACCATAGTTTAAGGAGGATTTTATGTTTAAAAAGTTTAGACATCTAAATATTCCTTTTATTTTTGGACAGCATATGTAATCCTGAAATATTGAGATGACAAAGAACTTAGATATTTGATGATGATTACTGTGATCAGACACTGGCATTTGGTTATAAAATTCCCAAATATATTTTTCATTGCATTTTTTTTTACTTTTTATTTAAAAACGTTGATAAAGGCTTATTTTAGATAATGTAAACTTGGGAAAGGAGCTCACGGCTTTGGTTTTTTTGCCACTGTTTAAGAGTAAAAGATGTAACAAATATATGGAAGAATTAAAAAATTTCATACAGAAATTAAAACCTTTACAATTATGTTGAAGTAAAACTTTGGCAATGCTGATTATAGTATTTACTTGACTGTATCATATAGTGACAAAAAAGCAGCAAATGTTGCCATTAAAAAGTTTATTATTCGCCACCGATACTGATTTTTTTTTACGGTTAAATTACTAAAAAGATTTAAAAAATGCAAAAAGATCTCAAAATTTTAATGGACAAAAATAACACTTTATTGTATGATATTCTTCTGCTCCATGAAGCCATTTCCAGGACAGGGCAGTCACATGGTCATCGGAGACACCTTGTCTGCATGGATTTGCATTCCCTATTGTTCAGGATGTGGAATCAGTAGGGAATCACACAGGGACATTTGGCCGAGTAAAGATTTGCAAATTAAGTTATCTAGTTTCATCAGAAAGACACATCCTGGTCTCCTTTCTTTGGTGGGAGGGAGTGATAAACCCATAACAAAGGAGAACAATCAGAGTGTCATAAACAATGAGTCTGGCTGATAAGGAAGTAGCACCAACACCCTTCATTTACATGGGAGAGATTGTTGAGACAAGAGTGGGCAGACCAAGGGGTATAAGAGACCCAAGCAGGACTCACTTTAGGAGAACTTCTTGGTGGAAGATCTTACTGGAGGAGCTTAGACTAAGAGACTGAGACACAGAATGGAGAGAGAGCAGGTCCAGATATGTGCGGTGGAGGGAGCCTGGGAAGGAGGACATGACGCTGGTGCCAGGGACCCCCAGAATGGTAAGTACTGACAGCCTTCGATACTTTGTAGAACTGATCCTTCTTCTGACCTCTTCTTTGGATGTTGGATGTGAATATCTGTTATCTCCAGTGTATATGAGCCAGTAATATCCATAAATTAAGGATTTGTATATCTGCAGAATATGTGTGTCCTTAGAATGTGTAACTTGTATCTATGCTATAATGCATATAGATGTGTAGTGTACAAGTAAAGGATGTAAACATATATATTTGTATTTCTGTATGTACACATATACTTATTACAATGTTGTATAGCATGACATATTCCACTATTCTATTCCATATTAACAAAGGATTTGAGCTGGTTTGGCAGCATTATTCATTGCACTTTTTTGGTATGTCCCAATGCACCCAGGGGCATAGCCGTTTGCACGTGTGTTTCAGACAGAAAACACGCAATTGGGAATGAGCACCATGGGCCACATTTATTATGCAGTCTGCACCAGAATTCTAGCATAAACTTCACATAAAAACATCTGCAAAGTGATTGCACATGAACTTAGGAAGTGCTTCCATCAGGATTGTGCCGCGGCTGCACTGTTCAAGCTGCGACACAATGCTGTGCACAGAAAGAGGCGTTCCAATATGTATTCACACTGGCCACCACATTTATGTCACAAGTTTCGCAGTTATGTAGAGGTATAGTAAACTTGAGGCTTAGCAGTGCAAGTATGGGGTTGCAGGAATGTAGATGGTTAGGAATGAAGCGACATAGAACCATAGAGGTGCAGAAATGTAGGGGTACAGTCATGTACAGGTGTAGGGGTGCAAAGATGTAGATACATTGAAATATAAAGCTTCAAATACAGGCAGTCCTGGGGCTACGTACAAGATTGGTTCTGTAGGTTTTTTCTTAAGTTGAATTTGTATGTAAGTCGGAACTATATAGTTTATAATGGTAACCCCCAGCCAAATTCTTTTTGGTCTCTTTGACAATTGGATTTTTAAAATGTTTGATTGCAGACACCTGTGATAACTGTTACAGCTGTTTATTGTAGCCTAAGGCTAACGTACAGGAAATTACCAACAGTCGAGTGTTCTTAAGTAGGGGACCGCCTGTATGTACAAAATAGAGGTCATTCATCTTTAGGCTGGACATTTGTCTGTCTTTTTTTTCCTGGTTTTGGACTTGTTTGATTTGTCTTAGAGGGTGATATATCAACAAGCTGAGTTTTTGTGACTAGAGTTGCACAAAAATTTAAATTCTTCTGCAACTTTGTTAGGCTCTTGGTGCAAATATGCAAATGCACCCAATAAGATGAAAGATAAGAGCAAATAAACATAAAACCCTGAGATAAATGACCCCCAACATGACATATGCTTTACTCTGAAATCTGAGTTTTACTGAGAATTCACACAGGAGAGAAGATGTTTCCAGAATGTGATGCAGAAATCAGAAATGGTTTGACATGAAACAATTTAGCAATTTATGCAGAAATGTTATAAATATTTATTTCATTACAGGTTTTATTAACTTTGTTATCATTTAACATCTTGTTCCTTGCAGATGACGATAACTGGAGCTCAGAGGAACATCTGACATCTTCAAATATTACAGCTGATGATTGTGGGATCACACAAGATACATGTATAGAACACAACAGCAGAACGGATTTACCCTCAGACCTTCATTGCAACAATCTATCATCTGATCCTATTACATTCTGTCCTATCTATTCTGATTTATCACAGATGAACAGTCAAGAAAGAAGCCACCACAGATCAGCCAAGCATTTAACAGATGCAACCAGGAAAACATTTTCATGTTCTGAACATGGGAAAAATGTTACTGTTAATTGGAATCTCACACATCAGAACATTCACTCAGGGGAGCAGCCTTTTTCATGTTCAGAAAATGGAAAATGTTTTATTGAACGAAAAAATCTTGTTCAACATGAGAGAAATCACACAGGGGAGAAACCGTTTTCATGTTCAGAATGTGGAAAATATTTTAATCGGAAAACACACCTTATTCATCACGAGAGAACTCACACAGGGGAGAAGCCGTTTTCATGTTCAGAATGTGGCAAATGTTTTATTAAGAAATCAAATCTTGTGATACATGAAAGAGTTCATACAGGGGAGAAGCCGTTTTCATGTTCAAAATGTGGAAAATGTTTTACTCATAAATCAAGTCTTGTTAAGCATGAGAGAATTCACACAGGGGAGAAACCGTTTTCATGTTCAGAATGTGGAAAAAATTTTGCTGATAAATCAAGTCTTGTTCAGCATGAGAGAATTCACACAGGGGAGAAACCATTTTCATGTTCAGAATGTGGAAAACGTTTTAATTGGAAAACAAATCTTGTTCAGCATGAGAGAATTCACACAGGAGAGAAGTCATTTTCATGTTCAGAATGTGGAAAATGTTTTACTCATAAATTAAGTCTTGTTCAGCATGAGAGAATTCACACAGGGGAGAAACCGTTTTCATGTGCAGAATGTGGCAAATGTTTTTCTCAAAAAACAAGTCTTGTTCAGCATGAGAGAATTCACACAGGGGAGAAACCGTTTTCATGTGCAGAATGTGGAAAATGTTTTAATCGGGAAACACATCTTGTTCAGCATGAGAGACTTCACACAGGAGAGAAGTCATTTTCATGCTCAGAATGTAGAAAATGTTTTACTCATAAACTAAGTCTTGTTCAGCATGAGAGAATTCACACAGGGGAGAAACCGTTTTCATGTTCAGAATGTGGCAAATGTTTTACTCAAAAAACACGTCTTGTTCAGCATGAGAGAATTCACACAGGGGAGAAACCGTTTTCATGTTTAGAATGTAAAAAATGTTTTAGTCAGAAATCAGACCTTGTGAAACATGAGAGAATTCACACAGGGGAGAAGCCGTTTTCATGTTCAGAATGTGGCAAATGTTTTACTCAAAAAACAAGTCTTGTACAGCATGAGAGAATTCACACAGGGGAGAAACCGTTTTCATGTTTAGAATGTGAAAAATGTTTTAGTAAGAAATCAAATCTTATTCAGCATGAGAGAATTCACACAGGGGAGAAACCATTTTCAAGTCTTTAAGTGTTTAGATATGTAACGCCATTTTGTCTATGTCTTGTTATTTATATATACTCATCCTCTTCTCCACTAAATAACAGGATTGCTTAAGACATCTTGGCCTGTAGGAGACGTTCCACAGGACACACATAAATGTTTGTAAATAGAGACCCCGGAAGATCAGGATGTGGGAATCTGGTTCTTTATTTGAAATGTAATACTTGACATTGATAAATGGATGTAGCCAAGGATTTGTTGGGGGAGCGGTTATTCTATTCTGGTGAAAGACGATCCGGATGGTCTGTATTTATGTCCAGTTTATGGGTCCAATAACAATAAATGAACAATGAATTCCTACGACAAGATGTTGCCAAATACATCAATGATGTTTTCAATATATTATTATGTGTGATTTTATTTGTTATCTCTAATTTTATGTCACATTTCCGCACTAACCTTGAACCCTCCTTGTACTGAAAGGACATAAAATAATGATGCACAGAGGTCTCGCTAGTTCTCCGTGGCTACAACATATTTCGGTTGTGTCATTGTTATCGGACGACACATTTATTTTTTTAATTACTCTCTGCCTGATAATTGAACTGCTCTGACACCTCCATCGTCCAACACAGGAACAAGCTCCAAAGCTTAAAACAGAGGTTCCCCCCTGATGGACACTTCTCTCCTGATGGTCAATTTACTTTGAGGGTTGGCAGGATAAATGGTTATTTTTGCTGCACAGCTAGTTTGGTGTTTAGTCGCAAAAATAGCAGTGTTTTTTTTTATATCCTTGTTGATCCTCTTGTGGCTAATTTGTGAGGTGTCTTTGCCATAATATTGGTGTTTTTTCCAACACTTACAACTTGTTTTTCTATGGCCACTTGGGATTCAGAGACTCGTTCTTGGGTGCAATTTTTGGTGGAAAATGAAAGCAGCTATAAGCTAGTCTAGGGAGGGTAAATAGATTGCACATGTATTCAAAAAGTGGATGTATGGTTTTAATTGTGCATTCAAAGGCTTTAGATCAAAAGGCATCTCAACAGCATAACAATAAATTTTGATATACAGTTTCGTAACTGAACAGATGAAAGTCACTAACAAAGATATAGGGGGTCATTTACTAAGGGCCGAATCGCGTTTTTACGGTGGGTTTGATGAATTTTACCATTTTGCGCCGATTTTCCCTGAATTGCCCCGGGATTTTGGCGCACGTGATCGGATTGTGGTGCATCGGCACTGGCATGCATGCGATGGAAATCGGGGGGCGTAAAAAAAAACGACGGATTCGGAAAAACTGCCACATTTTTTTTAAAAAAGTGTCGCTTGACACGCGCTTACCTGCACTCAGGGTAGGATGGTGAACTCCAGTGCATTACGACGGACTTCAGCGCAGCAGCGACACCTGGTGGATGTCAGAGGAACTACCTTAGTGAATCCCGGCAGAACCCAAATCCTCCACACAGAACGCGCCGCTGGATCGCGAATGGACCGGGTAAGTAAATCTGCCCCATAGAGTTATAGGGTTGCAGAAATGTAGAGGTACAGGAACCTTGGGGTGTAACGGTGCAAGTATTAGGTTGTAGGAATGCAGGAACAGTGGTAAGGGGAAATAGGGTGGCAGAGATATAGAGGTGTAGAGTTACAGAAATGTAGGGGTGCAAAGATGTAGATGAAATGAAATATAAAGCTTCAAATATGTACAGAATAGGGGTCATTCATCTTTAGTCTGGACATTTTTCTGTATTCTTCTGCTTTTGGAATTGTTTGATTTATCTTAGAGGATGAAATATCAGGCAGCTGAGTTTTGTGACTTTTTTGTGCAGAATGTGGAAAATGTTTTAATCGGGAAACACATCTTGTTCAGCATGAGAGACTTCACACAGGAGAGAAGTCATTTTCATGCTCAGAATGTAGAAAATGTTTTACTCATAAACTAAGTCTTGTTCAGCATGAGAGAATTCACACAGGGGAGAAACCGTTTTCATGTTCAGAATGTGGCAAATGTTTTACTCAAAAAACACGTCTTGTTCAGCATGAGAGAATTCACACAGGGGAGAAACCGTTTTCATGTTTAGAATGTAAAAAATGTTTTAGTCAGAAATCAGACCTTGTGAAACATGAGAGAATTCACACAGGGGAGAAGCCGTTTTCATGTTCAGAATGTGGCAAATGTTTTACTCAAAAAACAAGTCTTGTACAGCATGAGAGAATTCACACAGGGGAGAAACCGTTTTCATGTTTAGAATGTGAAAAATGTTTTAGTAAGAAATCAAATCTTATTCAGCATGAGAGAATTCACACAGGGGAGAAACCATTTTCAAGTCTTTAAGTGTTTAGATATGTAACGCCATTTTGTCTATGTCTTGTTATTTATATATACTCATCCTCTTCTCCACTAAATAACAGGATTGCTTAAGACATCTTGGCCTGTAGGAGACGTTCCACAGGACACACATAAATGTTTGTAAATAGAGACCCCGGAAGATCAGGATGTGGGAATCTGGTTCTTTATTTGAAATGTAATACTTGACATTGATAAATGGATGTAGCCAAGGATTTGTTGGGGGAGCGGTTATTCTATTCTGGTGAAAGACGATCCGGATGGTCTGTATTTATGTCCAGTTTATGGGTCCAATAACAATAAATGAACAATGAATTCCTACGACAAGATGTTGCCAAATACATCAATGATGTTTTCAATATATTATTATGTGTGATTTTATTTGTTATCTCTAATTTTATGTCACATTTCCGCACTAACCTTGAACCCTCCTTGTACTGAAAGGACATAAAATAATGATGCACAGAGGTCTCGCTAGTTCTCCGTGGCTACAACATATTTCGGTTGTGTCATTGTTATCGGACGACACATTTATTTTTTTAATTACTCTCTGCCTGATAATTGAACTGCTCTGACACCTCCATCGTCCAACACAGGAACAAGCTCCAAAGCTTAAAACAGAGGTTCCCCCCTGATGGACACTTCTCTCCTGATGGTCAATTTACTTTGAGGGTTGGCAGGATAAATGGTTATTTTTGCTGCACAGCTAGTTTGGTGTTTAGTCGCAAAAATAGCAGTGTTTTTTTTTATATCCTTGTTGATCCTCTTGTGGCTAATTTGTGAGGTGTCTTTGCCATAATATTGGTGTTTTTTCCAACACTTACAACTTGTTTTTCTATGGCCACTTGGGATTCAGAGACTCGTTCTTGGGTGCAATTTTTGGTGGAAAATGAAAGCAGCTATAAGCTAGTCTAGGGAGGGTAAATAGATTGCACATGTATTCAAAAAGTGGATGTATGGTTTTAATTGTGCATTCAAAGGCTTTAGATCAAAAGGCATCTCAACAGCATAACAATAAATTTTGATATACAGTTTCGTAACTGAACAGATGAAAGTCACTAACAAAGATATAGGGGGTCATTTACTAAGGGCCGAATCGCGTTTTTACGGTGGGTTTGATGAATTTTACCATTTTGCGCCGATTTTCCCTGAATTGCCCCGGGATTTTGGCGCACGTGATCGGATTGTGGTGCATCGGCACTGGCACGTGATCTGATAAAACAATTATGTAGAAATTTTTATAAATATTTATATCTTTGCAGATTTCATAAACTTTTTTGTTACCTACCCTATTATTCCCAGGAGATGACGTTAGCCAGAGCTCAGAGGAAAATCTGATATCTTCAGATATTAAAGCTGATGATTGTGGGATCACACAAGATACATGTATAGAAAACAACAGCAGAAAGGATTCACCCTCAGACCTTCATTGCATCAATCTATCATCTGATCCTATTACATTGCGCATCTATTCTGATACATCACAGACTAATAGTCCAAAAAGGAGCCACCACAGAGCAGCCGAGCATCTAAGAGCTGCAACCAGGAAGACATTTTCATGGTCTGAATGTGACAAATGTTTTACTTTTAAACGAAATCTTCTCACACATCAGAAAATTTCTTTGTTATATTAACCCCTTCACGCTCCGTCACGGAGCTGTGAAGGTTGTATGAAGAAGGCTCACGGGCTGAGCCTTCTTCATACAGAGATGGGCTGCATATCGCAGCAAAGACCCATCGCAATCACCTTTTCTTTGCCGCCGACTGCTCTATACACGGAAAAATGAAAAAGTTATGGATTTTTGAAGATGCAGAGCGAGAAATCAGCGAAAATACCCTGCGTCCTTAAGGGGTTAAGAAATCAGATCTTCTTTGACATGAAAGAGTGCACACAGGGGAGAAAATGTTTTCAGGTTCAGAATATGGAAAATGTTTTACTCAAAGATCAACTCTTGTTCAACATGAGAGAATTCACACAGGAGAGAAGCCATTTTCCTGTTCAGAATGTGGAAAATATTTTATTCATCAATCAGATCTTGTGGGACATGAAAGAATTCACACAGGGGAAAACCTGTTTTCATGCTCAGAATGTGGGAAATGTTTTACTAAAAAAAACTAATCTTGTTGTACATGAGAGAATTCACACAGGAGAAAAGCCATTTTCATGCTCAGAATGTGGTAAATGTTTTAGTTAGAAAACACAGCTTGTTGAGCATGAGAGAATTCACACAGGGGAGAAATGGTTTTCATATTCAGAATGTGGCAAAGGTTTTAATCATAAAACACACCTTGGTAAACATGAGAGAATTCACACAAGGGAGAAGTCATTTTCATGTTCAGAATGTGGAAAATGTTTTATTACAAAATCAAATCTTGGGAAACATACAAGAGTTCATACAGGGGAGAAGCCGTTTTCATGTTTAAAATGTGAGAAATATTTTATTCATGAATCAAATCTTGTTAAACATGAAAGAGTTCACACAGGGGAGAAGCCATTTTCATGTTCAGAATGTGGGAAATGTTTTATTCAGAAATCAGATCTTGTGAAACATGAGAGAATTCACACAGGGGAGAAGCGGGTTGTGTAACCAATGTCTTACAATTATATCCCATCTCTAACCCCTTCTCTCACACAGGAAAAACACATTTTAATGTTAAGAATGTGGCAAACATTTAACTTTGATGAAAAACTTTTTACATATGAGAGGAGCCATAAGGGGAGAAGTCTTGCTCGTATTGAACATCTGCATATGTTGAGTTGTATGAAATGCATTAAACTTGCAATAAACTTCACATTAAATAAGAGAACTTGTACAATTATGTAACAAAATCAGAATAAGAGAGAAAAATGTGGAGGAGCTCGGATAAAGGATCAGCTGATGTTTTATCATATACAGGTGTTTGATAAATTTCCCCCTGTATAACTAAAGCCTACGGTGACTAAATATATGGGAGCCCCTGATCGGATCTCAGCCCCATAGAGGTCTATAGCACCTGCATACACCACACCATAGCTGAACTGGGCGGCTGCTCCACATGATATAGGAAATGTCCCATATAATGGCTGCTTTCCATGAAGCACACACCCCTCCTGCATTAATACAAGTGCATAAGGCCTATGGAACCAATGCACACAAAGCATAATGGGGACCGATATCCAGCCAAAAATGGTATCAGTCCCCGTAGATGTCTATTGCAAACAGTCACATTGGGGTCAGCATACGTTGAATCACTGCACCGTGATCAGACAAAGAAATGTCCTATATTCTGCTGTATTCCGGTGCCAGTCCTGCTCTTCTTTATTGAGAGGGGTCTGCTCACCCATCTTCTCTCCAGCAGGGGGCCGAATGTTTGCCCATGCTATGCTGCACATACTTTAACATAAAAAATTATACCCTCATCTCTCAGAAGCAGGAATTACTATTTCAGGCCATGCATCTTTTTATTTTTCGTTTTAAAGACACAATTTAGTTTTCATCCTTACTATTAACCCTTCAATGACCACTGTACCAGGTTTTTACAGTGTCAGAGGAAGTTTGCAGGACATCAGGTCCTGTTGGTGCCTGCTGGTTATGTTATCACAGCCCAGTCCCTGCACCAACACCCAGGAATGGAAAAGCTTCATTCCTGGGTATTTAACCCCTTTGAAACCGTAGTCAAACCTGGACTGCAGTGCCTTAGCGGGTGCAGCTAAAGGGCTAATAACAGGTTTACAAGGGTATAAATCGATTTTCCATTGGAGTCTGACCCTGGCATTGACAAGGGTGAAAATTGCAGTAAAAATCCACAGCATTCTGTATAAATGTGCACACAATAGGGAATGGCTATAGAGATTACAATGCTAGAATGCAAAAATAATGAAAATTTTAAAAAAAATAAAATCACCCCAATTTAGCTAGAACTCATATAAAACGTAATATACAGTAAAAATCACAAGCAGGTATCAGTTTAGGTATCACTGCGTTTCAAACAAAATATGAAAACAGTTATTACAGATGGTGGAACCCCTATGGAACCCAAATGTCTGAAACGCTACTTTTACACCATTTCACATACCATAAAAAATTAATTCAAAAGTAATCAAAAGGTTGCACAGGCATCAAAATGGTAGCAATGAAAGCATCAGCTCATTTTTCAGAAAATGACACCTCACACAGCTCCATAAGTATGAAAAAGATATTAGCGCCAGAAGTTGGCAAAATTGTTTTTTTTTTCGTACACATTTGTTTAATTTTTGAAAATGTATTAAAGGAAACCTACCATTTCAGGGTGAGCTGGTGCCGGTGCTTAGTTTCGTTAGTGTTAAAACCACGGTATTGCGGTTTTAACACTTTTTAAACTTTATAGCAGAAACTGCTTCGGCGCTGCGTGCGCACGATCATGCGCGCGCCTACATAGGAAATGTCGCAGGCGTTGCACGCGCACGGTCGCGCGCAGCGCCGAAGCAGCTTTTGCTATAAAGTTTAAAAAGTGTTAAAACCGCGATACCGCGGTTTTAACACTAACGAAACTAAGCACCGGCACCAGCTCACCCTGAGCTGGTGCTCAGTGTTTACAGCTTACACTTACCATTTGAAATGGTAGGTTTCCTTTACAGCACAATAAAACCTGTATAAATTGGGATCACCTTGATCGTACTGAACCAAAGAATAAAGTAGATGTATCGTTTGGAATCCAGAGTGAAAGTCGTAAAAACTGATCCCACAAGAAAGTGCCACAAGTGTGGGGGGTTTTTTTGCCAATTTTAATCACATTTAGATTTTTTTCCAGCTTCCCAGTACAAGCCATGATATTATAAATAATGTCATGGAGTAGTAAAATTTGTTATGCAGAAAATAAGCCCTCACACAGCTCTGTACACAAAGAAATGTAAAAGATATGTAAAAAGTTACAGATTTTGAAATGTGGGGGCGAAAAATGAACAAAAAAAATGCTGCATCCATAAGGGGTTAAGAAATCTTCAAATATATAGATTAAAAAAAGATCTATCAAGTTATGTAGTATACAGGGAATGTCCCACCTGGGCCCAGTGATTGGTCTATTTTAGTCTTATTGACGTGACATTGCACTTGATCCCGAGATGGGCTGAGCCCTCTCCATGCAAGGTGGGCCTTTGCTGCATATTGCAGCAAACACCCAACGGTAACACCAGCGATTGGTGGCAGTACTGACCTGTAAATGCCTCTGGTAAGGCTTCTGGAGGCCCTAGGGGAGCATGGGCTCAGCCATATTAGATTTGATTACTGTCCCCCTGTGAAGTCATCGGAGGCAGAAATCAGTTACCAGGACAGCCTTGGGTCATACAAAGATCCGAGGCTGTCTCGTTTTGCATCCCGTTTTAACTACACAATGCAATAAATAATGTACAAAATCCCCATATAGTAGTATGGCAGTAAATGGTAGGATCAATCAGACAACCTAGGGTTAAAGTAACCTAGGGGGTTTTAAAAATAGTAAAGTAAAAAAAAGCTATATTAAAAACCCTAATAATTCAAATCACCCCCCTTTCACTAGAAGTCATATTAATATAAATAAACAGTAAAGATCATAAACACATTAGGTATTACCGCATTCAAAAATGCCCAATCTATCATAATATAATACTGGTTTTGTCACTTCGTTTAACTCTGTAATGGAAAATAGTGCCCAAAATCGCAAATGGCACTTTTTTGCCATTTTGAAAAATATAAAAAATTCAATAAAAAGTGATCAAAGCAATGCACCATCCTAATAATAGAAGCATTGAAAACTTCATCAAAAGTCACAAAAAATAACACCACCCACAGCTCTATACACCAAAGTATGAAAAAGTTATTACTGCCAGAAGAGGGCAAAATGAAGAATTTTCTTTTTGTACAGGTTTTAATTTTTGTACATGTATGAAAACATTATAAAACCTATACAAATTTGTTATCTCAGTGATCGTACTGACCCACATAATGATGATCTGTCATTTGGGGCACACAGTGAAAGCTGTAAAATCCAAGCCCACAAGAAAATGGCGCAAATGCATTTTTCATCATTTTCACTGCATTCAAAAAAAAATTCTGCTTCCCAGTACATGGCATAGAATAGTATATACCGTCACTATGAAGTGCAATTTGTTATGCAGAAAACAAAGCAAAACAGAGCTCTTTACATGGAAAAATAAAAAAAAGTTATTGCTTTTTAAAAGTGGGGAGTTAAAAATGGAAAGGCAAAAACAAAAAAGGTTGTTAGAGGATTTACATTATTCTTCCTCATATCATCAGTCTGGGGGATTTTCCTTTGTTTAAAAAGAAACATTGAACAGATTGACCCTTTCCTTATCTCCCTCCACCATGACCCCAGGTTATTCCTCATCTCCCTCCACCATGACCCCAGGATATTCCTCATCTCCCTCCACCATGACCCCAGGTTATTCCTCATCTCCCTCCACCATGACCCCATGTTATTCCTCATCTCCCTCCACCATGACCCCAGGATATTCCTCATCTCCCTCCACCATGACCCCAGGTTATTCCTCATCTCCCTCCACCATGACCCCATGTTATTCCTCATCCCCCTCCACCATGACCCCAGAATATTCCTCATCTCCCTCCACCATGACCCCATGTTATTCTTCATCTCCCTCCACCATGACCCCATGTTATTCCTCATCTCCCTCCACCATGACCCCAGGTTATTCCTCATCTCCCTCCACCATGACCCCATGTTATTCCTCATCTCCCTCCACCATGACCCTAGAATATTCCTCATCTCCCTCCACCATGACCCCATGTTATTCTTCATCTCCCTCCACCATGACCCCATGTTATTCCTCATCTCCCTCCACCATGACCCCAGGTTATTCCTCATCTCCCTCCACCATGACTCCATGTTATTCTTCATCTCCCTCCACCATGACCCCATGTTATTCCTCATCTCCCTCCACCATGACCTCAGGTTATTCTTCATCTCCCTCCACCATGACCCCAGGATATTCCTCATCTCCCTCCACCATGACCCCAGGATATTCCTCATCTCCCTCCACCATGAACCCAGGTTATTCCTTATCTCCCTACAGCATGACCCCAGGTTATTCCTCATCTCCCTCCACCATGACCCCAGGTTATTCCTCATCTCCCTCCAACATGACCCCAGGTTATTCCTTATCTCCCTACACCATGACCCCATGTTATTCCTCATCTCCCTCCACCATGGCCCCATGTTATTCCTCATCTCCCTCCACCATGACCCCATGTTGTTGCTCAGAGGTTGGCACTTTCAGTTTCTAGTTTCTTGTTGCTTTTATAATTGGGAAATAATTTTGGGCTTGTTTTTGCTTTCTTTCTGTCTCTATTTTTGCTTCCTTTCTTTGTTGTTTACAGAATGTATTTTTCGCTCTAGTAGAAAGTTAATCGATACGGCTCTGCTTCCATAATATTTTTTCATAAAGAGCTTGTGTGCATGGAACCCTTTATTTAATTTAATTTAAAAAAATCTAAGTAGTCTATATGCTACAAAACTTCAAATTTATAGTTTATGAAGGAATTTATGTTTAAAAAGTTAAGAAAAAAATTTTCCTTTTATTTTAGGGCATCAGATACAATCTTGAAATTTTAAGACGCCACAGAATTTAGATAATTGATGCTAATTAATGTGACCAGACACCAGAATTTATGTTTTAAATTTAACAAATGTATTTTTCATTGTATTTTTTTTTTTACTTTTTACTTTAAAAGGATGATAATGTTTTATTTTAGATAATGTAAACTCGGAAAAAGAGTCTTTGTCACTTTGCCATTGTATAAGAGTTAAGATATGACAAATATATTGAAGAATTAAAAAGTCATATATTAAAACTTTTACAATATTTTGTAGTAATAATGTTGGCAATGCCATAGTATGTACTTGACTGTATAATACAGTTATAAAAAAGCAGGACTTTGAAATACAAATGTTACTAACAAAAGTTTACTATACAGCACCAATACTGATTTTGTGACTGGAAAGAAATTCTAAAAATGTTTACTAAAATTATTTTAAGAATAAAAACATATCTCAATATTTGATTGGACATAAAAAGCACTTGATTGTATGATATTCTTCTGCTCCATGAAGCCATTTCCCAGACAGGGCAGTCCCATGGTCATTGGAGACGCCTTGTCTGCATGGATTTGCATTCCCTATTGTTCAGGATGTGGAATCAGTAGGGAATCACAGGGCGACATTTCAAATGATTTGCAAATGAAGTTATCTAGTTTCATCAGAAAGACACATCCTGGCCTTTCTTTAGTGGGAAGGGATAATAAACACATAACAAAGGAGAACACTCATAACAAGACACTCTTAAACAAGAAGCCTCGCTGATAAGGAAGTGGGACCAACACCCTTCATTTACATGGGGGAGGTTGTTGAGACAAAAGGGGGCCGACTAAGTAGTATAAGAAACCCAGATACAACTCACATGAGGAGAACTTCTTGTTGGAAGATCTTACTGGAGGAGCTTAGACTGAGAGACTGAGACACAGAATGGAGAGAGAGCTGATCCAGATATGTGTGGAGGAGGGAGCCTGGGAAGGAGGACATGAAGCTGGTGCCAAGGACCCCCAGGATGGTGAGTACTGACAGCCTTCATTGCTTTCTAGAAATGATTTTTCCTCTGCCACATTATTTCTGCCTATATCCACTACCACAAAATATAGCCTTTCAAACGGAAAAATAGCGGTAGTGCCTCCACAATATTGGTGTTTATCTGACTCTCATGACTTGTTCTATTTTTGGGCGCAAAATTGTGGCACTGCTTGTGAATCTGAGATATTTCTGTCTCTATTGGGTACAATTTTTGGCGCAAAATTATTGCAGCTAAACGCTGGTCTCGGGAGTTCATAGCGATTGCACTTGTATTACTGAAGTGTTTGCAAAAGGATTGTGACACGGAAGTCTGACATGAATCTGTTCACCCGTTAAACTGAGTTCACCAGAAAAAAAATGGTGCACTCAAGCTCCTGGCTTCATAAATCTGGAGCCAATAGAACTCCTTAGACTAGTTTTCTGCAGCTCTAATTGTGCGCCAAAACATTTTGTAAAAGTGGTGGATTCCCTAACAGCGCCCAAATTGTGGGCACTTCTAAAAAGTCGATAATGAAGACCCCCATTGTGCTTTTTATCGAATGTATGATTTTCATTGTACATTCACAGTTTGCAGTAAAAAATGCATCTCAACTGCATAAAAATAAAAATGCAGCAATAGGAGTAAAGAGGTGCAGAAATGTAGGGGTACAGTCATGGACAGATGTAGGAGTGCAGTCATGTACAGATATAGGGGTGTAGTCATGTACAGATATAGGGGTGCAGTCATGTACAGGTGTAGGGGTACAGTCATGTACAGATGTAGGGGTGCAGTCATGTACAGGTGTAGGGGTACAGTCATGTACAGGTGTAGGGGTGCAGTCATGTACAGGTGTAGGGGTGCAGTCATGTACAGCTGTAGGGGTACAGTCATGTACAGGTGTAGGGGTGCAGTCATGTACAGGTGTAGGGGTGCA
This sequence comes from Engystomops pustulosus, assembly GCF_040894005.1. Taxonomy (NCBI): domain Eukaryota; kingdom Metazoa; phylum Chordata; class Amphibia; order Anura; family Leptodactylidae; genus Engystomops; species Engystomops pustulosus. Next base: position 121,349,870 of record NC_092418.1, on the reverse strand, counting down.
GTCATGTACAGGTGTAGGGGTACAGTCATGTACAGATGTAGGGGTGCAGTCATGTATAGATGTAGGGGTGCAGTCATGTACAGGTGTAGGGGTGCAGTCATGTACAGCTGTAGGGGTGCAGTCATGTACAGGTGTAGGGGTGCAGTCATGTACATATGTAGGGGTGCAGTCATGTACAGGTGTAGGGGTGCAGTCATGTACAGCTGTAGGGGTGCAGTCATGTGCAGGTGTAAGGGTGCAGTCATGTACAGGTGTAGGGGTGCAGTCATGTACAGGTGTAAGGGTGCAGTCATGTACAGATATAGGGGTACAGTCATGTACAGGTGTAGGGGTGTAGTCATATACACGTGTAGGGGTACAGTCATGTACAGGTGTAGGGGTACAGTCATGTACAGGTGTAGGGGTGCAGTCATGTACAGGTGTAGGGGTGTAGTCAGGTACAGGTGTAGGGGTGTAATCATGTACAGGTGTAGGGGTACAGTCAAGTACAGGAGTAGGGGGACAGTCATGTACAGGTGTAGGGTTGCAGTCATGTACAGGTGTAGGGGTGCAGTCATGTACAGGTGTAGGGGTGTAGCCAGGTACAGGTGTAGGGGTGTAATCATGTACAGGTGTAGGGGTACAGTCAAGTACAGGAGTAGGGGTACAGTCATGTACAGGTGTAGGGGTACAGTCATGTACAGGTGTAGGGGTACAGTCATGTACAGGTGGGGGTGCAAAGATGTACATATATTGAAATATAAAGCTTCACATATGTACAAAATAGGGATCATTCATCTTTAGTCTGGACATTTGTCTGACTTTTTTTCCCCTGGTTTTGGACTTGTTTGATTTATCTTAGAGGGTGAGATATGATATATAAAATGTTATAAATATTTATATCATTACAGATTTATTAACTTTGTTATTGATCAACTTGTTATTCAACCTTATATTGTAGATGACGTTACTTGTGACTCAGAGGAACATCTGATATCTTCAGATATTAAAGCTGATGATTGTGGGATCACACAAGATACATGTATAGACAACAACAGCAGAAAGGTTTCACCATCAGACCTTCATTGCAACAATCTATCATCTGATCCTATTACATTGGACACTTCTTCTGATACAACACAGACTAATAGTCCAAAAAGGAGCCACCACAGAGAAGCCGAGCATCTAAGAACTGCAACCAGGAAGACATTTTCTTGTTCTAAATGTGAGAAATGTTTTACTCTTAAATGGAATCTCCTCACACATCAGAAAATTCACACAGGGGAGAAGCCGTTTTCATGTTCGGAATGTGGAAAATGTTTTATTCAAAAATCAGATCTAGTTCAGCACAAGAGAATTAACACAGGGGAGAAGACGTTCTCTTGTTCGCAATGTGCCAAATGTTTTATTGAAAAATCAAATCTTCTTGTACATGAGAGAATTCACACAGGGGAGAAGCCATTTTCATGTTCAGAATGTGGCAAATGTTTTCGTCATAAATCAGATCTTGTTAAAAATGTCAGAATTCACACAGGGGAGAAGCCATTTTCATGTTCAGAATGTGGCAAATGCTTTCGTCATAAATCAGATCTTGTTAAAAATGTCAGAATTCACACAGGGGAGAAGCCATTTTCATGTTCAGAATGTGGCAAATGTTTTCATCAGAAATCATATCTTGTTAAACATGAGAGAATTCACACAGGGGAGAAGCCGTTTTCATGTTCAGAATGTGGCAAATGTTTTCGTCATAAATCAGAACTTGTTCAGCACGAGAGAATACACACAGGGGAGAAACCGTTTTCCTGTTCAGAATGTGGCAAATGTTTTCGTCATAAATCAGATCTTGTTAAACATGTGAGAATTCACACAGGGGAGAAGCCATTTTCATGTTCAGAATGTGGCAAATGTTTTCGTCAGAAATCATATCTTGTTAAACATGAGAGAATTCACACAGGGGAGAAGCCGTTTTCATGTTCAGAATGTGGCAAATGTTTTCGTCAGAAATCAAAACTTATTGAACATGAGAGAATTCACACAGGGGAGAAGCCGTTTTCATGTTCAGAATGTCACAAATGTTTTTTTCAAAAATCTCATCTTGTTAAACATGAGAGAATTCACACAAGGGAGAAGCTTTATTCTTGTTCAGAATGTGGCAAATGTTTTATTCAAAAATCAGATCTAGTTCAGCACGAGAGAATTCACACAGCGGAGAAGACGTTCTCTTGTTCGCAATGTGCCAAATGTTTTATTGAAAAATCAAATCTTCTTGTACATGAGAGAATTCACACAGGGGAGAAGCCATTTTCATGTTCAGAATGTGGCAAATGTTTTCGTCATAAATCAGAACTTGTTCAGCACGAGAGAATACACACAGGGGAGAAACCGTTTTCCTGTTCAGAATGTGGCAAAAGTTTTCGTCATAAATCAGAACTTGTTAAACATGTGAGAATTCACACAGGGGAGAAGCCATTTTCATGTTCAGAATGTGGCAAATGTTTTCGTCAGAAATCATATCTTGTTAAACATGAGAGTATTCACACAGGGGAGAAGCCGTTTTCATGTTCAGAATGTGGCAAATGTTTTCGTCAGAAATCAAAACTTATTGAACATGAGAGAATTCACACAGGGGAGAAGCCGTTTTCATGTTCAGAATGTGGCAAATGTTTTCGTCAGAAATCAGATCTTGTTAAACATGAGAGAATTCACACAGGGGAGAAGCCGTTTTCATGTTCAGAATGTGGCAAATGTTTTAGTCAGAAATCAAAACTTATTGAACATGAGAGAATTCACACAGGGGAGAAGCCGTTTTCATGTTCAGAATGTGACAAATGTTTTTTTCAAAAATCTCATCTTGTTAAACATGAGAGAATTCACACAGGGGAGAAACCATTTTCATGTTCAGAATGCGGGAAAAGTTTTATTCAAAAATCAGATCTTGTTCAGCATGAGAAAATTCACACAGGGGAGAAACCGTTTTCATGTTCAGAATGTGGCAAATGTTTTATTAGGAAATCAGATCTTGTTAAACACGAAAGAATTCACACAGGGGAGAAGCGGTTTTCATGTTCAGAATGTGGCAAATGTTTTCGTCAGAAATCAAAACTTATTGAACATGAGAGAATTCACACAGGGGAGAAGCCGTTTTCATGTTCAGAATGTGGCAAATGTTTTATTAGGAAATCAGATCTTGTTAAACACGAAAGAAATCACACAGGGGAGAAGCAGTTTGTGTAAACAATGTGACAAATGTTTTGCAATGAAATCCCATCTCTAAACACGTCTCTCACACAGGAAAAAACAACATTTTAATGTTAAGAATGTGGCAAACATTTTCCTTTTTTTTACATATGAGAGGAGCCACAAGGGGAGAAGTCTTGTTCTTATTGAAGATCTGCATTTGTAATTGAGTTTGATGTTGAGTTGTATGAGATGCAATAACCAATAAACTTCAGATTGAATTAGAGAACTTGTACAATTATGTAACACAATCAGAATAAGAGAGAAAAATGGGGAGGAGCTCGGATAAAGGAGCAGCTGATGTTTTGCCTGAGTGTGAACACGGGGGAATTTCAAAGTTTCCAGGGCACGAGCCCCGTATCTTTCATCCAGTTCCCAGAATATACACCCCACCACCTGCAGAGAGGTACAGCCAGCTGAGGATGGCAGAAAACCTTTCCTGAAATACGCAACAATCAGGGCTGTCAGTGCTGCCCTCATCCCCTCGACAGGTGTGCTGCTTCCTGTCTGAATTGGGAAGCTCATTGTGCTGGCCCCGCCCCTTCTTTGGCCCTGCCCCCCTGCCCCTCTTTCCCTCTTTTACTCGTCTGAAGCTGTCCTGCTCTTTTCCTGCTCTTGTCAAAGTTTGCAGTGAGGGTTCCTTCCTCCAGGAACAAGGACCAGGTTATTGAGTGACACAGCCCCCCCCCGCTCACAGCAGCATGAGATAGGTTATTCCAGGCCAGTGAAAGAAAAACAGGTGTCCTTTTATCGTTAAATTGCGGACAAACTTATTAATGTCAGAAATTGATTTATTTTCTATTTGTGGCACTAATAAGTTTGTCAGCAATTTACCGATAAAAAGACATTTTCCTTCTCATGAACAATCCATGGTCACACAAGTTACTCCTGTCTGCAATGGACAATTATTTGTAATAACATTTGTGGTGATTTCAGCTTTGGTGAGCCACTTACTATAGTGAATTTGATGCTGCTGGACACATCTCAGGCTACGGATGGCAACTTTTTGACCAGTCCAAGGACCTCAATGTCAGCAACCGGTTCTTTTATCCATCACAATCACATACACCCTCTATGGATACGTTTCAAAACAGAATTAAACAAGATTTATCTACTCCACATAAGGAGGAGTTTTCCTTCCATATAAGAAATCTGTCCAAAAAACACTTCACATCTCTAGATTCACGCACTACGCTCATTCCACCGAAATCATCTTCTTTGACTTAAGGTTTCAGGGGACAGTGGGCCATATTTTCATCACTAGCAGTTTCAGGAAACCCACTGCGGGAAACATACTTCACTACAAGAGTCAACATCCAATACAAACAACTAAGGTTATTTGGTTTGGCTAGTTGATCGGAAGTAGGAGAAATTTTTGTGAAATTTCTGATTTTCACAAGGAATCTACAGAGATTTCATAAATATAAAAAAATCAGGGTCACCCCCAATGGTCTTTGACCAGGGCTGAGGATATTGCTGCACACAAGGATCGCAAAATACCTTACTCCGAAAGAAAACCTCCAATTATTGCACAAAAAATTGCCTCAACAATAATACACCTGTTGTGTCTCTACAGTTATTCCACAGTTCTATAGAATCAAACTTATAGTACTAATTTTGTAAAATGTCAGAACTCCAAAACTTGTGAAAAACAACTTGGTATTTTAGGATCAATCAGACAACCCAGGGTTAAAGTAACCTAGGGGGTCTTAAAAATAGTAAAAATAAAAGTAAAAAAAAAGCTTAAAATTCAAATCACCCCTCTTTCGCTAGAAGTCATATTAATATAAATAAAAAGTAAAGATCATAAACACATTAGATATCGCCGCATCTGAAAATACTCAATCTATCAAAATATAATAACAGTTTTGTCACTACGTTTAACCCCGTAAGGCAAAAGTCGCAAATGGCACTTTTTTGCCATTTTGAAAACCCAATAAAAAGTGATCAAAAGGTCACACCGTCCTAATATTAGAAGCATTGAAAACTTCATCAAAAGTCACAAAAAATGACACCACCCACAGCTCTGTACACCAAAGTATGAAAAAGTTATTCGCGCCAGAAGACGGCAGAATGATTTTTTTTTTTTCTACAGGTTTAATTATTGAACATGTATGAAAACATTATAAAACCTATAAAATGTGTTATCTCAGTGATCGTACTGACCCACATAATGAAGTGGACCTGTCATTTGGGGCACACAGTGAAAGCTGTAAAATCCAAGCCCACAAGAAAATGGCGCAAATGCATTTTTTCAACATTTTCACTGCATTAAAAAAAAAATTTCTGCTTCCCAGTACATGGCATAGAATAGTATATACCGTCACTATGAAGTGCAATTTGTTACGCAGAAAACAAAGCAAAACAGAGCTCTTTACATGAAAAAATAAAAAAGGTATTGCTTTTTAAAAGTGGGGAGTTAAAAATGGAAAGGAAAAACCAAAAAAAGTCGTTAGAGGATTTACATTATTCTTCCTCATATCATCAGTCAGGGGATTTTCCTTTATTTAAAAAGAAACATTGAACAGATTGACCCTTTCCTTATCTCCCTACAGCATGAACCCATGTTATTCCTTATTTCCCTTTACCATGACCCCATGTTATTCCTCATCTCCCTCCACCATGACCCCAGGTTATTCCTTATCTCCCTACAGCATGACCCCAGGTTATTCCTCATCTCCCTCCACCATGACCCCAGGTTATTCCTCATCTCCCTCCACCGTGACCCCAGGTTATTCCTCATCTCCCTCCACCATGAGCCCAGGTTATTCCTCATCTCCCTCCACCATGACCCCAGAATATTCCTCATCTCCCTTCACCATGACCCCATGTTGTTCCTCATCTCCCTCCACCATGACTCCATGTTATTACTCATCTCCCTCCACCATGACCCCAGAATATTCCTCATCTCCCTTCACCATAACCCCATGTTATTCCTCATCTCCCTCCACCATGACTCCATGTTATTCCTCATCTCCCTCCACCATGACCCCAGGTTATTCCTCATCTCCCTCCACCATGACCCCAGGTTGTTCCTCATCTCCCTCCACCATGACTCCATGTTATTCCTCATCTCCCTCCACCATGACCCCAGAATATTCCTCATCTCCCTCCACCATGACCCCAGAATATTCCTCATCTTCCTCCACCATGACCCCAGGTTATTCCTCATCTCCCTCCACCATGACCCCATGTTATTCCTCATCTCCCTCCACCATGACCCCAGGTTATTCCTCATCTCCCTCCACCATGACCCCAGGTTATTCCTCATCTCCCTCCACCATGACCCCATGTTATTCCTCATCTCCCTCCACCATGTCCCCAGGTTATTCCTCATCTCCCTCCACCATGACCCCATGTTGTTCCTCAGAGGTTGGCACTTTCAGTTTCTAGTTTCTTGTCGCTTATATAATTGGGAAATAATTTTGGGCTTGTTTTTGCTTTCTTTCTCTCTCTATTTTTGCTTCCTTTCTTTGTTGTTTACAGAATGTATTTTTCGCTCTAGTAGAAAGTTAATTGATACGGCTGCTTCCATAATTTTTTTTCATAAAGCGCTAGTGTGCATGGAACCCTTTATTTAATTTAATTTAAAAAATCTAAGTCATCTATATGCTACAAAACTTCAAATTTATAGTTTATGAAGGAATTTATGTTTAAAGAGTTAAGAAATAAAAATGTTCCTTTTATTTTAGGGCATCAGATACAATCTTGAAATTTTAAGACGCCACAGAATTTAGATAATTGATGCTAATTAATGTGACCAGACACCGGAATTTATGTTTTAAATTTAACAAATGTATTTTTCATTGTATTTTTTGTTTTACTTTTTACTTTAAAAGGGTGATAATGTTTTATTTTAGATAATGTAATCTCGGAAAAAGAGTCTTTGTCACTTTGCCATTGTTTAAGAGTAGAGATGAGTGAACATACTCGTCCGAGCTTGATGCCCGTTCGAGCATTAGCGTACTCGAAACTGCTCGTTGCTCGGACAAATACTTCGCCCGCTCGAGAAAATGGCATCTCCCGCCGTTTTGCTTTTTGGCGGCCAGAAACAGAGCCAATCACAAGCCAGGAGACTCTGCACTCCACCCAGCATGACGTGGTACCCTTACACGTCGTTAGCAGTGGTTGACTGGCCAGATCAGGTGACCCTGGAATAGACTAGCCCCTGCCTGCGCTGCTCGGATCATTCTGTGTCTGGATGCCACTAGGGAGAGAGCTGCTGCTGGTCAGGGAAAGCGTTAGGCTGTTCTATTAGAATAGTGTTAGGCAGGAGTGATTCTACAACAACCCAACAGCCCTTCTTAGGGCTACAATAACGTTATACATTTTTTTTTTTTATTTGCAGCTAGTACCATATTGTGAGGAATTTGCAGGGGGACTTGCTACCGTTGTGTTTAGCTCTTAGTGACACACATATCCACCTCAAACACCAAAGTGGGACAATTTATTAGGGGTTTGATTTCAATTACGCACAGTCTGCCAGTTTCTTTTTATTTTACGTTTATTTTTTGATAACTCAGCGTCATCTCATCTGGCATAGCAGTGTGCTTTCATAGTTGGCTAGAAAATAGCCATAGGAGAATCCAAACGGCTTACTTAGGCCTACAATAGCGTTATATATTTTATTTCTGGTTGATCTGCTGGTGGCTGGCCTTGCTGTAGTGCATCTACTACCATATTGTGAGGAATTTGCAGTGAGACTTGGGACCGTTGTGTTTAGCGCTTAGTGACGCACATATCCATCGCAAAGACCGAAGTGGGACAATTTATTAGGGGTTTGATTGAAATTAGGCACAGTCTGCCATTTACTTTTTATTTTACGTTTATTTTTTTCATAACTCAGCGTCATCTCATCTGGCATAGCAGTGTGCTTTCATAGTTGGCTAGAAAATAGCCATAGCAATAGGATAGCATCGTTTGGTTTTAAAAACTAAAAAACACACAAAAAAAAAAAAAAACACAAAAAAAAAGTAAAAAAAAAATTAAAGTTATAACTTTCATTTTCAAAATGTTTAACCCGAGGGCTAGGGGTAGAGAAAGAGGGCGGGGACGTGGATGTCCAACTACTGCAGGGGTCAGAGGCCGTGGTCCTGGGCGGGTTGAGACACCACCTGCTGATGAGGGAGCAGGGGAACGCCGCAGAGCTACACTCCCTAGGTTCATCATGTCTCAAGTTACTGGGACTCGTGGTAGAGCACTGTTGAGGCCAGAACAGTGTGAACAGGTGATGTCGTGGATTGCCGACAATGCTTCAAGCAATTTGTCCACCAGTCAGTCTTCCACGCAGTCCACCCATGTCACCGAAATGACCCCATCGTCGCCTCCACGATCCTCCACAGCATCCACCAGCGTTCAGCTCTCCATACCCCAGACGCTGGAGCGGAAAAGGAAATATAGTGCAACCCACCCGCACGCCCAAGCCCTCAATGTCCACATCTCCAGATTGCTTAGCCTGGAGATGCTGCCCTATAGGCTGGTAGAGACCGAGGCCTTTCGCAACCTCATGGCGGCGGCCGCCCCTCGGTATTCGGTCCCCAGCCGCCACTACTTTTCCCGATGTGCCGTCCCAGCCCTTCACTAGCACGTGTCAGACAACATCATCCATGCTCTGACCAACGCCGTTTCTGACAAGGTCCACCTGACCACGGACACGTGGACGAGTGCTGCCGGGCAGGGCCACTATATATCGCTGACGGCACATTGGGTTAACTTGGTGGAGGCTGGGACCGAGTCTGACCCTGCGGCTGGTCATATACTGCCGACGCCGAGGATTGCGGGGCCTACCTCGGTCCAGGTCTTTCAGGCCTACTTGAGGTTTCCTCAAGACATACCCCAATCTGTCTGATTTGCTCACGAAGGTGCGCCGCATCTGTGCGCATTTCAGGAAGTCCAGCACAGATGCTGCCACTCTCAGGGCAGCGCAGCGCCGCCTCCAACTGCCCGCTCACCGACTGTTGTGCGACGTACCCACGAGGTGGAATTCAACATTAACCATGTTATCCAGAGTTTACCAGCAGCGCAGAGCGATTGTAGACTGCCAGATGTCAACTTCCACCAGAACTGGTAGTCAGGTCAGTCAGCTTCCTCAAGTCTACAATGAGGAGTGGACGTGGATGTCTGATATCCGTCAGGTGCTGAGTAACTTTGAGGAGTCAACACAGATGGTCAGTGGCGATGCCGCCATCATCAGCCTCACCATCCCGCTGCTTGGCCTGTTGAAAAACTCTCTGATCAGCATGAAGTCGGAAGCTTTGCGCTCGTCACAAGAGACCGGGGAAGAAGATTCCCTTGTTGATAGCCAAAGCACCCTCAGGTCTGTTTCTCAGCGCATATCGGAGGAGGTGGAGGAGGATGAGGAGGAAGAGGAGGAGAATGTTGGCGAGACACAAGAGGGGACCATTGTTCAGTCCTTCACTGTTCAGCGTGTATGGGCAGAAGAAGAGGAGTTGGAGGAGGAGGAAATGGACAGTCAGGCCAGTGAGGGGAGTGAATTCTTGCGCGTTGGCACTCTGGCGCATATGGCAGATTTCATGCTAGGCTGCCTATCCCGTGACCCTCACGTTCAAAGAATTTTTTCCAGCACCGATTACTGGGTATTCACTCTCCTGGACCCACGGTACAAGCAAAATCTTTCCACTCTCATCCCTGGAGAGGAAAGGAGTGTGAGAATGCATGAATACCAGCAGGCCCTGGTGCACAAGCTGAAACAGTATTTCCCTTCTGACAGCGCTAGCGGCAGAGTGCGTAGTTCTGCGGGACAAGTAGCGAGGGAGAGTAGGCGAGCAGGCAGCTTGTCCAGCACTGGCAAGGGTACGCTTTACAAGGCTTTTGCCAGCTTTATGTCACCCCAGCAAGACACTGTCACCTGTCCCAAGTCTCGGCAGAGAAGGGCTGATCTTTACAGAAAGATGGTGAGGGAGTACGTAGCTGACCATACCATCGTCCTAAATGATCACACAGCTCCCTACAACTACTGGGTTTCAAAGATGGACATGTGGCACGAACTGGCGCTGTACGCCTTGGAGGTTCTTGCCTGCCCTGCCGCTAGCGTGTTGTCCGAGCGGGTTTTCAGTGCAGCTGGTGGCATCATCATCGATAAGCGTACACGCCTGTCGACTGACAGCGCTGACAGGCTGACGCTTATTAAGATGAATAAAGCCTGGATTTCTCATAATTTCCAATCTCCACCAGGTGAAGGAAGCAAGCTCAACCTGAATAATTTATGCACTCCTCCTCCTCATTTTCCTCCTTCTTCTCCTCTTTGTACACTAAAGCAGAGGAAACTGGCTATTTTTTGACAGGGCCCACTGGCTCTAGCTATAGTACTCTATGCATTTAATTTTTCTGGAGGGCCACCTACCCGGTCCTCTGTTTTAAACAATTTTTGGGACTGCCACATACAGGCACTCAATCTATTCAATTTTTCTGGAGGGCCACCTACCTGCTCCTCTGGTTTGAAAACTATTTTGGACTGCCACATACAGGCACTCAATCTATTTCATTTTTCTGGAGGGCCACCTACCTGCTCCTCTGGTTTGAAAACTTTTTTTCGACTGCCACATACAGGCACTCAATCTATTTCATTTTTCTGGAGGGCCACCTACCTGCTCCTCTGGTTTGAAAACTTTTTTGGACTATCCAAATTAAATTGTCTCCATAGCAGCCTCCACACGTTGTCTCCATTGCTACCTCCAAAAGTTGTCCATATAGTTGCCTCCATACATCGTCCCCTTATCAAACGAGGTGTGTCAGGCAGAAATTTGGGTTGTTTTCATGGATTCCACATCAAAGTTGTTAACTTTGTCGCCACCCTGCTGTGTTATCCACAAAATATACTGGCAAACTTTTATCATTTACCGATATTATTTCAGCGCTTCTTGCGCATCTGTTTACATTCCCCTCACCCGCCATATCCCAAACTTATAAGAACGCTACTACACCTAACTTGGTGGAGGCTGGGACCGAGTCTGACCCTGGGGCTGGTCATATATTGCCGACGCCGAGGATTGCGGGGCCTACCTCGGTCCAGGTCTCAAAGGCCTACTATACCCCCTCCTCCTCCCACCCTCCTCCACCTCCTCCGAATTACCATCCGTGGGGATGGCGCCATCAGTCGGTAGCTCTAGGCAAAGCAGCAGTGCCGTCGCTAAGCGACAGCAGGCGGTGCTCAAACTGCTGAGCCTAGGCGATAAAAGGCACACCGCCCAAGAGCTATTACAGGGCATTCCACATCAAACTTGTTAACTTTGTCGCCACCCTGCTGTGTAATCCACAAAATATACTGGCAAACTTTTATCATTTACCGATATTATTTCAGCGCTTCTTGCGCATCTGTTTACATTCCCCTCACCCGCCATATCCCAAACTTATAAGAACGCTACTACACTTGATCTTATACAAAAGGTTCTTAGAAGTGCTGTTTGGAGAGTAGCCTAGAGACAGGGGCTTGGATTGGCGAAAGCTCGCCTGGCAGCGGAGCGCCAGCTCCATCCCAAGATCCAACTAACATAGTTTTAACTGCAGCACCTTTAATCTACTACTAGTTCACTGCCTCCATACATGGTCCCCTTATCAAACGAGCTGTGTCAGGCAGAATTTTGGGTTGTTTTCATGGCTTCCACATCAAACTTGTTAACTTTATCGCCACCCTGCTGTGTAATCCCCAAAATATACTGGCAAACTTTTATCATTTACCGATATTATTTCAGCGCTTCTTGCGCATCTGTTTACATTCCCCTCACCCGCCATATCCCAAACTTATAAGAACGCTACTACACTTGATCTTATACAAAAGGTTCTTAGAAGTGCTGTTTAGGGAGTAGCCTAGAGACAGGGGCTTGGATTGGCGAAAGCTCGCCTGGCAGCGGAGCGCCAGCTGCATGCCAAGATCCAACTAACATAGTTTTAACTGCAGCACCTTTAATCTACTACTAGTTCACTGAAACCATACATGGTCCCCTTATCAAACGAGCTGTGTCAGGCAGAATTTTGGGTTGTTTTCATGGCTTCCATGTTAACTTTGTCGCCACCCTGCTGTGTAATCCACAAAATATACTGGCAAACTTTTATCATGTACCGATATTACTTGAGCGCTTTTGCTCACCTCCTTTGGTTCCTCTCTGCCACCCATTGGTTTGAAGCCTGAGTCCATTTAGGGTATGTCGCCATGACACTCTCTAGCCTGCTGCCGCTGCCTCTGCATGAAGTCCCCTATAGTGTCAGGGTCAATTATTGGATGTTTTAGATGCTATCTAGCTTCATTCTGTCACTCTGTCATGGCCATGCTGTTGCCCATAATTTTGGCATAATGGTGCGATTAAGCAGCCTCAGAGGCATCCATGCATGCTGCCCCTGCTGTTTCCTGTCCATTTCCGTGGTGTTTCCATCCTTTTCTGAGGTTCCCAGGTGTTTGGCCAAGCTTCCCTGTGCAGAGCCTTGGTCCCCTTGAAAAATGCTCGAGTCTCCCATTGACTTCAATGGGGCTCGTTATTCGAGACGAGCACTCGAGCATCGGGAAAAGTTCGTCTCAAATAACGAGTACCCGAGCATTTTAGTGCTCGCTCATCTCTAGTGATAATGTTTTATTTTAGATAATGTAAACTCGGGAAAAGAGTCCTTGGCACTTTGACAATGTTTAAGAGTTAAGATATGACAAATATATTGAAGAATTAAAAAGTCATATAAGAAATTAAAACTTTTACAATATTTTATAGTAAAAATGTATCATAGTATGTACTTGTCTGTATAATACAGTTATAAAAAAGCAGCACTTTGAAATACAAATGTTACTAACAAAAGTTTACTATACAGCACCAATACTGATTTTGGGACTGGAAAGAAATTCTAAAAATGTTTACTAAAATTATTAAAAAAATAAAAACATATCTCAATATTTGATTGGACATAAATCGCACTTGATTGTATGATATTCTTCTGCTCCATGAAGCCATTTCCAAGACATGGCAGTCCAATGGTCATTGGAGACGCCTTGTCTGCATGGATTTGCATTCCCTATTGTTCATGATGTGGAATCAGTAGGGAATCACAGGGCGACATTTCACCTAGTAAAGATTTGCAAATTAAGTTATCTAGTTTCATCAGACAGACACATCCTGGCCTTTCTTTGGTGGGAAGGGATAATAAACCCATAACAAAGGAGAACACTCATAACAAAACACTCTTAAACAATCAGCCTGGCTGATAAGGAAGTGGGACCAACACCCTTCATTTACATGGGGGAGGTTGTTGGGACAAAAGGTGGCAGACCAAGAGGTATAAGAAACCCAAGCACAACTCACATGAGGAGAACTTCTTGGTGGAAGATCTTACTGGAGGAGCTTAGACTGAGAGACTGAGACACAGAATGGAGAGAGAGCAGGTCCAGATATGTGTGGAGGAGGGAGCCTGGGAAGGAGGACATGACGCTGGTGCCAGGGACCCCCAGGATGGTGAGTACTCTACCACATTATTTCTGCCTATATCCACTACCACAAAATAGGGGGCATTTTTATAGCCTTTGAAACGGAAAAATAGCGGTAGTGCCTCCACAATATTGGTGTTTATCTGACTCTCATGACTTCTATTTATGGGCGCAAAATTGTGGCACTGCTTGTGAATCTGAGATATTTCCGTCTCTACTGGGTACAATTTTTGGCGCAAAATTATTGCAGCTAAAAGCTGGTCTAGGGAGTTCATATCGATTGCACTTGTATTTATGAAGTGTTTGTAAAAGGATTGTGACTCGGAAGTCTGACATGAATCTGTTACTCACCCTTTAAACTGAGTTCACCAGAAAAAACTGGTGCACTCAGTGCAAGAAAAGTGAGCGCCCGCAGGGTGTGCCAGATTTGTAAAGACTGTGCTCCTGGCTTCATAAATCTGGAGCCAATAGAACTCCTTACACCAGTTTTCTGCAGCTCTAATTGTGCGCCATAAAACATGTTGGAAAAGTGGTGGATTCTCTAACGGCGCCAAAATTGTTGGCCCTTCTGAAAGTCGATAATGAAGACCCCCATTGTGCTTTTTACCGAATGTATGATTTTCATTGTACATTAACAGTTTGCAGTAAAAAATGCATCTCAACTGCATGAAAATAAAAATGCAGCAATAGGAGTAAAGAGGTGCAGAAATGTAGGGGCACAGTCATGTACAGATGTAGGGGTGCAGTCATGTACAGGTGTAGGGGTGCAGTCATGTACAGTTGTGGGGGTGCAGTCATGTACAGGTGTAGGGGTGCAGTCATGTACAGGTGTGGGGGTGCAGTCATGTACAGGTTTAGGGGTGCAGTCATGTACAGGTGTAGGGGTGCAGTCATGTACAGGTGTAGGGGTACAGTCATGTACAGGTGTAGGGGTACAGTCATGTACATGTGTAGGGGTGCAGTCATCTACTGGTGTATAGGTGCAGTCATGTACAGGTGTAGGGGTGCAGTCATGTACAGGTGTGGGGGTGCAGTCATGTACAGGTGTAGGGGTGCAGTCATGTACAGGTGTAGGGTTGCAGTCATGTACAGGTGTGGGGGTGCAGTCATGTAAAGGTTTAGGGGTGCAGTCATGTACAGGTGTAGGGGTACAGTCATGTACAGGTGTAGGGGTACAGTCATGTACAGGTGTAGGTTTGCAGTCATCTACTGGTGTAGGGGTGCAGTCATGTACAGGAGTAGGGGTGCAGTCATGTACAGGTGTAGGGGTACAGTCATGTACAGGTGTAGGGGTACAGTCATGTACAGGTGTAGGGGTGCAGTCATCTACTGGTGTAGGGGTGCAGTCATGTACAGGTGTAGGGGTGCAGTCATGTACAGGTGTGGGGGTGCAGTCATGTACAGATGTAGGGGTGCAGTCATGTACAGGTGTGGGGGTGCAGTCATGTAAAGGTTTAGGGGTGCAGTCATGTACAGGTTTAGGGGTACAGTCATGTACAGGTGTAGGTGTACAGTCATGTACATGTGTAGGGTTGCAGTCATCTACTGGTGTAGGGGTGCAGTCATGTACAGGTGTAGGGGTGCAGTCATGTACAGTTGTGGGGTTGCAGTCATGTACAGATATAGGGGTGCAGTCATGTACAGGTGTGGGGGTGCAGTCATGTACAGGTGTAGGGGTGCAGTCATGTACAGGTGTAGTGGTACAGTCATGTACAGGTGTAGGGGTACAGTCATGGAAAGGTGTAGGGGTGCAGTCATCTACTGGTGTAGGGGTGCAGTCATGTACAGTTGTAGGGGTGCAGTCATGTACAGTTGTGGGGGTGCAGTGATGTACAGGTTTAGGGGTGCAGTGATGTACAGGTGTAGGGGTACAGTCATGTTCAGGTGTAGGGTTACAGTCATGTACAGGTGTAGGGGTACAGTCATGTACAGGTGTAGGGGTGAAGTCATCTACGTGTGTAGGGGTGCAGTCATGTACAGGTGTGAGGGTGCAGTCATGTACAGGTGTAGGGGTGCAGTCATTTACAGGTGTGGGGGTGCAGTCATGTGCAGGTGTAGGGGTGCAGTCATGTTCAGGTGTGGGGATGCAGTCATGTACAGATTTAGGGGTGCAGTCATGTACAGGTCCAGGGGTGCAGTAATGTACAGGTGTAGGGGTGCAGTCATGTACTGGTTTAGGGGTGCAGTCATATACTGTTTTAGGGGTGCAGTCATGTACAGGTGTGGGGGTGCAGTCATGTACAGGTGTAGGGGTGCAGTCATGTACAGGTTAAGGGGTGCAGTCATATACTGGTTTAGGGGTGCAGTCATGTATAGGTGTAGGGGTGCAGTCATGTACAGGTGTAGGGGTACAGTCATGTACAGGTGTAGGGGTGCAGTCATGTACAGGTGTAAGGGTGCAGTCATGTACAGGTGTAGGGTTGCAGTCATGTACAGGTTTAGAGGTGCAGTCATGTACAGGTGTAGGGGTGCAGTCATATACAGGTGTGGGGGTGCAAAGATGTAGATATATTGAAATATAAAGCTTCAAATATGTACAAATTAGAGATCATTCATCTTTAGTCTGGACATTTTTTCCCCTTGTTTTGGACTTGTTTGATTTATCTTAGAGGGTGATATATGATATTAGAGGGTGAGATATGATATATAAAATTTTATAAATATTTATATCATTACAGATTTTATTAACTTTGTTATTGATCAACCTGTTATTCATCCTTATGTTGTAGATGACGTTACTTGTGGCTCTGAGGAACATCTGATATCTTCAGATACTACAGCTGATGATTGTGGGATCACACAAGATACATGTATAGAAAACAACAGCAGAATGGATTCACCCTCAGACCTTTATTGCAACAATCTATCTTCTGATCCAATTACATTGCACATCTATTCTGATACATCACAGACTAAAAGTCCCAAAAGGAGCCACCACAGAGCAGCCAAACATCTAAGAGCTGCAACCAGGAAGACATTTTCTTGTTCTAAATGTGACAAATGTTTTACTCTTAAATGGAATCTCCTCACACATCAGAAAATTCACACAGGGGAGAATCCGTTTTCATGTTCAGAATGTGGCAAATGTTTTATTAAGAAATCAAAACTTGTTAAACATGAGAGAATTCACACAGGGGAGAAGCTTTATTCATGTTCAGAATGTGGCAAATGTTTTATTCAAAAATCAGATCTAGTTCAGCATGAGAGAATTCACACAGGGGAGAAGCCGTTTTCATGTTCAGAATGTGGGAAATGTTTTTCACAAAAATCAATTCTTGTTAAGCATAAGACAATTCACACAGGGGAGAAGACGTTCTCTTGTTCGGAATGTGACAAATGTTTTTCTTCAAAATCAAATCTTCTTGTACATGAGAGAATTCACACAGGGGAGAAGCCATTTTCATGTTCAGAATGTGGGAAATGTTTTCGTCAGAAATCAGATCTTGTTCAGCTTAAGAGAATTCACACAGGTGAGAAACCATTTTCATGTTCAGAATGTGGCAAATGTTTTCGTCAGAAATCACATCTTGTTAACCATGAGAGATTTCACATAGGGGAGAAGCCTTTTTCATGTTCAGAATGTGGCAAATGTTTTAGTGAGAAATCACATCTTGTTAAACATGAGAGAATTCACACAGGGGAGAAGACGTTCTCTCGTTCGGAATGTGACAAATGTTTTTTTTCAAAATCAAATCTTCTTGTACATGAGAGAATTCACACAGGGGAGAAGCCATTTTCATGTTCAGAATGTGGCAAATGTTTTCGTCAGAAATCAGATCTTGTTAAACATGAGAGAATTCACACAGGGGAGAAGCCGTTTTCATGTTTAGAATGTGGCAAATATTTACGTCAGAAATCAAAACTTATTGAACATGAGAGAATTCACACAGGGGAGAAGCCGTTTTCATGTTCAGAATGTGACAAATGTTTTTTTCAAAAATCTCATCTTGTTAAACATGAGAGAATTCACACAGGGGAGAAACCGTTTTCATGTTCAGAATGTGGGAAATGTTTTATTCAAAAATCAGATCTAGTTCAGCACAAAAGAATTCACACAGGGGAGAAACGGTTTTCATGTTCAGATTGTGGGAAATGTTTTTTTCAAAAATCTCATCTTGTTAAACATGAGACAATACACACAGGGGAGAAACCGTTTGTATGTTCAGAATGTGGGAAATGTTTTATTCAAAAATCAAATCTTGTTCAGCATAAGAGAATTCACACAGGGGAGAAACCATTTTCATGTTCAGAATGTGGAAAATGTTTTATTAGGAAATCAGATCTTGTTAAACACGAGAGAATTCACCCAGGGGAGAAGCGGTTTGTGTAAACAATGTGACAAATGTTTTGCAATGAAATCCCATCTCTAAAGTATACAGTTCCGACTTACATACAAATTCAACTTAAGAACAAACTTTCACACCCTATCTAGTATGCAACCCGCGGACTGCCTGTATAACATAGCTATAAGAACTAAGAAATACAAATTTTACCAATAAAAGTTTATTTTTTATCACCAAAACTGATTTTGAGCGGAATGAAAATTTTAAAAAATTCTTTATATTTGAAAGGACATGAATAACACTTTATTGTATGAGATTTTTCTGCTCCATGAAGTCATTTCCAGGACAGGGCAGTCACATGGTCATTGGAGACGCCTTGTCTGCATGGATATGCATTTTCTATGGTTCAGGATGTGGAATCAGTAGGGAATCACACAGGGACATTTTTCCTAGTAAATATTTGCAAATGAAGTTATTAAGCTCCATCAGATAAAAGCTGTTTTCATGTTCAGAATGTGACAAGTGTTTTGCTCGTAAATCAAATCTTGGTGGACACAGGGGAGAAGCCGTTTTCATGTTCAGAATGTGGCAAAGGTTTTAGTCAGAAATCAGATCTTGTTAAACATGAGAGAACTCAAACAGGGGAGAAGCGGTTTGTGTTAAAAATGTGACAAATGTTTTACAATGAAATCCTGTCTCTAAACACGTCTCTCATACAGGAAAAAGGCAGCTTAATGATAAGAATGTGAATGGGTCTCATGCGGATATCGAAAGGGTTCCTCTATAGGCAATATGTTGGTTCAGAGTCACTTCTGTAAGACCAAGAAGGATACACACCACAAATATGCAGGATTTTATCCTTGTGGACTCTGCATGGCGTGCCAGATTCTGGTACGAACAACAAAATTTGAGGACAAGGATGGACATAACTATAACATCAAGGAACATATTACATGCTCTTCACTGGGAGTAATCTACGCTCTCCAATGTCCTTGCAAGTTGATTTACGTGGGGAAAACCATCCGAGAGATGAGAACAAGGATTAGAGAGCATATATACTCCATAAAAAACTATGATAAAATGCAGAAGGAAGCCGAGAAACGGAAAAAAATCTTCCAGCCCACACCCATCGCAGAACACTTTCGAAAATTCCATAACTGTAACTACAAGGGCCTTAAAGGGTGGGCAATCACCCAAGTTACATTAGGCATTAGAGGTGGTGATTTGGATACTCTGCTTCTGCAAAAAGAGAGTTATTGGATCTATAGGATGGGCAGCCTAAAACCCAGAGGCCTGAACGACAATTTTGGCTTTGGATGCTTTTTATGATTCTCATCATGTTTAGCATCTATGCGCATATCCACGATAAAATGTTAATAAATAATTTATGTCTCCTTGTCCTATTTCCAACTGATTTCATAAATCAGCATTACTCTTTTTTTGGACCTTAGACAACACAACTGTATAATGACACAGAGACCCCTGCATTTCACAGGGGCAATTTTCTCTCTTTCTCCCCCCTCTTATTTTGACTATAACTAAATAGTCAGTTCATATCAATAACATCTTACTGCACTGCTCATTATCATTTATTCTTAATATTTAGTGATAAGAAATCACTTCAAGGCAGAAGAATTACCTAAAAGACTTACATCTATTCGGACCAATGTTGCTGTATATTTATGCTGGCCCTTCCTTCTTTACTGTCAATATCATGTCTCTTCCGAATAATCACGATTCGGACAGAAGAGACTAATAATATTGTTTATATACAATATAACATAATGACATCAGTGGAAGAAAGGATAATGATACACTCTCGTCATTATATTAAAAAAAGCCAAACACACTAAAAGTACTAGTTGTTTGGGACTGGCTCATCAAGCCGTCAATCAGGAATGACTCAATAAAAAGCGCCCGGAACCGGGCGTCCTCGCCCTTAGAAGAAGCCGGGGAGACCCGGCGAAACATGTGTAGGGACACTATTAGCTTATCCAGAGTCACATCTCAGGGACAGAATCTATCAGGGACAGTAGCAACCAAGAAATATAGTGATAGAAATCAGTTACCAGTGTACCAAATATCTGCCAGTCCCGGCGGCGTGGACGCACGCAAGCCGAGACGATCGTGTCTGCGCCAAAGCAGTAAGGGAGATGCAACACATGCTCCATATAGCCGCGATCCCAGTAATACAATCTACTGCTGGCGCGACACAGTGCAACTAATCAGGGAGCGACAAAAATTTCATTATACATCGTGATCGCTCTCCTGATAGTGAATACAAATATTACTATCATAGCAGCGCGTCAGGCTGCAAGATAGCACTGGAACTATACGAATTCTTAATCTCTGTCCCCTTTTTCCTTGATACTCACAA
This sequence comes from Engystomops pustulosus, assembly GCF_040894005.1. Taxonomy (NCBI): domain Eukaryota; kingdom Metazoa; phylum Chordata; class Amphibia; order Anura; family Leptodactylidae; genus Engystomops; species Engystomops pustulosus. The sequence continues at coordinate 121,329,571 of NC_092418.1, read as the reverse complement.
CAGAAATAAGTGGGAGAAATATTTAACTTAGGAGGGGACAATAAAATATAAGGGCGCCCCTACCCGAGTGTTATCCCGGGGTGTATATACACCACCCCAGTGACCTGGATAATATTTAAGCAGTTCATTATACTGCCATGAAAATCTGTTTCATATGAGCAAGAATACTCGTTTAAGATTTTTAAGCAATAAATAAAAGTTAATTTTTAAATACACTCACACCCTTTCCCTTTCCTATACTCCGTACCCTCCTTTTCCTTTTTTGCTAATAATTGATAAGAATGTGACAAACATTTTATTTTGATGAAAAACTTTGTACATACGAGAGGAGCCACAAGTCTTAGTCTTATTGAACATCTGCATTTGTAAATGAGTTTGATGTTGTGTTGTATGAGATGCATTAACCAATAAACTTCAGATTGAATTAAAGAACTTGTACAATTATATAACACAATCAGAATAAGAGAGAAAAATGTGGAGGAGCTCGGATAAAGGATCAGCTGATGTTTTATCATATACAGGTGTTTGATAAATTTCCCCCTGTATAACTAAAGCCTATGGTGACTAAATATATGGGAGCCCCTGATCGGATCTCAGCCCCATAGAGGTCTATAGCACCTGCATACGCTGTCTCACCACACCATGGCCATGAACCATGAACTGGGCGGCTGCTCCACATGATATAGGACAGTGGTGTCGAACCTATGGCACTGGTGCCAGAGGTGGCACTTAGAGCCTTCACTATGGGCACCCGCACAATCACCCAAGCACAGAGTTTGCCAGTCATGACTCGAGGCCTCTTGCAGTCCCAGGATCCTGGAAGGAAACTACAATGATCCAAAACTTCTACTCCTTCTTTCTACTGTATTGGTGTCCTCAGGTGCCTTTGCAGGTTAAACCTGTGACAGAGCAGGGAGTAATAAGAAACTGCCTAAATTGTTGCATTGGCACTTTGCGAAAAATACGTGGGTTTTGGTTGTAGTTTTGGCACTCGATGTCTAAAAGGTTCCCCATCACCGATATAAGATATGTCCCATATAATGGCTGCTTGCCATGGAGCGCACACCCCTCCTGCATTGATACAAGTGCATAAGGCCTATGGAACCAATGCATACTAAAAATAATGGGGACCGATATCCAGCCAAAAATGTTATCAGTCCCCGTAGATGTCTATTGCAAAAAGTCACGGTGGGGTCAGCATACGTTGAATCACCGCACGTGACCGGGCAAAGAAATGTCCTATATTCTGCTGTATTCCGGTGCCAGTCCTGCTCTTCTCTATTGAGAGGGGTCTGCTCACCCATCTTCTCTCCAGCAGGGGGCCGAATGTTTGCCCATGCTATGCTGCACATACGTTAACATAAAAAATGATACCCTCATCTGTCAGAAGCAGGAATTACTATTTCAGGCCATGCATCTTTTTATTTTTTGTTTTAAAGACACAATTTAGTTTTCATCCTTACTATTAACCCTTCAATGACCACTGTATCAGGTTTTTACAGTGTCAGAGGAAGTTTGCAGGATATCAGGTCCTGTTGGTGCCTGCTGGTTATGTTATCACAGCCCAGTCCCTGCACCAACACCCAGGAATGGAAAAGCTTCAATCCTGGGTATTTAACCCCTTTGAAACCGTAGTCAAACCTGGACTGCAGTGCCTTAGAGGGTGCAGCTAAAGGGCTAATAACAGGTTTACAAGGGTATAAATCGATTTTCCATTGGAGTCTGACCCTGGCATTGATAAGGGTTAAAATTGCAGTAAAAATCCACAGCATTCTGTATAAATGTGCACACAATAGGGAATGGCTGTAGAGATTACAATGCTGGAATGCAAAAATAATGAAAATTAAAAAAATAAAATAAAATCATCCCAATTTAGCTAGAACTGATATAAAACATAATATACAGTAAAAATCACAAACAGGTATGAGTTTAGATATCACTGCGTCTCAAAGAAAATATGAAAACAGTTATTACAGATGGTGGAACCCCTATGGAACCCAAATGTCTGAAACGCTACTTTTACACCAATTTACATCACATAAAAAATGAATTCAAAAGTAATCAAAAGGTTGCACAGGCATCAAAATGGTAGCAATGAAAACATCAGCTAATTTTTCATAAAATTACACCTCACACAGCTCCGTAAGTATGAAAAAGTTATTAGCGTTATTACACATAAGTTTAATTTTTGAAAATGTATTAAAACACAATAAAACCTGTATATATTGGGATCACCGTGATCGTATCGAACCAAAGAATAAATTAGATGTATCATTTGGAGTCCAGAGTGAAAGTCGTAAAAACTGATCCCACAAGAAAGTGCCACAAATGTGAGTTTTTTTGCCAATTTTAATCACATTTAGATTTTTTTTCCAGCTTCCCAGTACAAGCCATGATATTATAAATAATGTCATGGATTAGTAAAATTTGTTATGCAGAAAATAAGCCCTCACACAGCTCTGTACACAAAGAAATGTAAAAGATATGTAAAAAGTTACGGATTTTTAAATGTGGGGGGGGGGGATGAATCCACAAGAAGCTAAGGAATCTTCAATTATATATATAAAAAAAAGATCTATCAAGTTATGTAGTATACAGGGTATGTCCCACCTGGGCCCAGTAATTGGTCTATTTTAGTCTTATTGATGTGACATTGCACTTTATCCCGAGATAGGCTGAGCCCTCTCCATGCAAGGTGGGCCTTTGCTGCATATTGCAGCAAACACCCATCGGTAACACCAGCGATCGGTGGCAGTACTGACCTGTAAATGCCTCTAGTAAGGCTTCCAGCCTAATTAGATTTGATTACTTCCCCCCTGTGAAGTCATCAGAGGCAGAAATCAGTTGGCAGGACAGCCTTGGGTCATACAAAGATCCGAGGCTGTCTCGTTTTGCATCCCGTTTAAACTACACAATGCAATAAATAATGTACAAAATCCCCATATATTGCCATACTGCAGTATGGCAGTAAATGGTAGGATCAATCAGACAACCCAGGGTTAAAGTAACCTAGGGGGTCTTAAAAATAGTAAAAAATAAAAGTTAAAAAAAAGCTTAAAATTCAAATCACCCCCCTTTCGCTAGAAGTCATAATAATATAAATAAACAGTAAAGATCATAAACACATTAGATATCGCCGCGTCCAAAAATACTCAATCAAAATATAATAACAGTTTTGTCACTACGTTTAACCACGTAAGGCAAAATAGTGCCCAAAGTCGCAAATGGCACTTTTTTACCATTTTGAAAATTCAAAAACAACTGATCAAAAGGTCTCACCATCCTAGTAATAGAAGCATTGAAAAGATAATCAAAAGTCACAAAAAATAACACCACCCACAGCTTTGTACACCAAAGTATGAAAAAGTTATTGGCGCCAGAAGACGGCAAAATGAATTTTTTTTTTGTACAGGTTTTAATTGTATGAAAACATAACCCCCGAATATTTCTATCTCCCTCCACCATGACCCCAGAATATTCCTCATCTCCCTCCACCATGACCCCATGTTGTTTCTCAGAGGTTGGCACTTTCAGTTTCTAGTTTCCTGTCGCTTACATAATTAGGAAATAATTTTGGGCTTGTTTTTGCTTTCTTTCTGTCTCTATTTTTGTTGCCCTTCTTTGTTGTTTACAGTATGTATTTTTCGCTCTAGTACAAAGTTAATCGATACGTCTCTGCTTCCATAATTTTTTTTCATAAAGCGCTTGTGTGCATGGAAAAAATCTAAGTTGTCTATATGCTACAAAACTTCAAATCTATAGTTTATGAAGGAATTTGTTTAAAAAGTTAAGAAATAAAAATGTTCCTTTTATTTTAGGGCATCAGATACAATCTTTAAATTTTAAGACGTCACAGAATTTAGATAATTGATGCTAATTAATGTGATCAGACACCGGATTTATGTTTTAAATTTAACAAATTTATTTTTCATTGCATTTTTTGTTTTACTTTTTACTTTAAAAGGTGATAATGTTTTATTTTAGATAATGTAAACTCGGAAAAAGAGTCCATGGCTTTGGCACTTTGCCAATGTTTAAGAGTTAAGATATGACAAATATATTGAAGAATTAAAAAGTCATATAAGAAATTTAAAGTTTTACAATATTTTGTAGTAAAAATATTGGCAATGCCAATCATAGTATGTACTTAACTGTATAATACAGTTATAAAAAAGCAGCAGTTTGAAATACAAATGTTACTAACAAAAGTTTACTATTCAGCACCAATACTGATTTTGTGACTGGAAAGAAATTCTAAAAATGTTTACTAAAATTTTTTAAAAAATAAAAACATATCTCAATATTTGATTGGACATAAAAAGCACTTGATTGTATAATATTCTTCTGCTCCATGAAGCCATTTCCAGGACATGGCAGTCCCATGGTCATTGGAGACGCCTTGTCTGCATGGATTTGCATTCCCTATTGTTCATGATGTGGAATCAGTAGGGAATCACAGGGCAACATTTCACCTAGTAAAGATTTGCAAATGAAGTTATCTAGTTTCATCAGAAAGACACATCCTGGCCTTTCTTTGGTGGGAAGGGATAATAAACCCATAACAAAGGAGAACACTTAAAACAAAACACTCTTAAACAATCAGCCTGGCTGATAAGGAAGTGGGACCAACACCCTTCATTTACATGGGGGAGGTTGTTGGGACAAAAGGGGGCGGACCAAGCAGTATAAGAAACCCAAGCACAACTCACATGAGGAGAACTTCTTGGTGGAAGATCTTACTGGAGGAGCTTGGACTGAGGGACTGAGACACAGAATGGAGAGAGAGCAGGTCCAGATATGTGTGGAGGAGAGAGCCTGGGAAGGAGGACATGACGCTGGTGCCAGGGACCCCCAGGATGGTGAGTACTCTACCACATTATTTCTGCCTATATCCACTACCACAAAATAGGGGACATTTATATAGCCTTTGAAACGGAAAAATAGCGGTAGTGCCTCCACAATATTGGTGTTTATCTGACTCTCATGACTTGTTCCATTTTTGGGTGCAAAATTGTGGCACTGCTTGTGAATCTGAGATATTTCCGTCTCTATTGGGTACAATTTTTGGCGCAAAATTATTGCTGCTAAAAGCTGGACTCGGGAGTTCATAGCGATTGCACTTGTATTTATGAAGTGTTTATAAAAGGATTGTGACACAGAAGTCTAACATTAATCTGTTGCTCACCTGTAAAACTGAGTTCACCAGAAAAAACTGGTGCACTCAGTGTAAGAAAAGTGAGCGCCCGCAGGGTGTGGCAGATTTGTGAAGACTGTGCTCCTGGCTTCATAAATCTGGAGCCAATAGGACTCCTTAGAATTTTTCTGCAGCTCTAATTGTGCGCCAAAACATTTTGGAAAAGAAGTGGATTCCCTAACGGCGCCCAAATTCTGGGCACTTCTAAAAAGTCGACAATGAAGATCCACATTGTGCTTTTCATCGAATGTATGATTTTCATTGTACATTCACAGTTTGCAGTAAAAAATGCATCTCAACTGCATAAAAATAAAAATGCAGCAATAGGAGTAAAGAGGTGCAGAAATGTAGGGGTGCAGTCATGTACAGGTGTAGGGGTGCAGTCATGTACAGGTGTAGGGGTGCAGTCATGTACAGATGTAGGGGTGCAGTCATGTACAGGTGTAGGGGGGCAGTCATGTACAGATGTAGGGGTGCAGTCATATACAAATGTAGGGGTGCAGTCATGTACAGGTGTAGGGGTACAGTCATGTACAGGTGTAGGGGTGCAGTCATGTACAGGTGTAGGGGTGCAGTCATGTACAGGTGTGGGGGTACAGTCATGTACAGGTGTAGGGGTGCAGTCATGTACAGGTGTAGGGGTGTAATCATGTACAGGTGTAGGGGTGTAATCATGTACAGGTGTAGGGGTACAGTCAAGTACAGGTGTAGGGGTGCACTCATGTACAGGTGTAGGGGTGTAGTCAGGAACAGGTGTAGGGGTGTAGTCAGGTACAGGTGTAGGGGTGCAGTCATGTACAGGTGTAGAGGTGCAGTCATGTACAGGTGTAGAGGTGTAATCATGTACAGGTGTTGGGGTGCAGTCATGTACAGGTGTGGGGGTGCAGTCATGTACAGGTGTAGGGGTGCAGTCATGTACAGGTGTAGGGGTGCAGTCATGTACAGGTGTAGGGGTGTAATCATGTACAGGTGTAGGGGTACAGTCAAGTACAGGAGTAGGGGTACAGTCATGTACAAGTGTGGGGGTGCAAAGATGTACATATATTGAAATATAAAGCTTCACATATGTACAAAATAGGGATCATTCATCTTTAGTCTGGACATTTGTCTGTCTTTTTTTCCCCTGGTTTTGGACTTGTTTGATTTATCTTAGAGGGTGAGATATGATATATAAAATTTTATAAATATTTATATCATTACAGATTTATTAACTTTGTTATTGATCAACCTGTTATTCCCGGCAGATGATGTTACTTGTGGCTCAGAGGAACATCTGATATCTTCAGATATTAAAGCTGATGATTGTGGGATCACACAAGATACATGTATAGAAAACAACAGCAGAAAGGATTTACCCTCAGACTTTCACCGCAACAATCTATCATCTGATTCTATTACATTGGACACTTCTTCTGATACAACACAGACTAATAGTCCAAAAAGGAGCCACCACAGAGAAGCCGAGCATCTAAGAACTGCAACCAGGAAGACATTTTCTTGTTCTAAATGTGACAAATGTTTTACTCTTAAATGGAATCTCCTCACACATCAGAAAATTCACACAGGGGAGAAGCCGTTTTCATGTTCAGAATGTGGGAAATGTTTTTCTCAAAAATCAAATCTTGTTAAGCATAAGAAAATTCACACAGGGGAAAAGCCGTTCTCTTGTTCGGAATGTGACAAATGTTTTTATCAAAAATCAAATCTTGTTAAACATGAGAGAATTCACACAGGGGAGAAGCCATTTTCATGTTCAGAATGTGGGAAATGTTTTCGTCATAAATCAGAACTTGTTCAGCATGAGAGAATTCACACAGGGGAGAAACCGTTTTCCTGTTCAGAATGTGGCAAATGTTTTCGTCAGAAATCAGATCTTGTTAAACATGAGAGAATTCACACAGGGGAGAAGCCGTTTTCATGTTCAGAATGTGACAAATGTTTTTTTCAAAAATCTCATCTTGTTAAACATGAGAGAATTCACACAGGGGAGAAACCGTTTTCATGTTCAGAATGTGACAAATGTTTTTTTCAAAAATCTCATCTTGTTAAACATGAGAGAATTCACACAGGGGAAAAACCGTTTTCCTGTTCAGAATGTGGCAAATGTTTTCGTCAGAAACCAGATCTTGTTAAACATGAGAGAATTCACACAGGGGAGAAGCCGTTTTCATGTTCAGAATGTGACAAATGTTTTATTCAAAAATCAGATCTTGTTCAGCACGAGAGAATTCACACAGGGGAGAAACCGTTTTCATGTTCAGAATGTGGCAAATGTTTTATTAGCAAATCAGATCTTGTTAAACATGAGAGAATTCACACAGGGGAGAAACCGTTTTCATGTTCAGAATGTGGCAAATGTTTTATTAAGAAATCAAGTCTTGTTGTACATGAGAGAATTCACACAGGGGAGAAGCCGTTTTCATGTTCAGAATGTGGCAAATGTTTTATTAAGAAATCAAATCTTGTTGTACATGAGAGAATTCACACAGGGGAGAAACCGTTTTCATGTTCAGAATGTGGAAAATGTTTTAATAGGAAATCAGATCTTGTTAAACATGAGAGAATTCACACAGGGGAGAAGCAGTTTGTGTAAGCATTGTGACAAATGTTTTGCAATGAAATCCCATCTCTAAACACGTCTCTCACATAGGAAAAAGAAAACATTTTATTGTTAAGAATGTGTCAAACATTTTCCCTTTTTTTACATATTAGAGGAGCCACAAGGGGAGAAGTCTTGTTCTTATTGAACATCTGCATTTGTAATTGAGTTTGATGTTGAGTTGTATGAGATGCAATAACCAATAAACTTCAGATTTAATTAGAGAACTTGTACAATTATGTAACACAATCAGAATAAGAGAGAAAAATGGGGAGGAGCTCGGATAAAGCAGCAGCTGATGTTCTGCCTGAGTGGGAACACGGGGGAATTTATTATTGGCTTTTCTTCATTTTTTTCGGCAGATCTTATTCTCTGTCTTGCTGCACCATATTTATGATGTGTTAGAGCCAGGGGCATCGCAATGTCAAAGTTTCCAGGGCACGAGCCCCGTATCTTTCATCCAGTTCCCAGAATACACACCCCACCACCTGCAGAGAGGCGCAGCCAGCTGAGGAAGGCAGAATACCTGTCCTGAAACACGCACCGATCAGGGCTGTCAGTGCTGCCCTCGTCACTCAGTGTGCTGCTTCCTGTCTGAATTGGGAAGCTCATTGTGCTGGCCCCGCCCCTTCTTTGGCCCTGCCCCCCTGCCCCTCTTTCCCTCTTTTACTTGTCTGAAGCTGTCCTGCTCTTGTCCTACTCTTGTCAAAGTTTGCAGTGAGGGTTCCTTCCTCCATGAACTAGTACCAGGTTATTGAGTGAAGTCTGCAGGCAGGCCCCCCCCCCGCTCACAGCGACATGAGATAAGTTATTCCAGGTCAGTGAAAGAAAAACAGGTGTCCTTCTATCGTTAAATTGCGGACAAACTTATTAATGACACAAATCGACTTATTTTCTATTTGTGGCATTAATAAGTTTGTCAGCAATTTACCGATAAAAAGACATTTTCCTTCTGATGAACAATCCATGGTCACACAAGTTACTCCTGTCTGCAATGAACAATTATTTGTAATAACATTTTTGGTGATTTCAGCTCTGGTGAGCCACTTTTAAAATTACCCTTTTTAACCATTTTGAAAAATATAAAAAATTCATTAAAATGTGATTAAAAAGCCATACTTAATAAGGTAGCATCAAAAAAGACATCAAAAGTCGCAAAAAAATGACAACATCCAGAGCTCTGTACACTGAAGTATGAAAAAGTTATTAGCACCAGAACCTGGCAAAATGAAGAATTTTTTTTTCTACAGGAGGTTTTCATATTTGTAAATGTATAAAAACATTACATAACCCTCTTCATACTCACCGGGTTTTTGCTTCATAATGAAGCAAACAACCATCACTAACATCCATGATGTTAACCCTTTGATCGCCGGCAGCATTAGCTAGCCGGCGGCGCGTAGGCGTCGCCATCTTGGCTCCGATCGTCGTTCCCCGTGACGTCAACAGGGAGCGTCAATCCGTTGCCATGACAGCCTTGGGTCACACAAAGATCCAAGGCTATCATATTTTAGGCTAGGGGGTGTAAAAAATAGTAAAAAATCTAAGTAAAAAAAAAAGCTATATTAACAAACCTAAAAATTCAAATCACCTTCTTTTGCTAGAAGTCATATAAATATAAATAAACAGTAAAGATCATAAACACATTAGATATCGCCGCGTCCAAAAATGCCCCATCTATCAAATTATAATAACGGTTTTGTCACTGCGTTTAACCCCGTAACAGAAAATAGCGCCCGAAGTCGCAAATGGCATTTTTTTGCCATTTTGAAAAATATAAAAAAATCAATTGAAAAGTGATCAAAACGTCGTACTGTCCTAAAAATAGAAGCATTGAAAACTTTATCAAAAGTCACAAAAGAAAACAGCACCCACAGCTCTGTACACCAAAGTATGAAAAAGTTACTAGTGCCAGAAAACGGCAAATGAAGAATTTTTTTTGTACAGGAGGTTTTAATTTTTGTACATGTATGAAAACATTATAAAGCCTATACAAATTTGTTATCTCAGTGATCGTACTGACCCACATAATGAAGTAGATTTGGGGCACACAGTGAAAGCCGTAAAATCCAAGCCCACAAGAAAACGGCACAAATGCAAAAACAAAAAAGGGTCGTTAGAGGATTTACATTATTCTTCATTATATCATCAGTCGGGGGGATTTTCCTTTGTTTAAAAAGAATCATTGAATAGATTAACCCTTTCCTTATCTCCATCCGCCATGACCCCAGGTTATACCTCATCTTCCTCCACCATGACTCCAGGTTATTCCTCATCTCCCTCCACCATGACCCCAGGATATTCCTCATCTCCCTCCGCCATGACCCCAGGTTATTCCTCATCTCCCTCCACCATGACCCCAGGTTATTCCTCATCTCCCTCCACCATGACCCCAGGTTATTCCTCATCTCCCTCCACCATGACCCCAGGTTATACCTCATCTACCTCCACCATGACCCTAGGATATTCCTCATCTCCCTCCACCATGACCCCATGTTATTCCTCATCTCCCTCCACCATGACCCCTGGTTATTCCTCATCTCCCTCCACCATGACCCCATGTTATTCCTCATCTCCCTCCACCATGACCCCAGGTTATTCCTCATCTCCCTCCACCATGACCCCAGGTTATTCTTCATCTCCCTCCACCATGACCCCAGGTTATTCCTCATCTCCCTCCACCATGACCCCATGTTATTCCTCATCTCCCTCCACCATGACCCCATGTTATTCCTCATCTCCCTCCACCATGACCCCAGGTTATTCCTCATCTCCCTCCACCATGACCCCATGTTATTCCTCATCTCCCTCCACCATGACCCCATGTTATTCCTCATCTCCCTCCACCATGACCCCAGGTTATTCTTCATCTCCCTCCACCATGACCCCAGGTTATTCCTCATCTCCCTCCACCATGACCCCAGGTTATTCCTCATCTCCCTCCACCATGACCCCAGGTTATTCTTCATCTCCCTCCACCATGACCCCAGGTTATTCCTCATCTCCCTCCACCATTTTTATTTAAAAAATAAAAATATATCTCAATATTTGATTGGACATAAAAAGCACTTGATTGTATGATATTCTTCTGCTCCATGAAGCCATTTCCAGGACAGGGCAGTCACACGGTCAGAGTCGTCCTCTCTGCGTAGATTTGCATTCCCTATTGTTCAGGATGTGGAATAAGCAGGGAGTCACAGGGCAACATTTCACCTAGTAAAGATGCAAATTAAGTTATCTAGTTTAATCAGAAAGACACATCCTGATCTTTCTTTGGTGGGAGGGGATAATAAACACATAACAAAGGAGAACACTTAAAACAAAACACTCTTAAACAATCAGCCTGGCTGATAAGGAAGTGGGACCAACACCCTTCATTTACATGGGGGAGGTTGTTGGGACAAGAGGGGGCAGACCAAGGGGTATAAGAAACCGAAGCACAACTCACATGAGGAGAACTTCTTGGTGGAAGATCTTACTGGAGGAGCTTCGACTGAGAGACTGAGACACAGAATGGAGAGAGAGCAGGTCCAGATATGTGCAGAGGAGGGAACCTGGGAAGGAGGACATGACGCTGGTGCCAGGGACCCCCAGAATGGTGAGTACTGACAGCCTTCATTGCATTCTTGAACTGATTTTTCCTCAGCCACATTATTTCTGCCTATATCCACTACCACAAAATAGGGGGCATTTCTATAGCCTTTCAAGCGGCAAAATGGTGGTGGTGGCACCACAATATTGGTGTTTATCTGACACTCCTGACTTGCTCTATTTTTGGGCGCAAAATTGTGGCACTGCTTGTGAATCTGAGATATTTCCGTCTCTATTTTTGTGACTCGTTTTTCGGTACAATTTTTGGCGCAAAATTATTGCAGCTAAAAGCTGGTCTAGGGAGGTCATATCGATTGCACTTGTATTTATGAAGTAAATGAGATGTAGGAATGTGGAGGTGCAGGAATGTAGAGGTGCAGGAATGTAGAGGTGCAGGGATGTAGAGATGTAGGGATGTAGAGGTGCAGGAATGTAGAGGCGCAGGAATGTAGAGGCGCTAGAATGTAGAGGTGCAGGAATGTAGAGGTGTAGGAATGTAGAGGCGCAAGAATGTAGAGGTGTAGGAATGTAGAGGTGCAGGAATGTAGAGATGTAGGAATGTAGAGATGTAGGAATGTAGAGATGTAGGAATGTAGAGATGTAGGAATGTAGAGGTGTAGGAATGTAGAGATGTAGGAATGTAGAGGTGCAGGAATGTAGAGGTGTAGGAATGTAGAGGTGCAGGAATGTAGAGGTGTAGGAATGTAGAGGCGCAAGAATGTAGAGATGTAGAAATGTAGAGGTGCAGGAATGTAGAGGTGTAGGAATGTAGAGGTGCAGAAATGTAGAGATGTAGGAATGTAGAGGCGCAAGAATGTAGAGATGTAGGAATGTAGAGGTGCAGGAATGTAGAGGTGTAGGAATGTAGAGGCGCAAGAATGTAGAGGTGTAGGAATGTAGAGGTGCAAGAATGTAGAGGTGTAGGAATGTAGAGGTGCAGGAATGTAGAGGTGCAGGAATATAGAGGTGCAGGAATGTAGAGGTGTCGGAATGTAGAGGTGTAGGAATGTAGAGGTGCGGGAATGTAGAGGTGCAGGAATGTAGAGGTGTAGGAATGTAGAGTTGCAGGAATGTAGAGGTGTAAGAATGTAGACGTGCAGGAATGTAGACGTGCAGGAATGTAGACGTGCAGGAATGTAGAGGTGCAGGAATGTAGAGGTGCAGGAATGTAGAGGTGCAGGAATGTAGAGGTGCAGGAATGTAGAGGTGTAGGAATGTAGAGGTGCAAGAATGTAGAGGTGTAGGATTGTAGAGGTGCAGGAATGTAGAGTTGCAGGAATGTAGAGGTGCAAGAATGTAGAGATGTAGGAATGTGGAGGTGCAGGAATGTAGAGGTGTATCAATGTAGAGGCGCAAGAATGTAGAGGTGTAGGAATGTGGAGGTGCAGGAATGTAGAGGTGCAGGAATGTAGAGGAGCAAGAATGTAGAGATGTAGGAATGTAGAGGTGCAGGAATGTAGAGGTGCAAGAATGTAGAGGTGTAGGGATGTAGAGGTGCAGGAATGTGGAGGTGCAGGAATGTGGAGGTGCAGGAATGTAGAGGTGCAGGAATGTAGAGTTGTAGGAATGTAGAGGTGCAGGAATGTAGAGGTGTAGGAATGTAGAGTTGTAGGAATGTAGAGGTGCAGGAATGTAGAGGTGTAGGAATGTAAAGGCGCAAGAATGTAGAGTTGCAGGAATGTAGAGGTGTAGGGATGTAGAGGTGCAGGAATGTAGAGTTGTAGGAATGTAGAGGTGCAGGAATGTAGAGGTGCAGGAATGTAGAGGTTTAGGAATGTAGAGATGTAGGAATGTAGAGGTGTAGGGATGTAGAGGTGCAGGAATGTAAAGGCGCAAGAATGTAGAGGTGCAGGAATGTAGAGATGTAGGAATGTAGAGGTGTAGGGATGTAGAGGTTTAGGAATGTAGAGGTGCAGGAATGTAGAGGTGCAGGAATGTAGAGTTGTAGGAATGTAGAGGTGCGGGAATGTAGAGTTGTAGGAATGTAGAGGTGCAGGAATGTAGAGGTGTAGGAATGTAGAGGTGTAGGGATGTAGAAGAATATGGATATAAGGATGTAGAGATATAGGCAGGCAGAGGCATAGAAGGGGGAATGTAGATGTATGGGGGGTGCAGAGATGTAGAAATATAAAGTTTGCATTATGTACAAAAAAGGGTCATTCATCTTGAGTCTGGACATTTGTCTGTGTCTTTTTCTGTTTTTTGCTGGTTTGGGACTTGTTTGATTGATCTTAGAGGTTGATATATCAGGCAGCCCAGTCTGAGGGATTCTTGCAACTTTTTTAAAACTCTGGCAATGCAAAATTTGTTAGGCAAGTGGAAAAGTCGCAAATTGTGACGCACACATACAAAGGCACCCAAAGAAGTCGCAAATATAAGAGAAAATGAAAAGAAAAATAACTGTAGAAAAAGATTAATGACCCTCAATGTGACGGATGTTTCTGTGCTCAGAATGTGAAATAAGGTGAAATGAGAAATGGTTAAAAATAAGACAATTCAGCAATTTATATAGAATTGTTGTAAATATCTATATCATTAATTGGAGAAATACGGCAGCACCTCCAAAACTTATGAAAATAAAGAGGTGTTTTATTCTACCTCTAGTCTGCTACACATGGAATAAAACACCTCGGTTCTTTCACAAGTTTCGGAGAGCTGCCGTATTTCTATAATTATTTCCCCGCTCTCATCTTATTTCTAAAAGGACTGCGCTGCTTTTTCTTCACAATTTTTGTATCTATATCATTAGAGATGTTATTATCTCCATTATTAATTAACCTATTACTATTATTCTCAGCAGATGATGTTACCAGGAGCTTAGAGGAACATCTGATATCTTCAGATATTAAAGCTGATGATTGTGGGATCACACGAGATGCATATAAAGAACATAACAGCAGAAAGGATTTACCCTCAGACCTTCATTGCAACAATCTATCATCTGGTCCTATTACATTGGACACTTCTTCTGATACAACACAGACTAATGGTCAAAATAGAGGATACAGAAGAACAAATCAACATCTACGAGCATCCACCAGCTCTGAATGTGGAAAATCTATGACTTTTAAATGTAATCTTCCTGAGAATCCATTTTCATGTTCAGAATGTGGAAAATGTTTTACTTGTAAAAGCAACTTCCTTGCACATCAGAGAATTCACATCGGGGAGAAGCCATTTTCATGTTCAGAATGTGAGAAATGTTTTTTTCACAAATCAAATCTTGTTCAACATGAGAGAATTCACACAGGGGAGAAGCCATTTTCATGTTCAGAATGTGATACATGTTTTGCGCATATTTCTGCACTTAAAATACATCATAGAATTCACACAGGGGAGAAGCCATTTTCATGTTCAGAATGTGGAAAATATTTTAGTAAGAAATCACATCTTGTTGACCATGAGAGAACTCACACAGGGGAGAAGCCATTTTCATGTTCAGAATGTAGCAAATGTTTTATTAAAAAAGAAAGTCTTGCTCGTCATGAAAGAATTCACACAGGTGAGAAGCCGTATTCATGTTCAGAATGTGGAAAATGTTTCATTCAAAAATCAAAGCTTGTTGAACATGAGAGAATTCACACAGGGGAGAAGCCGTTTTCATGTTCAGAATGTGGGAAATGTTTTATTACAAAATCAACTCTTGTTGATCATGAGAGAATTCACACAGGAGAGAAGCCATTTTTATGTTCAGAATGTAACAAAGGTTTTTCTCTTAAATCAAATCTTGTTAAACATGAGAGAATTCACACAGGGGAGAAACCGTTTTCATGTTCACATTGTGACAAATGTTTTGCTAATAATTCAGTGCTTGTAATACATGAGAGAATTCACACAGGGGAGAAACCGTTTTCATGTTCACAGTGTGGCAAATGTTTTGCTCAAAAATCACATCTGTACAAACATCAGAGAATTCACCCAGGAAAGTAAGTATTTTATAGTGTAACTGTCTTCATAAAGGGCACTTTCCAGTAATGGAGGCTGCTAACGTTCAATATAAATAATTTTTTGCTTTATTCTTAAATTGTTTTACTTCTTTACAATAAATTTAAATTTAAATGTAATTTATACTAAAGGATTGTACATAAGTAAAAAGATTAAAGGACTATCCAAAACATGATTTATATTGAGCATTACATGCCGTTTTGGAACCAGTCATCAGTGACAAATGTCCTTCATGATGACAGGTTCCCTTTAATGCTTAGAATCTGACAAATGTCTCACTTTGATGAACAACTTTTTATATACGAGAGAAGCCACAAGCGGAGAAGCCATATTTATATTAAACATCTGCAATTGTAATTTATTTTGATGATGAATTGTATGAAATGCATTAACCAATAAACTTCACATTAAATGACAGAACTTGTACAATTATATAACACAATCAGAAAAGGAGAGAAAAATGTGGAGGAGCTCGGATAAAGGAGAAGCTGATGTTTTACCTTAGTAAGGACATTGTACTCTCACTGTGGGATTTCTGTATAAAGAAGACACAATTGTTCAGAATAGGCTCATAGGTCCCTTGTATCCAGCGCTTAGTAGTGCGAGGATGACGCTGCACTTTATGTCGGGACGTTCCTGGTTTTGCCCCTCAGTCCTCCCCACCACCTCCACACACTTGGGAGGACACAAGTTTTGCAACTAGACACTAGAGGAAATGAATGATAGATTGCGCCTGTCTATTAGATGTTGAGATACTTTCGCTGGTAACTCAGTAAGAGGATCCGCACTGACAAAAGGATCCAAAAACTATATACAATGTATGACCTGCAGAGTATTTATATATAGTGTAATAATCATTAGATGGTAATGTTCATGTTTGGAAATGGTTTACCATCACTGACCTGTGCATTTATATATTCGGATATATCGTACTCACTCCAACATTGCACTTTAGACCGATCTACATTCCCAGGTAAGTAGAATACTGAAAGGCTGGGGCGTTGCTAGGGTGGTAAAAGATCCGGGGCACCGGCCCCAATGCGTATGTATCACACTTATAGCAATGCTTATTCCTGTACATAACACCTCTGATTTGTATGCGCCAATAACAACATTACAGACTGGACATACAGCTACAGAAACACCAGAGAAATCCCTACGTCACCCAGAGATGCCCACGCTCTGATCAGTCATTAGATTAAACAGAATTGTCCTTGTAGAGTTTCCCACAAGATGGCAGCTTAGAGTGGAAGCCCCGGCCAGCCGCCTCCCTAGACTATGTATCGGAGATACCGGTGACATCACCTTTGGTAACAAGGGTTCAGAGGGACAAGCAGCATCCACCGACACCTTCTCAAAAGCTACTGCTTTGTTCCCCAGTGACAGGCTCCTGCCTCCCTTCAATCTCCTTCTGGACTATAATGAAGTATATATGTTTCATTGTCGCGAATGTACAGAGGCGTCGCTATTACTAGAGGTAACTGTGGGGGAACATAACCGGTGTTAACTGTGTGGGGCACATTACTGGGGGGGGGGCATTGATGGGGGTAACTGTGTGGGGCACATTACTGGGGGTAACTGTGCAGGGCACATTATTGGGGGTAACTGTGTGGGGCACATTACTGGGGGATGTGTGGGGAACATTATAGGTGGTAACTGTGTGGGGCACATTACTGGGGGTAACTGTGTGGGGCACATTATTGGGGGTAACTGTGTGGGGCACATTACTGGGGGATGTGTGGGGAACATTATAGGTGGTAACTGTGTGGGGCACATTACTTGGGGTAACTGTGTGGGGCACATTACCGGGGGATGTGTGGGGAACATTATAGGTGGTAACTATGCAGGGAATATTACTGGGGGTAACTGTGTTGGGCACATTATCGGTGGTAACTGTGTTGGGCACATTACTTGGGGTATCAGTGTGGGGCACATTACTGGGGTTAACTGTGTGGGGCACATTACCGGGGGTAACTGTGTGGGGCACATTACCAGTGGTAACTATGTGGGGCATATTACTAGGGGTATCAGTGTGCGGCACATTACTGGGGTTAACTGTGTGGGGCACTTTACTGGGGGTGACTGTGTGGGCACATTACTGGTGGTAACTTTGTGGGGCACATTACTAGGGGTATCAGTGTGGGGCACATTACTGGGGGTAACTGTGGGCACATTAGTGAACTTAGTCCCATAAGAAAAGTTATTGGAAATAGCAAATATTCCTAGAGAGACTCTATTAGAAAATTAAGAAGAAATCCAACAACACAAAAGACACTCGATCAGGAGAAGGATTATTGTTATTACAGTTATGGAACAAAAACATTGAGACATCTTATCACAAGTCAAGATCACAGGAGAATCACAAGACAAAAGAAAAGAAGTGATGCTTATTGTGGGCACCAGAGATGTATATCCGTCATGGAGAAGGGATGTGTAAATATCAAAAAGTAGATTTCACAAATGAGATCAAATACAAAAATGAGAACACTTTATAAACCTCTTCAGGCTCTGTACTGTACATGCACGAGGCAGAGCTGCTGGGGCTGTATGTGGGTGCCGCCATGTTTGTTATGATCGTCGCTCTCTGTGATGTCATCGGGGATCGGCGATCCATTGTCTTTGTTAGTTCTGAGGCAGTATTGCAGATTCCTTACAATAGGCCAGTGGCTCATTGTAATAAATGCTGTGTACAAATGCCTAAACTGCTATACAGTAATATGCAGTATATAGTAGGAATGATCAGACGATCTACGGTTAAAGTACCCGAAAGGATCTAAAAATTGTAAAAATAAAATTAAATAAAACATAATAAACAGTAAAAATCACAATCATGTCAGGCATCGTCGTGTCCCAAAATGCTGATCTATTAAATTATAGAAATTATTATTTCCAGTGATGGACCACATAACGGAAAATAGCGCCCAAATGTCTGTAACGCCACTTTAACACAATTTTAAATCGCATAAAAAATCAATAAAAAGTGATCAAAAGGTCGCGCAGTCCTCACCCCGGTAGCAATGATAACGTCAGCTCATCATGCAGAAAATGACATCTTACGCAGCTCTGTACATCATAGTATGTAAAAGTCAGAAGATGGTGAAACTACATTTTTGTACAACTAAAATACATTTTTTTTGTACATATTCTTTTAATTTTCAAAAATGTATTTAAACACCATAAAACCTGTATAACTGTGATATCACTTTGGTTGTACCGAACTAAAGAATAAAGCAGATGTATCATTTGTGCAGAGTGAAAGTCGTAAAAACTGAGCCCAAGTGATGAAAATGTGTTTTTTGCCAATTTCGGTGCATTACTGATAAGTAAAAGTTGTTATGTAGATAATAAACCCTCACACAGCTCTTTACACGGAAAAATGAAAAAGTTTTAGATTTTTGAAGGTGGAGAGTGAGAAATGAACCAAAAATGCTGCAACGCAAAGGGGTTAATAAATATTATATGCACAGTCTTCAGGAATTACATCAATAGAACAAATGCAATGTAAAGGAAAAATGGGGAAGAAAACAAAAGCCAAAAAGTAATTAAAACAAGTAAAAAGATTTGGAGCTTTGAATGAACCACAGGGATAAGTACCGACTGACAACCTCCCCTGTGGTACAATCAGCCCCACTCCTCCTCGGAGCCCGGGCTCTGCCACCTATGTGCATGGTCGGGATGTAGAATAAGGATTATAGCGATATTATAGCCACATGTACATAATCAGATACTTCTAACAGAACAAGCTACCTGCCACCGGATGTACTGGATGTATTGGGCCGGGCTGCTGCCCCGGATACTCTAACAATGTGAGAAATCACTCAGCAAGTGAAGATTGTAGAGACCAAAACACATCTATTAATCAGTTACTTTTGCACCACAATGGGGCTCATTTACTAAGGGTCCGAATCGCGTTTTTCCGCTGGGTTTCCCTAATTTTTCCGACTTGCAGCGAAATGCTCCAGGATTTTGGCGCACGCGATCGGATTGTGGCGCATTAGCGCCGGCTTTCACGTGACAGAAATCGGTGGAGTGGCTGTCGGAAAACCCGACGGATTCTGAAAACCTGCAGAATTTGAAAAAAATTTGTGTTGCAAAAATAGCACTCACATACACCGAGATGGAGAAGGTGAATTCCGGCGGACTTCAGCGCAGCAGCGACACCTACTGGACATCGGGCGCATGACCTTAGTGAATCCCTCAGCATCGGAGAATGTGCCGCTTGATCGCGACTGGACCGGGTAAGTAAATCTGCCCCAATATGTTGTAGAAATCAATGACAATAGGGCTCCAACTTGAAAAATCCATAACTTTTTCATTTTTACGTGTACAGACCTGTGTGAGGGCTTATTTTGTGCGTAACAAATTTTAATTTCCTGTAATGTTATTTATTTTAACATGCCGTGTACTGCGAAGCTGGAAAAAAATCTCAAATGTGGGAAAAAAAAAAAACGCACATGCATCACGTTCTTGTGGGCTCAGTTTTTAGACTTTGTGCGCTCAAAGTAACACATCAGCTTTATTCTTTGGTTCGGTGCAATCGCGGTGATGTCAAATTTATATAGGTTTTATTGCGATTTAATACACTTTCAAAAATTAAACGAATGTGTACAAGAAAGAAAAATTTTTTTTTGCCATTTTCTGACGCTAATAACTTTTTCATACTTCGCTGCATCATTTTTTTGCGAAATGAGACGACGCTTTCAATGCTGACATTTTGAGGTCTGTGCAACATTATGATCACTTTTTATTCCATTTTTTATGTGATGTAAAAAGGTGTAAAAGTCGCATTTCAGAAATTTGGGTGCCATTTCCAATCTTGGAGGTCACCACCGGCCGTAACCGTTTTTATATTTTGATAGATCGGGCATTTTGGGACGCGGCGATACCTAATGTGTCTGTGATTTTTACTGTTTATTATGTTTTATATCAGTTCTAGGGAAAGGGGGGTGATTAGAATTTTTAATATTTTATTTATTTATTTATTTAATTTTTTTTACTTTTTTTTTTCACTATTTCTTAGACCATCTAGGGTTATTGTTCCCTAGATGGTCTAAGAAATAGTGAAAAAAAAAAAGAAAAAAAAAGTTTTTCCTACCATATACTGCAATACTTCTGTATTGCAATATATGGCATTTTTGCAGGTTATTCTACAAATCTGCAGATGCCATTTAGCCTCGGGTGAAACAAAGACCTGAGGCTACCATGGCAACCGATCGTTCGGGGGAGCGACGATCGGAATAAAGATGTCCTTTGCCGGCAGCAACGGAAAGGTTAATAGCCGCAATCGCTGCAAGCACCGACCGCGGTTATTAGCGGTGGGGGTTTGCTGCAATATGCAACAACCCGCACCCTTGCATTAAGAGGACTCAGCCCATGAGCCCTCTTCATACATACCCTGCCCCTCTGTGCCGTAGAGCTACGGCGCAGAGCGTTAAGGGGTTAAATTCTGTGTTTTTTCCGAATCCATCAAGTTGTCTGAAATCCGATTGCGTGCACCAAAATCCCGGCTGAATTCGGCGCAAAACGGAAAGATTTGGGAAACCCGACGAAAGTGCAGCCGCGGAACCCTTAGTAAATGAGCCCCAATGTTTTTATTTATTAGAATTCTCATTATTATTGTTAGTTAGTTATACATGTAATTTAGTTACACACCTGAAACATGTGTCTCAATGAGCTGTTCCAGTTATTAGACCTGCTTTGCCTTGTGTAAACCTGAGTTACAAAATGTGCCAAAAATATAGGTCCATGATGTAAATAAATGGTGACTGAGGAATCAGAGGCAATGCACACAATAGGACCTTAGATGATAAGGCAAAAAACAAACTTTTTGTGGTGCAAAACCTTCTAAATTATGATCTTCTTCTGCTCCATGAAGCCATTTCCAGGGCAGGGCAGTCACATGGTCATTGGAGACGCCTTGTCTGCATGGATTTGCATTCCCTATTGTTCAGGATCTGGAATCAGTAGGGAATCACAAAGAGGTATTTCACATGGTAAAGATTTGCACATGAAGTTATCTAGTTTCATTAGAAAGACACATCCTGGCCTATCTTTGGTGGGAAGGGATAATAAACACATAACAAAGGAGAACAATCAAAGTGCCATAAACAATCAGCCTGGCTGATAAGGAAGTGGGACCAACACCCTTCATTTACATGGGGGAGGTTGTTGGGACAAAAGGGGGCAGACCAAGGGGTATAAGAGACCAAAGCAGGACTCACATGAGGAGAACTTCTTGGTGGAAGATCTTACTGGAGGAGCTTAGACTGAGAGACACAGAATGGAGAGAGAACTGATCCAGATATGTGCGGAGGAGGGAGCCTGGGAAGGAGGACATGACGCTGGTGCCAAGGACCCCCAGAATGGTAAGTACTGACAGCCATTGCCTCCTAGAACTCTGTCCCATTCTTTCTGCCTATATCCACTTCACCCAAGTGGTAGATATGTAAATGTGTAATATGTATCTATCCTATAGTGTGTATTGATGTGTAGTGTACATGTCATGGATGTAAACATATATGTTTGTATTTCTGTATGTATGAACATATTCATTACAATGTTGTATAACAGCATATTCCTCTATGCCAGTGGTGGCGAACCTATGGCACGCGTGCCAGAGAGGGCACGCAGAGCCCTCTCTGCTGGCACGCGTACCATCTCCCCAATCCCATCAAAGTGGGCACCGACACCTGCGCTCCGATACCTGCCCGGCCCCGTTGCACTCCGATGCCTGCCGGGTCACAGCGCTCTACTGCCTGCGCGGCCCCAGCGTCCCGCTGCCTGCTCGTTCACGGCGCGCTGCCTGTGGAGTCCCGTGGTCGCAGCGCGCCGATGTCTGCGCGGCCCCGGACCGCTGCCTGTGGAGTCGCAGGGTCCCAGTGCGCTGATGTGTGCACAGCCCCGTCCCACTGCATGCGGAGTCGCGGGGGCCCAGCGCGCTGATGTCTGCGCAGCCCCGGACCGCTGCCTGTGGAGTTGCGGGGTCCCAGTGCGCTGATGTGTGCACAGCCCCGTCCCACTGCATGCGGAGTTGCGGGGCCCAGCGCGCCGACATCTACTTAGCCGGGGTCCCGGCGCCCGATGCCTGCTCCTGTGCTGTGGCGGTGATGTCACCGCATCCTCGGCGGCACTTGGTAAGGCCCTCTGTGTTTGTCTGTCTATATTGGGGTGAAGGGTGAGGCCCTATTTCTATCCTGGGGTGGGGTGGGGGGTGAGGGACTATTTCTATACTGAGGTGGGGGTGAGGCCCTGTCTATATACTGGCTACTGGAGGGACTGGGTATTACCCCTAAACTCCAGTGTTGTGTATGTTATTTTCGGAGAAAATAAAACTTTTACTTAAAGAGCTACAGCCACAGTACACAGCCATACACGGAGCGACAGCCGCAGTACACAGCCATACACGGAGCTACAGCCGCAGTACACAGCCATACACGGAGCTACAGCCGCAGTACACAGCCATACACGGAGCTACAGCCGCAGTACACAGCCATACACGGAGCTACAGCCGCAGTACACAGCCATACACGGAGCTACAGCAGCAGTACACAGCCATACATGGAGCTACAGCAGCAGTACACAGCCATACACGGAGCTACAGCCACAGTACACAGCCATACACAGAGCTACAGCCACAGTACACAGCCATACACGGAGCTACAGCCACAGTACACAGCCATACACGGAGCGACAGCCGCAGTACACAGCCATACATGGAGCTACAGCCGCAGCACACAGCCATACATGGAGCTACAGCCGCAGTACACAGCCATACATGGAGCTACAGGCGCAGTACACAGCTATACATGGAGCTACAGCCGCAGTACACAGCCATACATGGAGCTACAGGCGCAGTACACAGCTATAGATGGAGCTACAGCCGCAGTACACAGCTATACATGGAGCTACAGCTGCAGTACACAGCTATACATGGAGCTACAGCCGCAGTACACAGCCATACATGGAGCTACAGCCGCAGTACACAGCCATACATGGAGCTACAGCCGCAGTACACAGCTATACATGGAGCTACAGCACAGTACACAGCCATACATGGAGCTACAGCCGCAGTACACAGCCATACATGGAGCTACAGGAGCCCCCCAAAATTTTTCTCTGGTGGGCCCAAGGTACACCAGTCCGACAGTGATGGCAGTAATACAGTATTCATCACTACATTAGCTTCTAGTATAGTGTTATTATTGGTAATGTTGGCCTTTATAACCAGAATTCTGCTATTTATGTGGTTGTAATGGTGGCCTCATGATGTCAAAGTGTTATTTGTCTCTTGTATAGTGGTATTGTGGCGCTATTGGGCTAAATTGCTGTGTTGGCACCTTGCACTAGAAACGTCGCCTTTGGTTTGCAGTTTGGGCACTCGGCCTCTTAAAGGTTCGCCATCACTGCTCTATGCCATTCCATAATAACATAGGATTAGGGTTTGTTTGGAAGCATTTTGATTGACATGTGCCCTTTGAAAAACACTTGCACAACACCTGTAAATGGGGACATAGTTATACGCACACACAGTGCAGCTGAATAATACTCTATGGAAAACATGTGGCACTTGTTACTGAACATCTGCTTTTCATTGTGTGTTCACATTTTGTAGTTAAATGCATCACAATTGCATTGTCATCCGTTTTGATGTGGTTTTAGGTGCATTTTAGTAAATTAACCAATGAAAGTCATTAACAACAATGTGGAGGTATAGGGGTGCAGGGATGTAGAGGTATAGGGGTGCAGGGATGTAGAGGTATAGGGGTGCAGGAATATAGAGGTATAGGGGTGCAGGGATGTAGAGGTATAGGGCTGCAGGGATGTAGATGTATAGGGGTGCAGGGATGTAGAGGTATAGGGGTGCAGGGATGTAGAGGTGTAGGGGTGCAGGGATGTAGAGGTATAGTGGTGCAGGGATGTAGATGTATAGTGGTGCAGGGATGTAGAGGTATGATGGTGCAGGGATGTAGAGGTATAGGGGTGCAGGGATGTAGAGGTATAGGGGTGCAGGGATGTAGAGGTATAGGGGGGCAGGGATGTAGAGGTATAGGGGTGTATGGGATGTAGAGGTATAGGGGTGCAGGGATGTAGAGGTATAGGGGTGCAGGGATGTAGAGGTGTAGGGGTGCAGGGATGTAGAGGTATAGGGGTGCAGGGATGTAGAGGTATAGTGGTGCAGGGATGTAGAGGCATGGGGGTGCAGGGATGTAGAGGTATAGGGGTGCAGGAATATAGAGGTGCAGGGAGGTAGAGGTGTAGGGGTACAGGGATGTAGAGGTATAGGGGTGCAGGGATGTAGAGGTATAGGCAGGCAGATGTATGAGGGAGGAGGGATGTAGAGGTGTGGGGATGCAGGAATCGAAGGGATAGGGGTGCAGGGATATAAATATGTAGGGGTGCAGCTATGTGGGGGTGCAGCTATGTATAGGTATAAGGGAGTAAGGATGCCGTGCAGGGATGCAGAAAAGTAGTGGTACAGGTAAATAGGGGGGCAGGAATATAGAGGTATAGGGTGCAGGAAAGTGCAGATATGGTGGGGAATAGTAAGCAGAGATGTAGGAACATAAAGCATGAGATATGAACAAAAAAGGGTCAGTCATCTTTAATCTGGAAATTTGTGTTTCTGCTTTTGTTATATCAGGCAGCTGAGTCAGTGTTTAATTTTTAAAGATGTACAAAGGTTGCAATCTCTTCTGCAAACTCTTCTGCCTGAGTCAACTCGGCCCTGGAGTACATTTGGGAAATATTTGTGACTTTTTTCTGTGATTTGCCTCAGATTTGTGGATTTCCATATGTCCACATTTGGAAATAGAAATAGAAATATCAGGCACAACACTGAGAAACTCTGGAGTGGCACATTTTGTTGGTGAGTTTTAATGAGAATTCACACAGGAGAGAAGCTGTTTTTGTGTTCAGAATGTGGCAAATATATGAAAGTGAAATCATAAATGATAAGAAATAAGACAATTTAGCAATGAATGTAGAAATTTTTATAAATATGTATATTTTAAAATGTTATTAATAGAGAGGAGCGAGCACTAAAATGCTCGGGTACTCGTTATTCGAGACGAACTTTTCCCGATGCTCGAGTGCTCGTCTCGAATAACGAGCCCCATTGAAGTCAATGGGAGACTCGAGCATTTTTCAAGGGGACCAAGGCTCTGCACAGGGAAGCTTGGCCAAACACCTGGGAACCTCAGAAAAGGATGGAAACACCACGGAAATGGACAGGAAACAGCAGGGGCAGCATGCATGGATGCCTCTGAGGCTGCTTAATCGCACCATTATGCCAAAATTATGGGCAACAGCATGGCCATGACAGAGTGACAGAATGAAGCTAGATAGCATCTAAAACATCCAATAATTGACCCTGACACTATAGGGGACTTCATGCAGAGGCAGCGGCAGCAGCGGCAGGCTAGAGAGTGGCATGGCGACATACCCTAAATGGACTCAGGCTTCAAACCAATGGGTGGCAGAGAGGAACCAAAGGAGGTGAGCAAGAAGCGCTCAAATAATATCGGTACATGATAAAAGTTTGCCAGTATATTTTGTGGATTACACAGCAGGGTGGCGACAAAGTTAACATGGAAGCCATGAAAACAACCCAAAATTCTGCCTGACACAGCTCGTTTGATAAGGGGACCATGTATGGAGGCAGTGAACTAGTAGTAGATTAAAGGTGCTGCAGTTAAAACTATGTTAGTTGGATCTTGGCATGGAGCTGGCGCTCCGCTGCCAGGCGAGCTTTCGCCAATCCAAGCCCCTGTCTCTAGGCTACTCCCCAAACAGCACTTCTAAGAACCTTTTGTATAAGATCAAGTGTAATAGCGTTCTTATAAGTTTAGGTTTAGTCCCATTCACCCTGGACCTGGTGACGGCTGAGTAGTTCAAGCGACAGCAATTCCATTTATTATATTTTGTTCTATTCCCTAAGAAGAATGGCTTGACCATTAAAAATTCTTTTAACTCGTGTTACCCCATCATCTTCATAAACCGTAAGCTCTGGCGAGCAGGGACCTCACTCCTGTTGTTCCATACAAATGTTGTGCTCTGTTACATTACATTTGTATTTGTTTCCTATGATTTGTAAAGCGCTACGGAATATGATGGCGCTATATAAATAAAGATTATTATTATTATTATTATGGAGGCAGTGAACTAGTAGTAGATTAAAGGTGCTGCAGTTAAAACTATGTTAGTTGTATCT
The DNA here is from genome assembly GCF_040894005.1 of Engystomops pustulosus. Classification (NCBI taxonomy): domain Eukaryota; kingdom Metazoa; phylum Chordata; class Amphibia; order Anura; family Leptodactylidae; genus Engystomops; species Engystomops pustulosus. Next base: position 121,303,033 of record NC_092418.1, on the reverse strand, counting down.
TGGGATGGAGCTGGCGCTCCGCTTCCAGGCGAGCTTTCGCCAATCCAAGCCCCTGTCTCTAGGCTACTCCCCAAACAGCACTTCTAAGAACCTTTTGTATAAGATCAAGTGTAGTAGCGTTCTTATAAGTTTGGGATATGGCGAGAGAGGGGAATGTAAACAGATGCGCAAGAAGCGCTGAAATAATATCGGTAAATGATAAAAGTTTGCCAGTATCTTTTGTGGATTACACAGCAGGGTGGCGAGAAAGTTAACAAGTTTGATGTGGAATGCCCTGTAATAGCTCTTGGGCGGTGTGCCTTTTATCGGCTAGGCTCAGCAGTTTGAGCACCGCCTGCTGTCGCTTAGCGACGGCACTGCTGCTGTGCCTAGAGCTACCGGCTGATGGCGCCATGGCCACGGATGGTAATTCGGAGGAGGAGGAGGTGGAGGAGGGGTAGGAGGAGGAGGAGGTATAGTAGGCCTTTGAGACCTGGACCGAGGTAGGCCCCGCAATCCTCTGCGTCGGCAGTATATCACCAGCCCCAGGGTCAGACTCGGTCCCAGCGTGCACCAAGTTAAGTGTAGTAGCGTTCTTATAAGTTTGGGATATGGCGGGTGAGGGGAATGTAAACAGATGCGTAAGAAGCGCTGAAATAATATTGGTAAATGATAAAAGTTTGCCAGTATATTTTGTGGATAACACAGCAGGGTGGCGACAAAGTTAACAAGTTTGTTGTGGAAGCCATGAAAACAACCCAAAATTCTGCCTGTCAAAGCTCGTTTGATAAGGGGACCATGTATGGAGGCAGTGAACTAGTAGTAGATTAAAGATGCTGCAGTTAAAACTATGTTAGTTGGATCTTGGCATGGAGCTGGCGCTCCGCTGCCAGGCGAGCTTTCGCCAATCCAAGCCCGTGTCTCTAGGCTACTCCCCAAACAGCACTTCTAAGAACCTTTTGTATAAGATCAAGTGTAGTAGCGTTCTTATAAGTTTAGGATATGGCGGGTGAGGGGAATGGAAACAGAAGCGCAAGAAGCGCTGAAATAATATTGGTAAATGATAAAAGTTTGCCAGTATATTTTGTGGATAACACAGCTGGGTGGCGACAAAGTTAACAACTTTGATGTGGAATCCATGAAAACAACCCAAATTTCTGCCTGACACACCTCGTTTGATAAAGGGACGATGTATGGAGGCAGCTATATGGACGACTTTTGGAGGTAGCAATGGAGACAACGTGTGGAGGCTGCTATGGAGACAATTTAATTTGGATAGTGCCTGTATGTGGCAGTCCAAAAAAGTTTTCAAACCAGAGGAGCAGGTAGGTGGCCCTCCAGAAAAATGGAATAGATTGAGTGCCTGTATGTGGCAGTCCAAAAAAGTTTTCAAACCAGAGGAGCAGGTAGGTGGCCCTCCAGAAAAATGGAATAGATTGAGTGCCTGTATGTGGCAGTCCAAAAAAGTTTTCAAACCAGAGGAGCAGGTAGGTGGCCCTCCAGAAAAATGGAATAGATTGAGTGCCTGTATGTGGCAGTCCCAAAAAGTTTTCAAACCAGAGGAGCAGGTAGGTGGCCCTCCAGAAAAATGGAATAGATTGAGTGCCTGTATGTGGCAGTCCAAAAAAGTTTTCAAACCAGAGGAGCAGGTAGGTGGCCCTCCAGAAAAATGGAATAGATTGAGTGCCTGTATGTGGCAGTCCAAAAAAGTTTTCAAACCAGAGGAGCAGGTAGGTGGCCCTCCAGAAAAATGGAATAGATTGAGTGCCTGTATGTGGCACTCCCAAAAATTGTTTAAAACAGAGGACCGGGTCGGTGGCCCTCCAGAAAAATTAAATGCAAAAAGTACTATAGCTAGAGCCAGTGGGCCCTGTCAAAAAATAGCCAGTTTCCTCTGCTTTACTGTACAAAGAGGAGGAGAAGGAGGAAAATGAGGAGGAGTGGATAAATTATTCAGGTTGAGCTTCCTTCACCTGGTGGAGATTGGAAATTATGAGAAATCCAGGCTTTATTCATCTTAATAAGCGTCAGCCTGTCAGCGCTGTCAGTCGACAGGCGTGTACGCTTATCGGTGATGATGCCACCAGCTGCACTGAAAACCCGCTCGGACAACACGCTAGCGGCAGGGGAGGCAAGAACCTCCAAGGCGTACAGCGCCAGTTCGTGCCACATGTCCAGCTTTGAAACCCAGTAGTTGTAGGGAGCTGTGTGATCATTTAGGACGATGGTATGGTCAGCTACGTACTCCCTCACCATCTTTCTGTAAAGATCAGCCCTACTCTGCCGAGACTGGGGACAGGTGACAGTGTCTTGCTGGGGTGACATAAAGCTGGCAAAAGCCTTGTAAAGCGTACCCTTGCCAGTGCTGGACAAGCTGCCTGCTCGCCTACTCTCCCTCGCTACTTGTCCCGCAGAACTACGCACTCTGCCGCTAGCGCTGTCAGAAGGGAAATACTGTTTCAGCTTGTTCACCAGGGCCTGCTGGTATTCATGCATTCTCACACTCCTTTCCTCTCCAGGGATGAGAGTGGAAAGATTTTGCTTGTACCGTGGGTCCAGGAGAGTGAACACCCAGTAATCGGTGCTGGAATAAATTCTTTGAACGCGAGGGTCACGGGATAGGCAGCCTAGCATGAAATCTGCCATATGCGCCAGAGTACCAACGCGTAAGAATTCACTCCCCTCACTGGCCTGACTGTCCATTTCCTCCTCCTCCAACTCCTCCAACTCCTCTTCTTCTGCCCATACACGCTGAACAGTGAAGGACTCAACAATGGTCCCCTCTTGTGTCTCGCCAACATTCTCCTCCTCTTCCTCCTCATCCTCCTCCACCTCCTCCGATATGCGCTGAGAAACAGACCTAAGGGTGCTTTGGCTATCAACAAGGGAATCTTCTTCCCCCGTCTCTTGTGACGAGCGCAAAGCTTCCGACTTCATGCTGATCAGAGATTTTTTCAACAGGCCAAGCAGCGGGATGGAGAGGCTGATGATGGCGGCATCGCCACTGACCATCTGTGTTGACTCCTCAAAGTTACTCAGCACCTGACAGATATCAGACATCCACGTCCACTCCTCATTGTAGACTTGAGGAAGCTGACTGACCATACTACCAGTTCTGGTGGAAGTTGACATCTGGCAGTCTACAATCGCTCTGCGCTGCTGGTAAACTCTGGATAACATGGTCAGTGTTGAATTCCACCTCGTGGGCACGTCGCACAACAGTCGGTGAGCGGGCAGTTGGAGGCGGCGCTGCGCTGCCCTGAGAGTGGCAGCATCTGTGCTGGACTTCCTGAAATGCGTACAGATGCGGCGCACCTTCGTGAGCAAATCAGACAGATTGGGGTATGTCTTGAGGAAACGCTGAACTATCAGATTTAACACGTGGGCCAGGCAATGCACATGTGTCAGTCTGCCGAGTTGCAGAGCCGCCACCAGGTTACGGCCGTTGTCACACACAACCATGCCTGGCTTCAGGTTCAGCGGTGCCAGCCACAGATCAGTCTGCGCCGTGATGCCCTGTAATAGTTCTTGGGCGGTGTGCCTTTTATCGCCTAGGCTCAGCAGTTTGAGCACCGCCTGCTGTCGCTTAGCGACGGCACTGCTGCTGTGCCTAGAGCTACCGACTGATGGCGCCATGCCCACGGATGGTAGTTCGGAGGAGGAGGTGGAGGAGGGGTGGGAGGAGGAGGAGGCATAGTAGGCCTGAAACACCTGGACCGAGGTAGGCCCCGCAATCCTTGGCGTCGGCAGTATATGACCAGCCGCAGGGTCAGACTCGGTCCCAGCCTCCACCAAGTTAACCCAATGTGCCGTCAGCGAAATATAGTGGCCCTGCCCGGCAGCACTCATCCACGTGTCCGTGGTCAGGTGGACCTTGTCAGAAACGGCGTTGGTCAGGGCACAGATGATGTTGTCTGACACGTGCTGGTGCAGGGCTGGGACGGCACATCGGGAAAAGTAGTGGCGGCTGGGGACCGAATACCGAGGGGCGGCCGCCGCCATGAGGTTGCGAAAGGCCTCGGTCTCTACTAGCCTATAGGGCAGCATCTCCAGGCTGAGCAATCTGGAGATGTGGACTTTAAGGGCTTGGGCGTGCGGGTGGGTTGCACTATATTTGCGTTTCCGCTCCAGCATCTGGGGTATGGAGAGCTGAACGCTGGTGGATGCTGTGGAGGATCGTGGAGGCGACGATGGGGTTTTTGTGGCAGGGTCCTGGGCAGGGGGCTGACTATCAGCTGACACAGGGGAAGGAGCAGTGGTGTGCACGGCTTGTTGCCACTGAGTGGGGTGTTTAGCATTCATATGCCTGCGCATACTGGTGGTAGTTAAGCTATTAGTGGTGGAACCCCTGCTGATCCTGGTTTGGCAAATGTTGCACACCACAGTCCGTCGGTCATCCGGTGTTTCCTTAAAGAACCTCCAGACTTCTGAAAATCTAGCCCTCGCCGCAGGAGCCCTCGCCACGGGAGCTTCACTAGTTGACACATTTGGCGCTGATGCACCAGGTCTGGCCCTGCCTCTCCGTCTGGCCCCACCACTGCCTCTTCCAACCTGTTCTGGTCGAGGACTCTCCTCCGTCTCAGAAGCACTGTGTTCACCCGGCCTATCAACCCAGCTTGGGTCTGTCACCTCATCATCCTCCGATCCCTCAGTCTGCTCCCCCCTCGGACTTCCTGCCCTGACAACAACTTCCCCACTGTCTGACAACCGTGTCTCCTCATCGTCGGACACCTCTTTACACACTTCTTCCACTACGTCAAGAAGGTCATCATCACCCACAGACTGCGACTGGTGGAAAACCTGGGCATCGGAAAATTGCTCAGCAGCAACCGGACAAGTGGTTTGTGACTGTGGGAAGGGTCCAGAAAACAGTTCCTCAGAGTATGCCGGTTCAAATGCCAAATTTTCCTGGGAGGGGGCAGACTGGGGGGGAGGAGGCTGAGGTGCAGGAGCTGGAGGAGTGCCAATTTCGGTGACATGGGTGGACTGCATGGAAGACTGACTGGTGGACAAATTGCTCGAAGCATTGTCGGCAATCCACGACATCACCTGTTCGCACTGTTCTGGCCTCAACAGTGCTCTACCACGAGTCCCAGTAACTTCAGACATGAACCTAGGGAGTGTAGCTCTGCGGCGTTCCCCTGCTCCCTCATCAGCAGGTGGTGTCTCACCCCGCCCAGGACCACGGCCTCTGATTCCTGCAGTAGTTGGACGCCCACGTCCCCGCCCTCGTCCTCTACCCCTAGCCCTCGGGTTAAACATTTTGAAAATGAAAGTTATAACTTTAATTTTTTTTTTACTTTTTTTTGTGTTTTTTTATGTTTTTTATGTTTTTTTTGTGTTTTTTAGTTTTTAAAACCAAACAATGCTATCCTATTGCTATGGCTATTTTCTAGCCAAGTATGAAAGCACACTGCTATGCCAGATGAGATGACGCTGAGTTATGAAAAAATAAACGTAAAATAAAAAGGAAATGGCAGACTGTGCCTAATTGAAATCCAACCCCTAATAAATTTTCCCACTTCGGTCTTTGCGATGGATATGTGCGTCACTAAGCGCAAAACACAGCGGTCGCAAGTCTCACTACAAATTGCTCACAATTTGCTAGTAGATGCACTGCAGCAAGGACAGCCACCAGCAGATCAACCAGAAATCAAATATATATAACGCTACTGTAGGCGTAAGTAAGCCGTTTGGATTCTCCTATGGCTATTTTCTAGCCAAGTATGAAAGCACACTGCTATGCCAGATGAGATGACGCTGAGTTATTAAAAAAATAAACGTAAAATAAAAAAGGAAATGGCAGACTGTGCCTAATTGAAATCCAACCCCTAATAAATTTTCCCACTTCGGTCTTTGCGATGGATATGTGCGTCACTAAGCGCAAAACACAGCGGTCGCAAGTCTCACTACAAATTGCTCACAATTTGCTAGTAGATGCACTGCAGCAAGGACAGCCACCAGCAGATCAACCAGAAATCAAATATATATAACGCTACTGTAGGCATAAGTAAGCCGTTTGGATTCTCCTATGGCTATTTTCTAGCCAAGTATGAAAGCACACTGATGAGATGACGCTGAGTTATGAAAAAATAAACGTAAAATACAAAGAAACTGCCAGACTGTGCCTAATTGAAATCCAACCCCTAATAAATTTTCCCACTTCGGTCTTTGCGATGGATATGTGCGTCACTAAGCGCAAAACACAGCGGTCGCAAGTCTCACTACAAATTGCTCACAATTTGCTAGTAGATGCACTGCAGCAAGGACAGCCACCAGCAGATCAACCAGAAATCAAATATATATAACGCTACTGTAGGCGTAAGTAAGCCGTTTGGATTCTCCTATGGCTATTTTCTAGCCAAGTATGAAAGCACACTGCTATGCCAGATGAGATGACACTGAGTTATTAAAAAAATAAACGTAAAATAAAAAGTAAATGGCAGACTGTGCCTAATTGAAATCAAACCCCTAATAAATTTTCCCACTTTGGTGTTTGAGGTGGATATGTGTGTCACTAAGAGCTAAACACAACGGTAGCAAGTCCCCCTGCAAATTCCTCACAATATGGTACTAGCTGCACTACTAGTGCCAGCAAGCCCAGCCACAAGCAAACAAAAAAAAAAAAGTATAACGTTATTGTAGCCCTAAGAAGGGCTGTTGGGTTCTTGTTGAATCACTCCTGCCTAACACTATTCTAATAGAACACCCTAACGCTTTCCCTGACCAGCAGCAGCTCTCTCCCTAGCGGCATCCAGACACAGAATGATCCGAGCAGCGCGGGCAGCGGCTAGTCTATCCCAGGGTCACCTGATCTGGCCAGCCAACCACTGCTATCGACGTGTAAGGGTACCACGTCATGCTGGGTGGAGTGCAGAGTCTCCTGGCTTGTGATTGGCTCTGTTTCTGGCCGCCAAAAAGCAAAACGGCGGGAGCTGCCATTTTCTCGAGCGGGCGAAGTATTCGTCCGAGCAACAAGCAGTTTCGAGTACGCTAATGCTCGAACGAGCATCAAGCTCGGACGAGTATGTTCGCTCATCTCTAGTTATTAACTTTGTAATTAATTATCCTGTTATTCCCGGCAGATGACATTACAAGGAGCTCAGAGGAACATCTGATATCTTCTGATATTAAAGCTCATGATTGTGGGATCACACAAGATACAAATAAAGAACCCAACAGCAGAAAGGATTCACCCTCAGACCTTCATTGCAACAATCTATCATTTGATCATATTACATTGGGCATTAATTCTGATATGTCACATTCTAAAAGTCAGATAAGAAGTCCCCGAAGACAGACGGGACCTCCTGGAGATACCACTAAGGAGAAGACTCTTTCATGTAGTGAATGTGGCAAATGTTTTCCTTCTAAATCCAAGCTCCTTGCACATATGAGAATTCACACAGGGGAGAAGCCATTTTCATGTTTAGAATGTGGCAAATGTTTTATTCAAAAATCAAGTCTTGTTATACATGAGAGAATTCACACAGGGGAGAAGCCATTTTCATGCTCAGAATGTGGAAAATGTTTCATTCAAAAGTCATATCTTGTTAAACATAAAATAATTCACACAGGGGAGAAGCCATTTTCATGTTCAGAATGTGGAAAATGTTTTATTCAAAAAACAAAGCTTGTTAGACATGCGAGAATTCACACAGGGGAGAAGCCATTTTCATGCTCAGAATGTGGAAAATGTTTTACTAATAAATTTGGCCTTCTTAAACATGAGAGAATTCACACAGTGGAGAGGCCATTTTCATGTTCAGAATGTGGAAAATGTTTTATTCATAAATCAGATCTTGTTTTACATGAGAGAACTCACACAGGGGATAAGCTGTTTTCTTTTTTTAAAAGATTTTATTTATGAATTTTTCATTTTTAAATTCAACAGTAACACCTTAACACATTAGACTACGGCGCAGCGTAGTAATACCTGAAAATAGCAAAACAGCATATACAAATATTGCAATCGGTCAAATGGCATTCTAATATCAGAAATAGATGACCATATCAGTACATATACAGCATGTAAACGCCGCAGTCGGAACTTAATAAACTAACATTCAGGCATCCATTCATGCAGACACACAAAGACAAAACACTAACAACACAACACACCACCCTCTTTGCATGGGGTTCGAGCCAGACAAAAGGATTCGTTTATGATAGCTACTTTACACCGCAGTGTTAGAGTTCATGTTCCATCTTGACCAAATAAATTCAAATTTTTTAGGGCATTGTCTGTTATTGTATACAGAGTAATACATAGGGATAACCTTGTTGACCAGTGATATCCATTTCTGCAGGGGAGGGGGGTCACGATCCTTCCAGGACATAATCACCACCTTACGAGCGTAGTACAGAACGAGTCTAAAGAAGATCCTGTCATAATGGCCACCAATGACCTCATTTATTATTCCCAGAAGGCAAACCTTGGGGTTGGCTATATGGGGAAAGCCAAAATGACTGTTGAGGAATGTTAGCACTTCTGTCCAAAAGGCACTGACCCTGGGACAGGCCCACACACAATGTAGGAAAGAACCACAGGCTCCCTGACATCTGAAGCAGTTATCGTCCTGTCTAGCCCCCATACGATTAAGTCTTACCGGGGTGTAATAAATTCTGTGGAGGAATTTTGTTTGTACTAGGAAATCCCTAGCGCTCACCACTGAGTCAAAGTAGGAGTGCTCAACCTCCCCCCATTCTTCTTCTGAGAGGTCTGGGATATCCTCCCTCCAGCGCCCATGAGCCCGATCAAATGGTCTAACTCCCTGTGCTTGCAGAACAGTGTACACTTGTGTGAGAGTTTTAGATAAATCAGGAGTTCCTAGCAGGGTTTCCAGTTTAGTGAATTCAGTGGACAATTTAGTGGACCCAAACTGGGCCTTAAAGGCGTGCCTCAGTTGGGAGTAGTGGAAGGACGCCATGGGGGGCAGGGAAAATTTCTCCCTCAGTTCACTGAGGGAGAGTAGCTCAGAGTTAGAGGATAACAATTGACCGATGAACTTGACACCTGCAGCCCCCCACATCGTCCACCCAGGTAGGGAGAGAAGGTGTGGGAACCAAGGGTTTAACCAGATGGGAGATCTGGGAGACACTGGAGGGGGAGAGGAGGGGCTGACTAGCAATTGAGCTCTTCGCCAGCATATAGCTACGGTACGCAAGGGAATTGGTATTGAGGCCGGGGATTTGTACCTATATAGAAGGTTCGTAAGAGCTTCATATGATCCCATCAGAGACCCGGCCAAAGCAGTGGCTGCATTCCCCCTATCTATGTCAATCCACCACTGTGCGTAGACAAGTTGGGATGCCAGATAGTAAAGGTATAGGTCAGGTGCCGCTAGTCCACCTCGGGATCTAGGGGCCTGTAGCACGGCCAGACTGAAACGTGGGCTGGTCCCTTGCCAATAAAAAGATCTTAAAATACTGTCTATACGTTTAAATATTAGTTTGGGGAGTAGTACCGGGCAGGAGTGAAGTAGATATAAGAATTTTGGTAAATAAATCATTTTAAAAATATTAATGCGACCATATAGGGATATGGGTAATGTGGACCATGCTTGCAGCCGTTTCTCTGTGTCTGCTATCAGGGGGTCAATATTTAATACAACATATTCCTGAATCCTGCGGGACACCCTAACCCCAAGATATCTGAAGCTTGATACCACCTGCAAGGGGATAGATAAATTAAGACTGGTATTTCCGGATAAAGGGAAGAGGACTGACTTATCCCAATTTACCCGTAGGCCTGAGAAGGAGCCAAATCTGTCAATTAGGGAAAGAAGAGACACTAGGGAGGCACCAACATCTCCAAGGTATACTAAGGTGTCGTCCGCATATAGAGAAACCTTCTCTGTGATCGTCCCTCGTACCAATCCAACTATATCATCGGATAGGCGAATAGCCACAGCAAGGGGCTCAATGGCCAATGCAAAAAGCAATGGGGACAACGGGCAACCCTGCCTGGTGCCCCGGCCCATGGGGAAGGGAGCAGACACATTCAGGTTAGTTCTGACCCTGGCTTTGGGACCCTGATATAGAAGCTGGACAAGGGCCAGGAATCTGGGGCCTATTCTCATTTTAGCCAGTATGGCCCATAGATATGGCCACTCGACAGAGTCGAAGGCCTTGCAATTGTCAAGTGATAGAACAAAGCCAGGATCAGGAGAGCCCTCAGCTGCTTCTATGTTTAGGAATAATCTCCGTATATTAATATCCGTTCCCCTGCCGGGCATGAAACCCGTCTGATCCGGGTGCACCAGCGACAGAATCACCCTATTCAGTCTTGTCGACAAGATTTTGGCTAGGATTTTTACGTCGGTGTTAAGGAGAGAGATAGGTCGATAGGAGTCAGGAAGAGAAGGGTCTTTCCCGGGCTTCGGGAGAACTACTATTAAAGCTTCTCTCATAGAGGAAGGCAACGAGCCATGCTCCAGGGCTGTGTTAAAGACTTCAAGCAGCTTAGGGGCCAAGAGTTCACATCTGCTCCTATACCATTCTCCCCCCAACCCGTCTAAACCAGGTGTCTTACCTGTCGGAAGAGACTGAATAGCCAACTCCACCTCCTCCGCTGAGATAGGGGAGTCTAGTTCTAGTGATTGAGCAGGGGTTAAGTGCCACAGAGGAAGGTCATCCAAGAAGGCAGCCGAAGTAGATATGCTAGGACTGTACAGGGAAGAATAAAATTCCTTAAACACCTTATTTATGGAGGTAGGGTCATGTACCAAGGCCCCATTCGCATCTGCTATAAAGGGGACTGATGCACACGGTCGTTCCGCCCTGGAGAGGTATGCAAGTAGCTTACCATTTTTGTCCCCAAATTCAAAAACTGAGGCTTCAGAAGCCAAAAGGCGTTTGCTAGTGCGTTCCTTGGCCAGAGCAAAATGTTCCCGCTGCACCTGCGCCCAAGCCCTCTTATTGTCCCCACTGGGATTCTCTATATATCTCTTTTCCGCATCCTGTAGTGTAGATGTCAGCCCTCTTTCTTTATCGCCCATGACCCTCCTATGCCCCGCCACCCCAGAGATGATCGCCCCCCTCGTAGAGGACTTGTATGAGTCCCACAGTAGCAATGGGTCTGGATGATCATGATGTGTTTCCCAAAATTCATTATGATCTGTCTGCATTTTCATCTGCACTGTAGGAGAAGAAAGCCATGCAGGATGCAGGCGCCAAATTCGAGAATCACAGGGAGGACCAATCAGTAGAGTGAGAAACAAAGCGGAGTGGTCCGAGATACTACAGGGGCAGTGGCAGATAGAGTCAACCATGGGGAGCACGTCAGGAGAGCCTAGCGCCAGGTCTATTCGAGAAAAGGTCCTATGCACTGAGGAGTAAAAGGTATACTCTTTACCCAAAGGATATTTCCCCCTCCAGAGATCTTTCAAGCTAAGGGACATTATCCATTCATTTAATCGAGTTGATGCAGGGTCTACCCCACTAGTGCGATCCAGAGATGGATCAGGCACCGCATTAAAATCCCCTATACATATTAACGGACCTGGGGGCATGGTTGCCAATTTATCTGTCAGTGCTTGTAGAGGACCAGTATCAAAAGGAGGGGGGACGTACACTGAGGCAATGGTGAAGGAGGACCCCCACAAGGAGCAATGCACTATGACAAAGCGGCCAAAATGATCGATGGCCACCTGTAACACCTCAAGTGGAAGGGATTTAGACACAAGTATAGAGACACCTCTCGCATATACTGAGTATGAGGAGTGGTAACCCCTAGCAACCCAGGCACGTTTCAGTGATAGAATTTTTTGTCCTGTGAGGTGCGTCTCCTGTATACAGACTATATGAGGAGATTGTTTTTTAATGGTATCCAAAATTAAAGCCCTTTTAAATTTAGAATTTAGCCCTCTAACGTTCCAGCTCATTACTTTAATTGGCGCCATAAAAGTGAGGGGGGATATGGGTCTGGCTGGAGGATTGGAGAATTGGAACCTGCAAAGAGAAGTGGAGAGGACATAGACACATACAACCAAGCACACACACATACACACAACTTTACCACAAAAAACACATAGAAGATCATTAACATATGTAAACCTGTATCCCAATTATACATTAGAAACAACCCCCTGTCTAACACTCTAACAATTGAAGTGCAGACCTATACCCTCGAACTATTTAACTACCAGGAACTGTGGTCCCTAACTAGGATAAACCCCAAAACTGCTTATCCCGGGAGCCTGACCCCTACAGTTAGGGGAATAGGAAGTAAATGATGGATAGCACCTATCGCTCTAGCACAGTATAGAGGGGAGACCCCAACATTTACAAGAGGGGGTGGAGGCATCCACATTGAAGTATTGTATGACATAACCGCTTGGCTATATTAGAACTAGAGCCCCAGTTATGGCACGCAGGTCCTCTTGACTAAAGGGGGAACTTTGAGTACACTCCAGCCCATGGTCAGGGAGGAGGGGCCGCCCTAGCACTTCCTGGAGCCCTAGGGGCCGAGTCCACCCAGTGCATGGCTTCGGACGGGGAGGTGAAAAAACGGGTCCTCTGACCATCTATCACACGGAGGCGTGCAGGGAAAATCATCGAGTATTTGTACCCCTTATCCCTTAGACGACTACGAACCTCATTAAAGTGGGTGCGCTGTTTCCGCACCGCAGCAGAAAAATCAGGGTAAAATGCTATTCTGCTATTACCCAAGAGGATCTCCCCTTTGCCTCTAACCGCTCGCAGGATTGCGTCCCTATCCCTAAAATGTAACAATCTGACTAGGAAAGGCCTAGGATTTCCCCCCGGAGGGCCAGGGCGGGATGGGACTCTATGGGCCCTTTCTACCGTGAAAAACGGCGAGAAAGTCTCTGCAGGAAGCAAGTCCTTCATCCATTTTTCAAAAAAAGCAACTGGATCGGGACCCTCAGCTTTCTCAGGGAGACCAACAACTCTTATATTGTTGCGCCTTAGGCGGTTCTCAAAATCATCCGCCCTGTCTGCGGCGGCAGCCATCTGACGTTGTAAATCAGTAATCTGAGCGGGCATTGGTCTCTGGACATCTTCAACATCAGAAATGCGGCGCTCCGTCTCGGTTATCCGCTCCTTAGCTTTATGTACGTCATGTCTCAGAATAACAAAGTCCTGACGGAGTTCATCAACCTTGTTAACTAGCTTAGATTGGCAGGAGTTAATGGCCGCTAACACCTCAGCAAATTTTTTGTCTAGCACCTCCGATGGATCCATAGGAATGTCCTCCGGGTCGTCAGGTTGCAATGGGCTCTGAGATCCATCAAACATGGAGGGTGAGGGACCAGGAGACCCTTGAGGAGAGCTAGGCTGAGCACGTGAAAACCTGCCCAGCTTCCTTGCCGCATTAGATTGTATTTGTGCTAAAACAGCTTGTGAGGTGGAGCAAGACTGGTTATCCAGGGGGTCCAGGGAATGGTACAGGGGGTCTCCAGGAACAGATTCGTCATCGGATGGCGGAGCAGAGGCTCCTGATGGCGCCTTACTTTGTTTAGCTGTTCTCCTCCTGTTGCCCATTATACTATCTGTGTGAATTACAAGCATACAGCACCAGTATCCCAGTAAGCTTTCAAGGAGGATTGAATCAGACAGTCACTAAGGACTCAACAGGGTAGGCGGCAGAAGGTCTAAAACTGAGCTCTCTTTAGTATAGTGGAAGTTACCCCTTCAGTGCCAGATAGTGATGAGGTCAGGGGGGGGTGTCAGGGATGTCTCCACTGAGCTGACAAAAGTGGGCTATGGCAGGAGAGGCTCTGTGGCCAGGGGAGCAGACAGGCAGCCTACCTCTCAGCAGCAGGATCCCGAGGCAGTGGTTTCTGAGCTGTCCCTCAGAGTCCCGGACGGCAGCAGCACCTGGAAGGCAGGGGGGGGGAAGTGCGCCCACTTCACTATGGCGCCGGTGCACCACGTGCCGCACACTCCACACAGCAGCGGCCGCCTTCAGTCCCAGACCGGAGGACCGACACCTCACCTGCCGCCAGCACCGGGTCCTGGAAGGAGATGTAGGCGCACAGGCAGCGCCTGGACAGCAGGAGGAAGAGGCGCGCCAATTTCTCAATGGCGCCGGCGTACCACGTGCCGCACGCGCCCTCAGTCCCGAACGGGAGAACTGACCCCGCGACAGCCGCCGGCACCAGGTCCCGGATCGCAGAGGCGCAGGTCACAGGCAGCGGCAAGGTCCGGCCTCACGTGCTCCGGAGCGGCGTCTGGGCTCCGAATCCGTCACCCCGACTCGGCCGGGGCTCCAAACGGCAGGTGCCACTCCGTCCCCGAAGCTCCAGGGAAGTCTGTGCCAGGTGCCCAGGTGAGTGTAGCCACGGATGGCTATCCAATTTGCAGGATGGAGGTCAGGATCCCGGGAGCTCGCCGGTATGCGACTTCCTAGCTCGGCATTCGGCCACGCCCCCCGGGATAAGCTGTTTTCATGTTCAGAATGTGGGAAATGTTTTATTCATAAATCAGATCTTGTGTTACATGAGAGATTTCATACAGGGGAGAAGCCATTTTCATGCTTAGAATGTGGGAAATGTTTTAGTAGGAAATCACATCTTGTTGTACATGAGAGAATTCACACAGGGGAGAAGCCGTTTTCATGTTCAGAATGCGATACATGTTTTCCATATAATTCTTTACTTAAATTACATCAGAGAATTCACACAGGGGAGAAGCCGTTTTCATGTTCAGAATGTGGCAAATGTTTCATTGGAAAATCAGCCCTTGTGGTACATCAGAGAATTCACACAGGGGAGAAACCGTTTTCTTGTTCACATTGTGGCAAATGTTTTGCTCAGAAATCACAACTGTACAAACATCAGAATATTCATACAAGAAAGTAAGCATCTTATACGGAAACTGTCTTCATGAAGGGCATTTTCCAGAAGTGGTGATGCTGGTAATGCTCAATATAAATAATTTTTTGTTTTAAACAGTTTTACTTCTTTTCAATCCTTTAGTTAATCCTCTGTTTAGTTTTGTTAATTTTTTCCTGAGTCCCAGGGGGTGGGGGGGGGTCACTTTAAATGTAAATGGTCATCTGCATAATTGCATCTCTGCTCCCTTAGCATCGCTCCTCACTCCTCCTCAGACCATCACCTCCCACATCCTTTCTCTCTTCCTCCCCCTGACAACTGTCTACACTTGAAGTTCTCCCACTCATCACCTTTAATGTTTAGAATGTGACAAACGTTTTACTTTGATGAACAAATTTTGACATATGAGAGAAGCCACAAGCGGAGAAGCCATATTTATATTAAACATCTGCATTTGTAATTGAGTTTGATGATGAATTGTATGAAATGTATTAACCAATAAACTTCACAATAAATTACAGAACTTGTACAAATATTTAACACAATCAGAAAAGGAGAGAAAAATGTGGAGAAGCTCGGATAAAGGAGCAGCTGATGTTTTACCTTAGTAAGGACATTGTGTTCTTACAGTGGGATTTCTGTTTAAAGAAGACACAATTGTTCAAAATAGGTTAATATGTCAGTTCCGATCCGGCTGTTAACCTGTTCTATCCCGCAGTCAATGCACTGACCTCGGGATCTATGTACCTGCGTAGGGTTCCCTCCTTCTCCTCCTGGCCTCAAATCCGGGCAGCCAGGGACCTAATGAAGGTCCCCGGGTCTGCCGTCGGCACATGCCTGCTCAATCCAACCCCTATGTTGATGCATCGGCTGACACTTCTAATGCAATTCAAAACATGTTTATTGCAGTGCATTAGTATGAACCAGTGATCACATGGTCATATGATAGTATTGAAAGAAAAAAAATGAAAAAAAACACATAAAATAAAAATTATTAAAATGTATCAAAAGCCCCTAACACATATAAAACAATAAATAATTAAAAAAAGTGGAAAAAGTAAAAAAAAAACACAACATATTTCATATCACCGCATCCTAAAATTCCCAATCTACAAAAATGTAGAAATGCTTATTGTAAAAATCGCAATGCCCCGAAAATCTTAGCAATAAAATTAGCCCATCCCGGATTAAAAGACATTTTAGCCGACTCTGTACTCCTAAGCATGAAAAAGTTATTGGAGTCAGAATATGGTAAAAGTAATAATTTATTTGGTACAACAAGTTTTAATTTTTGGTAAAATCTACTAACACCTAATAAAACCTAATAATAACACCTATGTAAATTTAGTATCTCTGTGATCATATGGAACCAAAGAATATATTACAGATATAGACGTAAAAGAGAGTGGTTTCTTGTCATTTTTACAGCATTTCAAATTGTATTTTCACTTCCCAGTACACAGCGTAGAATATAAAATACCGTAACTAGAAAGTACAATTTGTTACGCAGAAAATAAGCCCTCATACAGCTCTGTACACAGAAAAATAAAAAAGTTATTGATTTTTGAAAGTGGGTAGCGATAAATAGAAAGTGATATGGAAAAAGCCCATCAGTGACAAGGGGTTAAAATCCCCCCTATGCTACAAGATAAAATGTTAACAAACTCTCTGGGTGGTTAGAGATGAGCGATCATACTGGTCCGAGCTTGATGCTCGTTCGAGCATTAGCGTACTCGCAACTGCTCGGTGCTTGGACGAGTATTTCGCCAGCTAGAGAAAATTTTTGGCGGCCAGAAACAGAGCCAATCACAAGCCAGGAGACTCTGCACTCCACCCAGCATGAAGTGGTACCCTTACACGTCGATAGCAGTGGTTGGCTGGCCAGATCAGGTGACCCTGGAATAGACTAGCCCCTAGTCTAGTCTATTAGGGTGTTCTATTAGAATAGTGTTAGGCAGGAGTGAGTCTACAAGAACCCAACAGCCCTTCTTAGGGCTACAATAACGTTATATATATATTTTTTTTATTTGCTTGTGCTGGGCTTGCTGGCACTAGTAGTGCAGCTAGTACCATATTGTGACGAATTTGCAGGGAGACTTGATGGATTAGTGACACACATATCCATTTTAATCAGCTAAGTGGGACAATTTATTGGGGGTTTGATAGAATTAGGCAGAGTCTGCCAATTTTTTTTTTTTCAAAAGACACCTATTAATCAGTAAATGCAGTTACTTTTGCACCACAATGGGGCACATTTACTAAGGGTCCGAATCGTGTTTTTCCACCGGGTTTCCCTAATTTTTCTAATATTGCCCCAGGATTTTGGCGCACGCGATCGAATTGTGGCGCATCGGCGCCGGCTTTCACGCGACAGACATCGGGGGCGTGTCCGTCGGAAAACCCGAGAGGATTCGATAAACCCACAGAATTTTTTAAAAATTTGTGTCGCAAAAATAGCACTCACATACACCGAGACGAAGAAGGTGAATTCCGGCGGACTTCAGCGCAGCAGCGACACCTACTGGAGATCGGGCGCATGACCTTAGTGAATCCCGGCAGAACCCAAATCAGCATCGTAGAATGTGCCGCTGGATTGCGACTGGACCAGGTAAGTAAATCTGCCCCAATATGTTGTAGAAATCAATGACAATAGGCTCATTTACTTACCCGGTCCAGTCGCGATTCTGCGGCTCGTTTTCCGACGAGGATTCGGGTTCTGCTTGGATTCACTAACCTTGTGCGGCCGATATCCAGTAGGTGTCACTGCTGCACCGAGGTCCGCCGGAGTTCACCTTCTTCTTCATGATGCATGTAAGTGCTTGATCTTGCGACACTTTTGGTTTTTTAACCCCTTAAGGACGCATGGTTTTTCCGCTCATTTCTCGCTCTCCAACTTCAAAAATCCATAACTTTTTCATTTTTACGTGTACAGACCTGTGTGAGGGCTTATTTTGTGCGTAACAAATTTTAATTTCCTGTAATGTTATTTATTTTAACATGCTGTGTACTGCGAAGCTGGAAAAAAATCTCAAATGTGGGGAAAAAAAAAACGCACATGCATCACGTTCTTGTGGGCTCAGTTTTTACGACTTTGACTGTGCGCTCAAAGTAACACATCAGCTTTATTCTTTGGTTCGGTGCAATCGCGGTGATGTCAAATTTATATAGGTTTTATTGCGATTTAATACATTTTCAAAAATTAAACGAATGTGTACAAGAAAGAAAAAATTTTTTTTGCCATTTTCTGACGCTAATAACTTTTTCATACTTCGCTGCATCATTTTTTTGCGAAATGAGCCGACGTTTTCATTGCTACCATTTTGAGGTCTGTGCGACATTATGATCACTTATTATTCCATTTTCTATGTGATGTAAAAAGGTGTAAAAGTCGCATTTCGGAAATTTGGGTGCCATTTCCCGTCTTGGAGGTCACCACTGGCCGTAACCGTTTTTATATTTTGATAGATTGGGCATTTTGGGACGCGGCGATGCCTAATATGTTTGTGTTTTTTACTGTTTATTATGTTTTATATCAGTTCTAGGGAAAAGGGGGGTGATTAGAATTTTTAATATTTTATTTATTTATAAAGATGTCCTTTGCCGGCAGCAACGGAAAGGTTAATAGCCGCGATCGGTTCAAGCACCGACCGCGGTTATTAGCGTCAGGGGTTTGCTGCAATATGCAACAACCCGCACCCTTGCATTAAGAGGACTCAGCCCATGAGCCCTCTTCATACATACCATGCACCTCTGCGCCGTAGAGCTACGGCACAGAGCGTTAAGGGGTTAAATTCTGTGTTTTTTCTGAATCCATCAAGTTGTCCGAAATCCAATTGTGTGCGCCAAAATCCTGGCGCAAAACGGAAAGATTCGGGAAACCCGACGAAAGTGCAGCCGCGGAACCCTTAGTAAATGAGCCCCAATGTTTTTATTTATTAGAATTCTCATTATTATTGTTATTTAGTTATACATGTAATTTAGTTACACACCTGAAACATGTGTCTCAATGAGTTGTGCAAGTTATTAGACCTGCTTTGCCTTGTGTAAACCTGAGTTACAAAATGTGCCAAAAATATAGGTCTATGATGTAAATAAATGGTGACCGATGAAACAGAGGCAATGCACACAATAGGACCTTAGATGATAAGGCAAAAAACAAACTTTTTGTGGTGCAAAACCTTGTAAATTATGATATTCTTCTGCTCCATGAAGCCATTTCCAGGACAGGGCAGTCACATGGTCATTGGAGACGCCTTGTCTGCGTGGATTTGCATTCCCTATTGTTCAGGATGTGGAATCAGTAGGGAATCACAAAGAGGTATTTCACATGGTAAAGATTTGTAAATGAAGTTATCTAGTTTCATCAGAAAGACACACCCTGGCCTCCTTTCTGTGGTGGGAAGGGATGATAAACCCATAACAAAGGAGAACAATCAAAGTGCCATAAACCATCAGCCTGGCTGATAAGGAAGTGGGACCAACACCCTTCATTTACATGGGGGAGGTTGTTGAGACAAGAGGGGGCAGACCAAGGGGTATAAGAGACCCAAGCACAACTCACATGGGAGAACTTCTTGGTGGAAGATCTTACTGGAGGAGCTTAGACTGAGAGACTGAGACACAGAATGGAGAGAGAACAGGTCCAGATATGTGCAGAGGAGGGAGCCTGGGAAGGAGGAAATGACACTGGTGCCAAGGAACCCCAGAATGGTGAGTACTGACAGCCATTGCCTCCTAGAACTCTGTCCCATTCTTTCTGCCTATATCCACTTCACCCAAGTGGTAGATATGTAAATGTGTAATATGTATCTATCCTATAGTGTGTATTGATGTGTAGTGTACATGTCATGGAACATATATGTATTTCTGTATATATGAATATATTCTTTACAATGTTGTATAACAGCATATTCCTCTATGCTGTTCCATAATAACATAGGATTAGGGTTGGTTTGGAAGCATTTTGATTGATATGTGCCCTTTGAAAAACACTTGCACAACACCTGTAAATGGGGACATAGTTATACGCACATACAGTGCAGCTGAATAATACTCTATGGAAAACATGTGGCACTTGTTACTGAACATCTGCTTTTCATTGTGTGTTCACATTTTGTAGTTAAATGCATCTCAACTGCATTGTCATCCGTTCTGATGTGGTTTTAGGTGCATTTTCTTAAATTAACCAATGAAAGTCATTAACAACAATGTGGAAGTATAGGGGTGCAGGAATATAGAGGTATAGGGGTGCAGGAATATAGAGGTATGGGGGTGCAGGAATGTAGAGGTATAGGGGTGCAGGGATGTAGAGGTATAGGGGTGCAGGAATATAGAGGTATAGGGGTGCAGGGATGTAGAGGTATAGGGGTGCAGGGATGTAGAGGTATAGGGGTGCAGGGATGTAGAGGTATAGGGGTGCAGGAATATAGAGGTATAGGGGTGCAGGGATGTAGAGGTATAGGGGTGCAGGGATGTAGAGGTTTAGGGGTGCAGGAATATAGAGGTATAGGGGTGCAGGGATGTAGAGGTATAGGCAGGCAGATGTATGAGGGAGGAGGGATGTAGAGGTATGGGGATGCAGGAATCGAAGGGATAGGGGTGCAGGGATATAAATATATAGAGGTGCAGCTATATAGGGGTGCAGCTATGTATAGGTATAAGGGAGTAAGGATGCCGTGCAGGGATGCAGAAAAGTAGTGGTACAGGTAAATAGGGGGGCAGGAATATAGAGGTATAGGGTGCAGGAATGTAAAGGTGCAGATATGGTGGGGAATAGTAAGCAGAGATGTAGGAACATAAAGCATGAGATATGAACAAAAAAGGGTCAGTCATCTTTAATCTGGAAATTTGTGTGTCTACTTTTGTTATATCAGGCAGCTGAGTCAGTGTTTAATTTTTAAAGATGTACAAAGGTTGCAATCTCTTCTGCAAACTCTTCTGCCTGAGTCAACTCGGCACTGGAGTACATTTGGGAAATATTTGTGACTTTTTTCTGTGATTTGCCTCAGATTTGTGGATTTCCATATGTCTACATTTGGAAATAGAAATAGAAATATCAGGCACAACACTGAGAAACTCTGGAGTGGCACATTTTGTTGGTGAGTTTTAATGAGAATTCACACAGGAGAGAAGCTGTTTTTGTGTTAAGAATGTGGCAAATATCTGAAAGTGAAATCATAAATGATAATAAATAAGACAATTTAGCAATGTATGTAGACATTTTTATAAATATGTATATATTTTAAAATGTTATTAACTTTGTAATTAATTATCCTGTTATTCCTGGCAGATAACGTTACTTGTGGCTCTGAGGAACATCTGATATCTTCCGATATTAAAGCTGATGATTGTGGGATCACACAAGATACAAATAAAGAACCCAACAGCAGAAAGGATTCCCCCTCAGACCTTCACCGCAACAATCTATCATCTGATCCTATTACATTGGGCATCTATTCTAATACGTCACATTCTAAAAGTCAGATAAGAAGTCACCGAAGACAGACTGGACCTCCTGGAGATACCACTAAGGAGAAGACTCTTTCATGTTGTGAATGTGGCAAATGTTTTCCTTCTAAATCCAAGCTCCTTGCACATATGAGAATTCACACAGGGGAGATGCCATTTTCATGTTTAGAATGTGGCAAATGTTTTATTCAAAAATCAAGTCTTGTTATACATGAGAGAATTCACACAGGGGAGAAGCCATTTTCATGCTCAGAATGTGGAAAATGTTTCATTCAAAAGTCATATCTTGTTAAACATAAAATAATTCACACAGGGGAGAAGCCATTTTCATGTTCAGAATGTGGAAAATGTTTTATTCAAAGAACAAAGCTTGTTAGACATGCGAGAATTCACACAGGAGAAAAGCCATTTTCATGCTCAGAATGTGGAAAATGTTTTACTAATAAATTTGGTCTTCTTAAACATGAGAGAATTCACACAGGGGAGAGGCCGTTTTCATGTTCAGAATGTGGCAAATGTTTTAATCATAAATCAGATCTTGTGTTACATGAGAGATTTCATACAGGGGAGAAGCCATTTCCATGCTTAGAATGTGGGAAATGTTTTAGTAGGAAATCACATCTTGTTGTACATGAGAGAATTCACACAGGGGAGAAGCCGTTTTCATGTTCAGAATGCGATACATGTTTTCCATATAATTCTTTACTTAAATTACATTAGAGAATTCACACAGGGGAGAAGCCGTTTTCATGTTCAGAATGTGGCAAATGTTTCATTGGAAAATCAGCCCTTGTGGTACATCAGAGAATTCACACAGGGGAGAAACCGTTTTCTTGTTCACATTGTGGCAAATGTTTTGCTCAGAAATCACAACTGTACAAACATCAGAATATTCATACAAGAAAGTAAGCATCTTATACGGAAACTGTCTTCATGAAGGGCATTTTCCAGAAGTGGTGATGCTGGTAATGCTCAATATAAATAATTTTTTGTTTTAAACAGTTTTACTTCTTTACAATCCTTTAGTTAATCCTCTGTTTAGTTTTGTTAATCCTTTTCTGAGTCCCAGGGGGTGGGGGTTGGGGGGTCACTTTAAATGTAAATGGTAATCTGCATAATTGCATCTCTCCTCCCTTAGCATCGCTCCTCACTCCTCCTCAGACCATCACCTCCCACATCCTTTCTCTCCTCCTCCCCCTGTAGACAACTGTTTACACTTGAAGTTCTCCCACTAATCACCTTTAATGTTTAGAATGTGACAAACATTTTACTTTGATGAACAAATTTTGACATATGAGAGAAGCCACAAGCGGAGAAGCCATACTTATATTAAACATCTGCATTTGTAATTGAGTTTGATGATGAATTGTATGAAATGTATTAACCAATAAACTTCACAATAAATTACAGAACTTGTACAATTATATAACACAATCAGAAAAGGAGAGAAAAATGTGGAGGAGCTCGGATAAAGGAGCAGCTGATGTTTTAACCTAGTAAGGACATTGTGTTCTTACAGTGGGATTTTTGTTCAAAATAGGTTCATATGTCAGTTCCGGCTGTTAACCTGTTCTATCCCGCAGTCAATGCACTGACCTCGGGATCTATGTACCTGCGTAGGGAGGGTTCCCTCCTTCTCCTCCTGGCCTCAAATCCGGGCAGCCGGGGACCTAATGAAGGTCCCCAGGTCTGCCGTCGGCACATCATGCCTGCTCGGTCCAACCCCTATGTTGATGCATCGGCTGACACTTCTAATGCCATTCAAAACATGTTTATTGCAGTGCATTAGTATGAACCAGTGATCACATGATCACTAGGTCATATGATAGTATTGAAAGAAAAAAAATGCAAAAAAACCACATAAAATAAAAATAAAAATTATTAAAATGTATCAAAAGCCCCTAACACATATAAAACAATAAATAATAAAAAAAAGTAGAAAAAGTAAAAAAAAACACAACATATTTCGTATCACCGCATCCTAAAATTCCCAATCTACAAAAATGTAGAAATGCTTATTGTAAAAATCGCAATGCCCCGAAAATCTTAGAATTAAAAACATTAGCCCATACCGGATTAAAAGACATTTTAGCCGACTCTGTACTCCTAAGCATGAAAAAGTTATTGGAGTCAGAATATGGTAAAAGTAATCATTTATTTGGTATAACAAGTTTTAATTTTTGGTAAAATCTACTAACACCTAATAAAACCTAATAATAACACCTATGTAAATTTAGTATCTCTGTGATCATATGGAACCAAAGAATATATTACAGATATAGACGTAAAAGAGAGCACGCAAGAAAATGGCGTACAGCATTTCAAATTGTATTTTCACTTCCCAGTACACAGCATGGAATATAAAATACCGTAACTACGAAGTACAATTTGTTACGCAGAAAATAAGCCCTCATACAGCTCTGTACACGGAAAAATAAAAAAGTTATTGATTTTTGAAAGTGGGTAGCGATAAATAGAAAATAATATGGAAAAAGACCATCAGTAACAAGGGGTTAAAATTCCCCCTATACTACAAGATAAAATGTTAACAAACTCTCTGGGTGGTTAGAGATGAGCGATCATACTGGACCGAGCTTGATGCTCGTTCGAGCATTAGCGTACTCGCAACTGCTCGGTGCTTGGACGAGTATTTCGCCAGCTAGAGAAAATTTTTGGCGGCCAGAAACAGAGCCAATCACAAGCCAGGAGACTCTGCACTCCACCCAGCATGACGTGGTACCCTTACACGTCGATAGCAGTGGTTAGCTGGCAAGATCAGGTGACCCTGGAATAGACTAGCCCCTGCCCGCGCTGCTCGCATCATTCTCTGTCTGGATGCCGCTAGGGAGAGAGCTGCTGCTGGTCAGGGAAAGCGTTAGGGTGTTCTATTAGAATAGTGTTAGGCAGGAGTGATTCTACAAGAACCCAACAGCCCTTCTTAGGGCTACAATAACGTTATATTTTTTTTTTTTATTTGCTTGTGGCTGGGCTTGCTGGCACTAGTAGTGCAGCTAGTACCATATTGTGACGAATTTGCAGGGAGACTTGATGGATTAGTGACACACATATCCATTTTAAACAGCTAAGTGGGACAATTTATTGGGGGTTTGATAGAATTAGGCAGAGTCTGCAAATTTTTTTTTTTTCAAAAGTGAAAGTCACAGCACAAAATCCTTTTGTGTGTTGTCAGTGGTACAAATGCAATTTCATCTAGCTTAGTCTGCCTTCTACTGTTTAGCAGCTGGTCTCCAGAAATCCCAATCCACATTCTCTCTGCCGGTGAAGCGTACTGTACATCACGTGTGGCGTAATCTAATACGGTTTTTCGTTCACATTAGTACCGGGACATTCAGCAATCCGCATTTCAGTTTGCTTTCTGATTGCTTCTGCGTGTTTCGTTCATAATTAAGTAAAAGAAAAAAACAAAAAAAAGTTAAAAAAAAGAAAAGACAAAAAATGTTTTTTCTCTTTTAATTTTTTTTGGGGTGGGAAATCTCTGTTATAGCAATCTACTGTAGTTGAACGGTTGTGCCTGCTACTGTTTAGCAAGCTGGTCTCCAGAAATCCCAATCCACATTCTCTCTGCCGGTGAAGCGTACTGTACATCACGTGTGGCGTAATCTAATACGTTTTTTTGTAGACTGTTATTGGGAAAATGTTAAAACTGAGGACTAAAGGTAGAGGACGGGGATGAGGGCATGGGCGTGGGCATCCAATTACTGCAGGGGTCAGAGGCCGTGGTCCTGGGCGGGGTGAGACACTACCTGCTGATGAGGGAGCAGGGGAACGCCGCAGAGCTACACTCCCTGGCTTCATATCTCAACTTACTGGGACTCGTGGTTGAGCACTGTTGAGGCCACAACAGTGCGACCAGGTGGTGTTGTGGATTGCAGACAATGCTTCAAGTTATTTGTCCACGCAGTCCACCCACGTTACTCAAGTGAGCACTCCTCCAGCTCCTCCACCTCAACCTCCTTCCCCCCAGTCAGCCCCCTCCCAGGAAAATTTGGAATTTGAACCGGCATACTCTGAGGAACTGTTTTCTGGACCCTTCCCAGAGTCACAAACCACTTCTCAGGTTGCTGCTGAGCTCTTTCCAATGGTCGCAGGCTGTGGGTGATGATGACATTATTGACGTAGTGGAAGAAGTGTGTAAAGAGGTGTTGGACGATGAGGAGACACTGTTGTCAGACAGTGGTGAAGTTGTTGTCAGGACAGGAAGTCTGAGGGGGCAGCAGACTGAGGGATCGGTGGATGATGAGGTGACAGACCTAAGCTGGGTTGATAGGCCAGGTGAAGACAGTGCTTCTGAGACGGAGGCAAGTCCTATAGCAGAACAGGTTGGAAGAGGCAGTGGTGGGGCCAGACGGAGAGGCAGGGCCAG
The DNA here is from genome assembly GCF_040894005.1 of Engystomops pustulosus. NCBI lineage: Eukaryota > Metazoa > Chordata > Amphibia > Anura > Leptodactylidae > Engystomops > Engystomops pustulosus. Next base: position 121,277,404 of record NC_092418.1, on the reverse strand, counting down.
AGCTGGTGCATCAGCGCCAAATGTTTCATGTAGTGAAGCTCCCGTGGCAAGGGCTATATTTTCTCAAGTCTGGAGGTTCTTTAAAGAAACAGCGGATGACCTGTAATGTTGCAGGGGAGATGACAGACAACGTGCTGAATATAACAATAAACTTTACTGAACTAGTAATAAATACAGAAAATGTCCATATAATGCACATAATAATGCAGATGGATTTCCTTTAGCCTCACTGCAGGAATGGGGGTCTTTCTTCAGCCGCACGCCTGCGGGACGGGAGACTCCCTCTCCGTCCACGCTGTCCTAAGACCTCACCTGCAGACTGTCCTTTTCTGGTGCTCACCACCAGAGTTCTGGGCACAGAACTCTCTCTCCTTAGTACCAAGTAGGGGCTTATATCTTAGCCAGGAGCACACAGGCACAGCACCACTTCTGCCTCTTATCAGCTCCTCTGACCTCTCACCCTGAATCACTTCCTTTTCCTGCTCCTTGCAGAATCTCCTCTTCTGTACCCTGGTGCCATCTACTGGACAAAGATCCACACTGCAGCCCCTTGTTACACCTCTTCCCCAGGGTTTAAGGGTTGCCGTCCCGACAACCTGAGTTTGCACAACATAATCCTCAAATCGAGTTGGCATCCTGCCAAAGTTGGAGCGTTGAGAGTGTCGTAGTGGGGTAGCTTCCTCCACTGTAGTACTCTCTCTGTCTTCTCCCATCTCTGCGAGGGGCACATTCGTCCTGGGTTCCAGTGGTCGTTGACCAGCCATTGGGGGAAGCCACCACTCCTCATCAATAATCGCGGTAGCTGGAGGCTGCGGGACACTTTCGTTGGTAACAGGGGGTCTAGTAACAAAGGCACATGGCCTCAATAAATTCCGATGCACCATCCTTGTGGGTCCCTGCTTCCCTTCTTGTCTCACCTCGAATACCGGCATGTGTGGGTTTGGCTGCCGAACAACTTCATATGCTTGTGGTTCCCACCGCCAACACAGCTTTCCTCTCCTCTGGGCAGTTTTGTTTCTCACCATCACACGGTCTCCAATCTGCAAGGGTAGTTCTCTCAGCTTTCGATTCACTACCAGATCACGGGGGCCCAAACGGTGGGCAACCAGGTTATACACGTCCTGTATTCTTTTACGATGATCTCCCATCCATGTCTGAGGAGTCCATTCTTCCACTTCATGTTCATTTGGGACCATCATGAGGCTGAAGGGACATCGACCATTTCTCCCAAACATTAGCAAGAAAGGCGAATATCCTGTAGTAGAGTGCACTGTATTATTGTAGACCCATGCTAGCTCAGCCACAAAGTCAGGCCACCTTTCCCTCTTTTCCTCTTCTAGGGTTCGCAGCAATTGCAGCAAAGTTCTATTCATGCGCTCACAAGCACCATTACCTTGTGGGTGATAAGGGGTGGTCCGTGTCTTTTTAATCTGGTAAAGTCGGCACAGCTCTTCAATGACTTGTCCTTCAAAACAGGCTCCTTGATCAGAGTGCAGTTGGTTGGGACATCCATACACCAGAATAAAGTTCTTCCATAAAGCCAAGGCGGCAGTTTCCGCCGTTTGATCACGTGTAGGGACAGCAACTGCAAACTTGGTAAAGTGATCAACGATGACCAACAAGTATTTGAACCCTCGCACAGATTCTGCCACAGTGAGGTAGTCCATCATCACAAGCTTTAATGGATAACAAGTTTGGATGTTTCTTACTGGTGCCTGTTGCTCTGATGCTCGAGCAAGTCCACAATTCCGGCATCTGTTACAAATATCCTCAGTTAGTCTCCTCAAGCTGGGGTGGAAATAATACCTTTGTAGCCACTCAAAAGTTTTGGAAGAACCAAAGTGTCCTTTTTTCTCATGCATCCACAGTACTATTCCCTCCACCTCCTTAGAAGGCACCACCACTTGCCAGGTCGGGCCTATCTCTGAGGGGAGATGCACTTGCCTGTAGAGTTCCCCTGGCTCGGACTTTCAGCCTCTCTCTCTCTGCTGCCAGAGCCTCTTCCCATCCGGTGAAAGGGCATCTCGCTCACCTGGTGTGGGACCATGTCCCATCTGTAGCCAATCTCGCACTTTTCGTATCTGGAGATCACTTTGCTGCCTATTCCTCCAATCTTCTTCAGACCCTCCAGTCCAAACCTCAGCTTCGATATCCTGAACTGCAACAGACCTATGAGGCAGCATGGGTTGACTGAAGTCAGGAGTCTCATCTCCTTCACGGTCTTCATCTGTGGTACCAGTGGGTCTCTCCACAGGGTTACGGGATAACGCATCTGCATTAGCATTTTCCCATCCCGGACGGTACTGTGTTTTAAAGTTAAACTTACTGAGCCGGGCCATCCACCGCTGCTCCAACGCCCCCAACTTGGCATTCTCCAGATGAACTAAAGGGTTATTGTCGGTCATCAATGTGAACTGTGCCCCTGTCAAGATATCAGAAAACTTCTCTGTAATGACCCAAACAACAGCCAGCAATTCTAGCTTGAATGAACTGTAGTTATCAGGGTTCTTTTCCCCATCTCTTAAAGTCCGGCTGGCATATGCTATGACTCTCTCTTGGCCTCCTTGCACCTGGGTCAGCACAGCCCCCAAACCTTTCAAGCTCCCATCAGTCTGTAGCACAAAGGGCAAATTACAATCCGCATAAGCCAGAATCGGAGCACTGGTTAAGAGTCTCTTTAGTTCCAAAAAAGCCTGTTCTGCATCATCATTCCAGGAGAGCACTCTTCGCTTGGCCTCCTCTGGGGTGGCTCCCTGAAGAAGGGCATACAAAGGGGCTGCAATCTTAGCAAAGTCTTTAAGGAAACGCCTATAATAGCCCACTAAGCCCAAGAAGGACTGCAGTTCATTCACTGTACGGGGGGTTGGCCATTGCTGCACTGCACGTACCTTAGAGTCCACGGGCTGGACCCCATCTTTGGAAACGATATGGCCCAGATATTCTATGCTCTCCCGGAACAAATGACATTTGTGGGGCTTCAACTTCAAACCGTGGACCTCCAGTCTTGCTAACACCTGGTCAAGTTGCTTCAGGTGCTCCGTGAATGAGGAGGAAAATATGATAATGTCATCAAGGTAGATGAGTAGGCACTCATAGTTTAAGTCCCCCAGGCATAGCTCCATCAGTCTCTGGAACGTGGCAGGTGCATTGTTTAGTCCAAATGGCATGCGCAGGAACTCAAACAGCTCCATGGGGGTAACAAAAGCTCTTTTCTCCCGATCCTTCTCAGCAATTGGCACCTGCCAGTACCCACTAGCCAAGTCCAGTGTAGAAAAGTATTGAGCACTTCCCAGTGCTGCCAACGAATCCTCAATGCGGGGAAGTGGGTAAGCATCTCTTACTGTGCAAGCATTAAGACGTCTGTAATCCACACAGAACCGGAGGGTCCCATCCTTTTTCTTCACTAACACAATTGGAGAAGCCCATGGGCTCTTGTTGGGACGGATGACCTCCTTCTCTTGCATTTGTTTTAACATGGCCTTGACCTCTTGATACAGGGCTGGAGGAATCTGTCGGTAACGCTGCCTGATTGGGTGAGCATCCCCAGTTGGGATCTCATGCTGTAGTGTCTGTGTAAGGCCAAAGTCTGCCTCATGTAGGGAGAAAGCACCAAGGTGGGCGGCTAGGACTGAGGATAGTTTGGACTTCTCTGCTGTGGTCAACTCTGTCCCCTCTGAGCACACTTCATTCAGGATTTTCTCAGCTGAGAGGGGGTGGTTCTCTGCCCTCACTTGGCACAGGGTGACTACTCCTGCTTCTGTCCCACTGACCTCCAGTTCCCATGAAGACTGACCTGAGATCTGTACTTCCTGTACTGGATACACTTCTGCCATGTGCTCTCGGGGTGGCAATGTCACTACATGGTCATTCACGTTCATTACCTGAACCAGGACACGGCCATCTTGCACATCGCACAAGGTGCGGCCCACAGCTACTCCTTCCATTTGAAGACTGGGTTCCACCATCACTGTAGTACCTTGTAACTTTAGTCCCGTGCCTACAGGCAGTGGAACCAGCAACTCATGTCTTGCCGGCACACGTAATGCTCTGGAATGGGGTACTCTTATGCTTCCCAGTCGGCCAGTGACTCCTTCCAGCTCTGCCTTGATCCGGCACTGTCTAAAAGCTCTCTGTAAAGCTCTGTGGGGTGGACGATTATCAGGAACATGTTTCCAATACTTTGGCCCCAACTCACGAGCCATGAGTCCATCAAGGGCTTGCAACACATTCATGCCAAGGATAACTGGCACTTGAGAGTCCATGGTGTTCTGCACTACCACTACACCTTTTCCTTTTACCATACGACCCCAGATCTCGATGTCAGCTTGCATGACTCCCAGGGTTTGGATTGGAAGGTTATTGGCTGCTTTTAAGTTCACCCATGATGCGCTGTCTTTATACATATTTGTTGAGAAATGTCTTTCAAATGCTGCCCGGGCCAGGGTTGTAACTTGGGAGCCCGTGTCCACTAAACATGGCAACTCTACTCCGTTTAACTTGGCTCTGACCACCGGACTCTCACCAACTAAATCCTGGACTTCTAACAGGGGGCATAACTTCCTGCTGCCTCCTGCGGTTTGCCCCACAACCGCAGGCGGATCTAGTTTAAATCCCCGGAGTTGGCAACAGCACCCCGTCGTGGACAGTTCCTGGCCATATGGCCTACTTCACCACACTCCCAACACTTCCGTCTGCTTTCGTTCCTGTTTAAAGTACCTCGTTCTCTTTTAGCTTTATTTCTACCACTTTCCTGGTTATGCTGCATCAGCCCGCCATTTTGGGTACACAGTGTCTCTTTGAGGTCTCGAAGTGCTTCCTCCAGAGAATTCAGCCTGAACTCCAATGTTCTCTCTCAAACGGGTGCTACCTGGATCTGCGTTGCACCAGGAGTTGCTTCACACTCTTCCTCTCTCTCAAGCGTGATGGCTTCTTTCAATACTTGTTGGAGGGTGAGGTGAGGATCTAGCTTTACACGCTCTCTCAGAGTTCTCCGCAGTGGCTGGCTCCTCATGCCCAGTAGGAATTGATCTTGCATCACCAGCTCTGTGTTTGTGAAGGATGCTGCTCCCGCTACTTCTTTCTTTTCCAAAGCAGCCATAAGCTCCCGCAGACTATTTGCATACTGAGATAATGACTAGAGATGAGCGAGCACTAAAATGCTCGGGTACTCGTTATTCGAGACAAACTTTTCCCGATGCTCGAGTGCTTGTCTCGAATAACGAGCCCCATTGAAGTCAATGGGAGACTCGAGCATTTTTCAAGGGGACCAAGGCTCTGCACAGGGAAGCTTGGCCAAACACCTGGAAACCTCAGAAAAGGATGGAAACACCACGGAAATGGACAGGAAACAGCAGGGGCAGCATGCATGGATGCCTCTGAGGCTGCTTAAACGCACCATTATGCCAAAATTATGGGCAACAGCATGGCCATGACAGAGTGACAGAATGAAGCTAGATAGCATCTAAAACATCCAATAATTGACCCTGACACTATAGGGGACGGCATGCAGAGGCAGAGGCAGCAGCGGCAGGCTAGAGAGTGTCTTGGCAACATACCCCAAATGGACTCAGGCTTAAAACCAATGGGTGGCAGAGAGGAACCAAAGGAGGTGAGCAAGAAGCGCTCAAATAATATCGGTAAATGATAAAAGTTTGCCAGTATATTTTGTGGATTACACAGCAGGGTGACGACAAAGTTAACAAGTTTGATGTGGAAGCCATGAAAACAACCCAAAATTCTGCCTGACACAGCTCGTTTGATAAGGGGACCATGTATGGAGGCAGTGAACTAGTAGTAGATTAAAGGTGCTGCAGTTAAAACTATGTTAGTTGGATCTTGGCATGGAGCTGGCGCTCCGCTGCCAGGCGAGCTTTTGCCAATCCAAGCCCCTGTCTCTAGGCTACTCCCCAAACAGCACTTCTAAGAACCTTTTGTATAAGATCAAGTGTAGTAGCGTTCTTATAAGTTTAGGATATGGCGGGTGAGGGGAATGTAAACAGATGCGCAAGAAGCGCTGAAATAATATTGGTAAATGATAAAAGTTTGCCAGTATATTTTGTGGATTACACAGCAGGGTGGCGACAAAGTTAACAAGTTTGTTGTGGAAGCCATGAAAACAACCCAAAATTCTGCCTGACACAGCTCGTTTGATAAGGGGACCATGTATGCCTACAGTTCATGCCAGTCGCTGCACTGGCTGCCAGTCTCCTTTTGAATACAGTTTAAAATAATAACTCTCATCTATAAAGCTCTGTATAATGCTGCACCCCCCTACCTCTCCTCTCTTATCTCAGTCTATCGCCCAACCCGTGCTCTTAGATCCGCCAGTGATCTTAGATTAACCTCTACCCTAGTGCGGACCTCCCACTCGCGTCTCCAAGACTTCTCTAGAGCTGCACCAATTCTATGGAATGCTCTGCCCCGGACTATCAGACTAATACCTAACCTCCAAAGTTTCAAACGTGCTCTTAAAACCCATTTCTTTAGGCAAGCCTATAACACTCATTAACTGCATGAAGTTTTAACTCTTCTACTAACCCGTCCTGTGTCGTCCTCCCATCTGTTATCCAGCAACCAACAGGCACCAAACTTCTCTGCAGTCCCATTCACCCTGGACCTGGTATATAAGATGACGGCTGAGTGGTTCAAGCGACAGCAATTCCATTTATTATATTTTGTTCTATTCCCTAAGAAGAATGGCTTGACCATTAAATATTCTTTTACCTCGTGTTACCCCATCATCTTCATAAACCATAAGCTCTGGCGAGCAGGGACCCTACTCCTGTTGTTCCATACAAATGTTGTGCTCTGTTACATTACATTTGTATTTGTTTCCTATGATTTGTAAAGCGCTACGGCAGTATATGACCAGCCCCAGGGTCAGACTCGGTCCCAGCCTCCACCAAGTTAAGTGTAGTAGCGTTCTTATAAGTTTGGGATATGGCAGGTGAGGGGAATGTAAACAGATGCGCAAGAAGCGCTGAAATAATATCCGTAAATGGTAAAAGTTTGCCAGTATATTTTGTGGATTACACAGCAGTGTAATCAACAGATGCGCAAGAAGCGCTGAAATAATATCGGTTAATCATTAAAGTTTGCCACTATATTTTGTGGATAACACAGCAGGGTGGCGACAAAGTTAACAACTTTGATGTGGAATCCATGAAAACAACCCAAATTTCTGCCTGACACACCTCGTTTGATAAGGGGACGATGTATGCAGGCAGCTATATGGACGACTTTTGGAGGTAGCAATGGAGACAACGTGTGGAGGCTGCTATGGAGACAATTTAATTTGGATAGTGCCTGTATGTGGCAGTCCAAAAAAGTTTTCAAATCAGAGGAGCAAGTAGGTGGCCCTCCAGAAAAATGAAATAGATTGAGTGCCTGTATGTGGCAGTCCAAAAAAGTTTTCAAACCAGAGGAGCAGGTAGGTGGCCCTCCAGAAAAATTGAATAGATTGAGTGCCTGTATGTGGCAGTCCAAAAAAGTTTTCAAACCAGAGGAGCAGGTAGGTGGCCCTCCAGAAAAATTGAATAGATTGAGTGCCTGTATGTGGCACTCCCAAAAATTGTTTAAAACAGAGGACCGGGTAGGTGGCCCTCCAGAAAAATTAAATGCATAAAGTACTATAGCTAGAGCCAGTGGGCCCTGTCAAAAAATAGCCAGTTTCCTCTGCTTTAGTGTACAAAGAGGAGGAGAAGGAGGAAAATGAGGAGGAGGAGTGCATAAATTATTCAGGTTGAGCTTCCTTCACCTGGTGGAGATTGGAAATTATGAGAAATCCAGGCTTTATTCATCTTAATAAGCGTCAGCCTGTCAGCGCTGTCAGTCGACAGGCGTGTACGCTTATCGGTGATGATGCCACCAGCTGCACTGAAAACCCGCTCGGACAACACGCTAGCGGCAGGGCAGGCAAGAACCTCCAAGGCGTACAGCGCCAGTTCGTGCCACATGTCCAGCTTTGAAACCCAGTAGTTGTAGGGAGCTGTGTGATCATTTAGGACGATGGTATGGTCAGCTACGTACGCCCTCACCATCTTTCTGTAAAGATCAGCACTACTCTGCCGAGACTGGGGACAGGTGACAGTGTCTTGCTGGGGTGACATAAAGCTGGCAAAAGCCTTGTAAAGCGTACCCTTGCCAGTGCTGGACAAGCTGCCTGCTCGCCTACTCTCCCTCGCTACTTGTCCCGCAGAACTACGCACTCTGCCGCTAGCGCTGTCAGAAGGGAAATACTGTTTCAGCTTGTGCACCAGGGCCTGCTGGTATTCATGCATTCTCACACTCCTTTCCTCTCCAGGGATGAGAGTGGAAAAATTTTGCTTGTACCGTGGGTCCAGGAGAGTGAATACCCAGTAATCGGTGCTGGAATAAATTCTTTGAACGCGAGGGTCACTGGATAGGCAGCCTAGCATGAAATCTGCCATATGCGGCAGAGTACCAACGCGCAAGAATTCACTCCCCTCACTGTCCTGACTGTCCATTTACTCCTCCTCCAACTCCTCTTCTTCTGCCCATACACGCTGAACAGTGAAGGACTGAACAATGGTCCCCTCTTGTGTCTCGCCAACATTCTCCTCCTCTTCCTCCTCATCCTCCTCCACCTCCTCCGATATGCGCTGAGAAACAGACCTGAGGGTGCTTTGGCTATCAACAAGGGAATCTTCTTCCCCCGTCTCTTGTGACGAGCGCAAAGCTTCCGACTTCATGCTGATCAGAGAGTTTTTCAACAGGCCAAGCAGCGGGATGGTGAGGCTGATGATGGCGGCATCGCCACTGACCATCTGTGTTGACTCCTCGAAGTTACTCAGCACCTGACAGATATCAGACATCCACGTCCACTCCTCATTGTAGACTTGAGGAAGCTGACTGACCTGACTACCAGTTCTGGTGGAAGTTGACATCTGGCAGTCTACAATCGCTCTGCGCTGCTGGTAAACTCTGGATAACATGGTTAATGTTGAATTCCACCTCGTGGGCACATCGCACAACAGTCGGTGAGCGGGCAGTTGGAGGCGGCGCTGCGCTGCCCTGAGAGTGGCAGCATCTGTGCTGGACTTCCTGAAATGCGCACAGATGCGGCGCACCTTCGTGAGCAAATCAGACAGATTGGGGTATGTCTTGAGGAAACGCTGAACTATCAGATTTAACACATGGGCCAGGCATGGAACATGTGTCAGTCTGCCGAGTTGCAGAGCCGCCACCAGGTTACGGCCATTGTCACACACAACCATGCCTGGCTTCAGGTTCAGCGGTGCCAGCCACAGATCAGTCTGCGCCGTGATGCCCTGTAATAGTTCTTGGGCGGTGTGCCTTTTATCGCCTAGGCTCAGCAGTTTGAGCACCGCCTGCTGTCGCTTAGCGGCGGCACTGCTGCTGTGCCTAGAGCTAGCGACTGATGGCGCCATGCCCACGGATGGTCGTTCGGAGGAGGAGGTGGAGGAGGGGTGGGAGGAGGAGGAGGCATAGTAGGCCTGAAAGACCTGGACCGAGGTAGGCCCCGCAATCCTCGGCGTCAGCAGTATATGACCAGCCGCAGGGTCAGACTCGGTCCCAGCCTCCACCAAGTTAACCCAATGTGCCGTCAGCGATATATAGTGGCCCTGCCCGGCAGCACTCGTCCACGTGTCCGTGGTCAGGTGGACCTTGTCAGAAACGGCGTTGGTCAGGGCACGGATGATGTTGTCTGACACGTGCTGGTGCAGGGCTGGGACGGCACATCGGGAAAAGTAGTGGCGGCTCGGGACCGAATACCGAGGGGCGGCCGCCGCCATGAGGTTGCGAAAGGCCTCGGTCTCTACTAGCCAATAGGGCAGCATCTCCAGGCTAAGCAATCTGGAGATGTGGACATTAAGGGCTTGGGCGTGCGGGTGGGTTGCACTATATTTCCGCTCCAGCGTCTGGGGTATGGAGAGCTGAACGCTGGTGGATGCTGTGGAGGATCGTGGAGGCGACGATGGGGTTTTTGTGCCAGGGTCCTGGGCAGGGGGCTGACTATCAGCTGACACAGGGGAAGGAGCAGTGGTGTGCACGGCCGGAGGTGAACGGGCTTGTTGCCACTGAGTGGGGTGTTTAGCATTCATATGCCTGCGCATACTGGTGGTAGTTAAGCTATTAGTGGTGGAACCCCTGCTGATCCTGGTTTGGCAAAGGTTGCACACCACAGTCCGTCGGTCATCCGGTGTTTCCTTAAAGAACCTCCAGACTTCTGAAAATCTAGCCCTCGCCGCGAGAGCCCTCGCCACGGGAGCTTCATTACGTGACACATTTGGCGCTGATGCACCTGCTCTGGCCCTGCATCTCCGTCTGGCCCCACCACTGCCTCTTCCAACCTGTTCTGGTCGAGGACTCTCCTCCGTCTCAGAAGCACTGTGTTCACCCGGCCTCTCAACCCAGCTTGGGTCTGTCACCTCATCATCCTCCGATCCCTCAGTCTGCTCCCCCCTCGGACTTCCTGCCCTGACAACAACTTCACCACTGTCTGACAATCGTGTCTCCTCATCGTCGGACACCTCTTTACACACTTCTTCCACTACGTCAAGAAGGTCATCATCACCCACAGACTGCGACTGGTGGAAAACCTGGGCATCGGAAAATTGCTCAGCAGCAACCGGACAAGTGGTTTGTGACTGTGGGAAGGGTCCAGAAAACAGTTCCTCAGAGTATGCCGGTTCAAATGCCAAATTTTCCTGGGAGGGGGCAGACTGGGGGGGAGGAGGCTGAGGTGCAGGAGCTGGAGGAGTGCCGATTTCGGTGACATGGGTGGACTGCGTGGAAGACTGACTGGTGGACAAATTGCTCGAAGCATTGTCGGCAATCCACGACATCACCTGTTCGCACTGTTCTGGCCTCAACAGTGCTCTACCACGAGTCCCAGTAACTTCAGACATGAACCTAGGGAGTGTAGCTCTGCGGCGTTCCCCTGCTCCCCCATCAGCAGGTGGTGTCTCACCCCGCCCAGGACCACGGCCTCTGACCCCTGCAGTAGTTGGACGCCCACGTCCCCGCCCTCATCCTCTACCCCTAGCCCTCGGGTTAAACATTTTGAAAATTAAAGTTATAACTTTTTTTTTTTTTACTTTTTTTTGTGTTTTTTAGTTTTTAAAACCAAACGATGCTATCCTATTGCTATGGCTATTTTCTAGCCAAGTATGAAAGCACACTGCTATGCCAGATGAGATGACGCTGAGTTATGAAAAAATAAACGTAAAATAAAAAATAAATGGCAGACTGTGCCTAATTGAAATCCAACCCCTAATAAATTGTCCCACTTCGGTCTTTGCGGTGGATATGTGCGTCACTAAGCGCTAAACACAACGGTCGCAAGTCTCACTACAAATTCCTCACAATTTGGTAGTAGATGCACTGCAGCAAGGACAGCCACCAGCAGATCAACCAGAAATAAAATATATATAACGCTATTGTAGGCGTAAGTAAGCCGTTTGGATTCTCCTTTGGCTATTTTCTAGCCAAGTATGAAAGCACACTGATGAGATGACGCTGAGTTATGAAAAAATAAACGTAAAATAAAAAGGAAATGGCAGACTGTGCCTAATTGAAATCAAACCCCTAATAAATTGTCCCACTATGGTGTTTGAGGTGGATATGTGCGTCACTAAGCGCTAAACACAACGGTAGCAAGTCCCCCTGCAAATTCCTCACAATATGGTACTAGCTGCAAATAAAAAAAAAAATGTATAACGTTATTGTAGCCCTAAGAAGGGCTGTTGGGTTCTTGTAGAATCACTCCTGCCTAACACTATTCTAATAGAACACCCTAACGCTTTCCCTGACCAGCAGCAGCTCTCTCCCTAGCGGCATCCAGGAACAGAATGATCCGAGCAGCGCAGGCAGGGGCTAGTCTATTCCAGGGTCACCTGATCTGGCCAGCCAACCACTGCTATCCACGTGTAAGGGTACCACGTCATGCTGGGTGGAGTGCAGAGTCTCCTGGCTTGTGATTGGCTCTGTTTCTGGCCGCCAAAAAGCAAAACGGCGGGAGATGCCATTTTCTCGAGCGGGCGAAGTATTCATCCAAGCAACGAGCAGTTTCGAGTACGCTAATGCTCCAACCAGCATCAAGCTCGGACGAGTATGTTCACTCATCTCTAATGCTTATGTATGTATGTGTGTATATATATATATATATATATGCTTATGTATGTGTGTGTATATATATGCTTATGTATGTGTGTGTATATATATATGCTTATGTGTGTGTGTATATATATATGCTTATGTATGTGTGTATATATATATATATATGCTTATGTATGTGTGTATATATATATATATGCTTATGTATGTGTGTGTATATATATATGCTTATGTATGTGTGTGTATTTGTGTGTATATATATATGCTTATGTATGTGTGTGTATTTATATATATATATATGCTTATGTATGTGTGTGTATTTATATATATATATATGCTTATGTATGTGTGTATATATATATATATGCTTATGTATGTGTGTGTATATATATATATGCTTATGTATGTGTGTATATATATATATGCTTATGTATGTGTGTATATATATATGCTTATGTATGTGTGTATATATATATATATGCTTATGTATGCGTGTGTGTATATATATATATGCTTATGTATGTGTTTGTGTATATATATATACTTATGTATGTGTGTATATATATATATGCTTATGTATGTGTGTATATATATATGCTTATGTATGTGTGTGTATATATACACTCACCGGCCACTTTATTAGGTACACCTGTCCAACTGCTCGTTAACACTTAATTTCTAATCAGCCAATCACATGGCGGCAACTCAGTGCATTTAGGCATGTAGACATGGTCAAGACAATCTCCTGCAGTTCAAACCGAGCATCAGTATGGGGAAGAAAGGTGATTTGTGGCCTTTGAACGTGGCATGGTTGTTGGTGCCAGAAGGGCTGGTCTGAGTATTTCAGAAACTGCTGATCTACTGGGATTTTCATGCACAACCATCTCTAGGGTTTACAGAGAATGGTCCGAAAAAGAAAAAACAGCCAGTGAGCGGCAGTTCTGTGGGCGGAAATGCCTTGTTGATGCCAGAGGTCAGAGGAGAATGGGCAGACTGGTTGGAGCTGATAGAAAGGCAACAGTGACTCAAATCGCCACCCGTTACAACCAAGGTAGGCAGAAGAGCATCTCTGAACGCACAGTACGTCGAACTTTGAGGCAGATGGGCTACAGCAGCAGAAGACCACACCGGGTGCCACTCCTTTCAGCTAAGAACAGGAAACTGAGGCTACAATTTGCACAAGCTCATCGAAATTGGACAGTAGAAGAATGGAAAAACGTTGC